>NC_058080.1:356681627-356988595 GCF_014858855.1 Bufo gargarizans | reverse complement strand
GAACAGCTGAAAGTGATTTTAAAATCTAATTTTTCATGGGACGATCCTTCATCATCCTGTGAGAAAAGCAAAACAAAAATGGAAAAAATAAAATAATCACTTTGAAGAAGATAATATATACCAATCAATCAGAAATGATATATTCGGCCCTCTGGAAATGGACTGGGATGCAAGGAGATTATTTAAGAAGCCGCACAATGTCTATTTAGTCACACTGATATACAAATCTATATATAAAGCCTAAAGGTTTCAATGCCAGATTGTCCAGCAACTATATTTATTTCTGCTATTCTGTTTAGGATATTTACAGTCCTGCATGCAATACTGTTTTTCCAGAATTTTAAGCAGAATCTTAGACGAAAGCCCTGAACGGATCCTCTGACGAAGATGTGAACTTATCCTCACTTGAATATTCAAAGCCTGCAGGCTGCTGCTGATTGAAACAAATTAAATTTAGCTTGGCTAAATACAGATTTGCTTGGGATCCACTAATTTCAGCAAGATGCAGCAACAAGATAATGCATATGGGGGCATCTCTTGTTGGGAGATGAATCGGAAGCCTACTGTAAATAAGCACATGGACAAAAGATCTCTATAGCCTATGGAGAGCTTAAAGGGGTGTTCCCATCAGAGACATTGATGGCATATCGCTAGGATATGCAATCATTGTCATACAGCTGTTGGGAACTCCTTCAAGACTGTTGGAAGACCATTTCAGGTGACTACCTCTTGAAGCTCATCAAGAGAATGCCAAGAGTGCGCAAAGCAGTAATCAAAGCAAAAGATGGCTACTTTGAAGAACCTAGAATGACATATTTTCAGTTGTTTCACACTTTTGTTATGTATATAATTCCACATGTGTTAATTCATAGTTTTGATGCCTTCAGTGTGAATCTACAATTGTCGTAGTCCTGAAAATAAAGAAAACTCTTTGAATGAGAAGGTGTTTCCAAACTTTTGGTCTGTACACATATAATATTGGGGGTTCTGCATATTTAATATTTGTGGGTACTTTTATAAATTTAGATTTTTAGGGGGGCGGAGCCTGACCGCGGACTGGAATGGCTGCGTGAGTTGGAGCTCTCCCGCCACACACACACTCGTACAGCCTGGAATACCTTAATTTCAGCTTAAAGATGGGCAAAGTGGGACGTTTTCCACAAGGAGAAAGCAGAGCATCGGGCAAACCGCCTGTGAACCAGGGGGATGTCACCGACTTCTTTGAAAAGCGGCACAAACAAGTCGCCGCGTCTCGCTCCAAGATGGCGCCGCCAGAGCGGGAAGAGGAGAAAACCTCAAGTGACGAGGAGGAAACGGCCGGAGAGCAGGCTCTCACAGCTACGGTCCTGAAGGAGACTCTGCGACAAGCTCTGCAGCCAGTTAGAGACGACCTAGCAGAAATAAAAGCGGATCTACAAGCCATAGGCACCCGCACAGAGGCGCTGGAAAACACATGCCTCAGCTTGACCTCTCACGCCGAGACCCTCGCGGCCAGATCGAACCAGTTAGAGATACATGTGAATACTGCCCTCACCCTGATAGAAGATCAGGAGAACAGGAGTCGTAGACGGAATATAAGATTTAAAGGCTTACCTGAATCCTGGGCAAAAGACGCTCTTCCTAAAGTGGCTCTAGAAATATTTGCTGGCCTGTTAGGCCCAGAGCGCGCAGAAAAGGTAACCATTGAACGCATTCACAGATCCCTGCGGCCCAAGCCCAGACAAAATGAAGCTCCCAGAGATGTTATCTGTGGACTGCTATCATATGTGGACACTGCTCTTATTTTGCAAAGTGCTAGGGAACAAGCCCCAATACACTATGGAGAGGCAGAAGTGGCCCTTTATCAGGATATAGCACCGTCCACACTGCGAAAACGCAGAATACTAAAACCGCTGTTGGATCAGCTAAGAGCAAAAGACTTGCAATACTCATGGCTATTCCCTTTTGGATTGTCGATCCTTAAAGAAAATAAGCGCATAGTAATAAAAACTCCTGCAGACCTTGAAGATGCCTGGCAGAAGCTGGAGATGACTCCGATTGACATACCTTCCTGGTCGCTGGAAATGGATGTAGAGGCCTTACCCTCCCTGCCAGCGAGAGAAGAGTGGACCACAGTGACGCGTCCTAAACCGCAGAGAGCCAGGCCTTACAGAGGAGCTACGTCTACACCACATCGCTGAAGAGAGCTCGGACGAGTTGTACCTTCTACTTTTCACCTCAAGAAGTTTGCCAATAGAGGAGACCTACCTTTCGTCAAGAGGACATTTATTCTGCAGATCGCCTATAGAAGGAGCGGAACTGTTCACCCTTAAAGCGCCGAATCACGTATAGTATCATAACACCATACTGATGCGAGCATTTCTACCCTCCCCCCCCCCCTCCCCTCCCCCATTGGTGAGGAACAGTCCGGGTTTGTTCCTGGCAGGGAAGGCAGAGCCAACACCGCGAAACTTCTTGCAGCAGTACAACATGTACACTCCTCAAACATTCAGATGGTCCTTCTCGGTGTAGACGCCGAGAAGGCGTTCGATAGGGTGAGTTGGGCATTCCTAAAATCTGTTCTACTTAAAGTAGGCTTCCCAACCATATTTCTAGATGCAATATTTACCCTGTACTCTCAACCTTCAGCCTCTATAATTGTGAACGAACACATTTCTGCCCCCTTCTTAATTACTAATGGCACGCGCCAAGGGTGTCCGTTGTCTCCCTCACTCTTTATAATAGCGATGGAGGCATTGTTGCAAAGCATTAGACAGAACCCCACCATTAGTGGAATTCGTACACTTAAGGGGGAACTCAAGATGTTAGCGTTCGCAGATGATTTATTATTTCTCCTTACAGACCCTTTTAAAGGCCTCCCGGAGCTAGTACAGATATTTGATAGCTTTAGTGATGCTTCCAACTTCAAGGTGAATGTGTCAAAATCAGAGATCCTAAATATAACACTAGATAGACGGCGTGTAGAGTTGCTCAAAAATAGCTCTCCATTTGCTTGGGCCAAGTCAACAATTAAATACCTGGGGGTCCATATCCCGTCCAAATTAACTCAGTTGTATGATACCAACTTTAAACCCTTATTAGAGGAAATAAAATCCACCTTGGCAGAGTATGATATACCTCTAATATCATGGATAGGGAGAAAAAATGTCATACAAACGTATGTAATCCCCAAAATAACCTATAAGTTACAGATGCTTCCAATTGCTCTACCGCAGGCCTTCTTCAAGGCTGTAAAAACTGCCTTCTCAGGGTACTTGTGGAAGCAGAAGAAACCGCGCTTAGCTCACTCGCTACTAACCAAAACTAAGGATAGAGGTGGACTTGGACTGCCTGACGTCCAGATCATCTATAAAGCAATACAACTGGGGCGTTGGCTGTCTATGGCTTTTCCTCAGGATTATAGTCCAAATAAAATGGAGCTGTCAGACACCTTGAAGGGGAGTTCTCTCAGGAATCTATGGCTTCCTCCCAAACATGGCAGCCGAGTCAACAAATCAAAAATAGATCTGTTGGGGGGAGGGCCTTCGCAAACCTGGCACTCACTTTCCCCACAGTTAGCTCCTCTCACCTCACCACTACTTCCGGCAAGCCTGATACCTGTGGCTGTGGGGAGAGACTCGCCATCCTTTGAATCAATGTGGGAACATTTTAGTCATGTACCGGTTGGGGAGTTTCTTGCGGGCGGAGTGGTTCCTGACTTGATGACCTTGAAAGGATACCTATCAAACTTCTCACTCACATTCCTACATGTAGCCCACTTTAACAGGTGCTGCAGTGAATTTATTGGCAGCTTTTTCCCCTTACGGGAGAAGACAGAGTTTGAGTTATCAATATCCAGACCTGAAGGGCGAGTGAAGAAACTATCAAAACTATTGCTCATCTATAGAGAGGCAACAGACACGGGCTTCCCGGGTTACCTGGCCTCATGGGAAAAGGAATTAGGAGTCAAGTTCTCAGATACAGATAAAAGACATATACTTCAAAATTCGCATGGTCACTCACGGTGTGTCCGGCTGCAAGAGACTCAATATAAGGTGATTTCAAGATGGTATAAAACCCCTGAATTCCTTTATACACATGGTTTGTCGCCCACAAACTTATGTTGGAGGTGTAAGACAGAGATTGGCTCGCTCACTCACATATGGTGGTCTTGCTCCGAGATTAAACCCTTTTGGAATGATGTGGAGCGAGTGATAAATGAATTCAGAGATAAATACTTAGCTTTAACACCTATCATAGCTCTGCTGGATGGTGTCTCAAAACTATAGACCTTCTGTCTCAAACTTGATAACTCACATGTTGATGGCAGCCAGGTCCTTGATCCCCCTGAGGTGGCTAGATACTTCACCCCCCACGTTGGACCAATGGTTGGAAAAAATAGGTCAAATATGTAAATTTGAGGAGATGTGTAGCAGAGCGGCCAGATCGCACCACAAATTTCTCTTAGTCTGGGCTCCATGGTTATCATCCCACCACGGTATGAGAAATAAGTGATGTGCTCACCCCCCCCCCCCCTTACGTACCTTTTTTTCTTTATCTCTTTTCTTTTCTTTCCTTTTTTACTCTCCATTATAACTTTTCATTTTAATCTTAATCCTAGTCTACTTACCACACTAGGAAGCTCTTCGATACCAAAGCTCACCATTATGGCATTTTACGCTGCACAATAACGGCCCATAGAGCTTTTGGTCCCCACTGATTATGCTGTTACATATGTACTTTGTTACTCGCATTGATCAAGTTGTGTATATGTTGACAGGAAGACAAGAGATTGTCCTTCTGCAAACGTTATGTTATGCAAATGCCTGACATTGATGTTTCTTTCTGCGGGGAGTCTGCGAACTCCTTTATTGTACTTTTACAGGCCTCTTACTGGCTGATCATTTGTAAGATGTAACTGCCGTTTTCATTGTCAATAAAAACATAGTTGACAAAAAAAAAAAAAAATTTAGATTTTTAGTTCCCTTAGGGAACCAGAAGCTGCCATCTCTTGTACAAACCGGATTCCAAAAAAGTTGGGACACTATACAAATCGTGAATAAAAACTGAATGCAATGATGTGGAGGTGCCAACTTCTAATATTTTATTCAGAATAGAACATAAATCACGGAACAAAAGTTTAAACTGAGAAAATGTACCATTTTAAGGGAAAAATATGTTGAATTAGAATTTCATGGTGTCAACAAATCCCCAAAAAATTGGGACAAGGCCATTTTCACCACTGTGTGGCATCTCCCCTACTTCTTACAACACTCAACAGACGTCTGGGGACCGAGGAGACCAGTTTCTCAAGTTTAGAAATAGGAATGCTCTCCCATTCTTGTCTAATACAGGCCTCTAACTCTTCAAATCGCCTTGGGCCTTCTTTGTTGCACCTTCCTCTTTATGATGCCCCAAATGTTCTCTATAGGTGAAAGATCTGGACTGCAGACTGGCCATTTCAGTACCCGGATCCTTCTCCTACGCAGCCATGATGTTGCGATTGATGCAGAATGTGGTCTGGCATTATTTTGTTGAAAAATGCAGGGTCTTCCCTGAAAGAGAAGACGTCTGGATGGGAGCATATGTTGTTCTAGAACCTGAATATATTTTTCTGCATTAATGGTGCCTTTCCAGACATGCAAGCTGCCCATGCCACATGCACTCATGCAACCCCATACCATCAGGGATGCAGGCTTCTGAACTAAGCGTTGATAACAACTTGGGTTGTCCTTGTCCTCTTTGGTCCGGATGACATGGCGTCCCAGATTTCCAAAAAGAACTTTGAATCGTGACTCGTCTGACCACAGAACAGTCTTCCATTTTGCCACACTCCATTTTAAATGATCCCTGGCCCAGTGAAAACGCCTGAGCTTGTGGATATTGCTTAGAAATGGCTTCTTCTTTGCACTGTAGAGTTTCAGCTAGCAACGGCGGATGGCACGGTGGATTGTGTTCACTGACAATGGTTTCTGGAAGTATTCCTGAGCCCATTCTGTGATTTCCTTTACAGTAGCATTCCTGTTTGTGGTGCAGTGTCGTTTAAGGGCCCGGAGATCACGGGCATCCAGTATGGTTTTACGGCCTTGACCCTTACGCACAGAGATTGTTCCAGATTCTCTGAATCTTCGGATGATGTTATGTACAGTTGATGATAATAGATGCAAAGTCTTTGCAATTTTTCGCTGGGTAACACCTTTCTGATGTTGCTCCACTATCTTTCCGCGCAACATTGTGGGAATTGGTGATCCTCTACCTATCTTGGCTTCTGAGAGACACTGCCACTCTGAGAAGATCTTTTTATACCCAATCATGTTGCTAATTGACCTAATTAGTGTTAATTGGTCTTCCAGCTTCGTTCTGCTCAAATTAACTTTTTCCAGCTTCTTATTGCTACTTGTCCCAACTTTTTTGGGATTTGTTGACACCGTGAAAATTTGAATCAACGTATTTTTCCTTTAAAATGATACATTTACTCGGATTAAACGTTTGATCTGTCATCTACGTTCTATTACAAATAAAATATTGACATTTGCTATCTCCACATCATTGCATTCAGTTTTTATTCACAATTTGTTTAGTGTCCCAACTTTTTGGGAATCCGGTTTGTACTATCTACTGTAATACTCCTGTATTTTGATGCTGTCAAAATTTGCTGTGTATACGGCAGCAGAAACTCCACTTTATAGGCCCCGGGTCAGCTCGAAGCTTAGCGCCACTGAATGGAGCTATGCCATAAGTGGACAGCTGCCATGGCATAAAGCGTTGGTGACCATACAAATCGCCTAAAAGGGCTATGTCACTTCTTGGTGTGACTGAGGCTTTGAAATTCTGCTAGCAATTTCTGCTGTGTGAATGGAATCGAATAGCGGTCAGGACATGGCAAGCCTGGTGCCCTTCAGAAGGCAATTGGCACAGTACAATTTCATTCACAGGGTGCTAGGACTTACCTCCCTCTTTCTAACCACTGAGATGCTGCCTTCTGAAGGGATAAACTGCCACTCTGATCCTAGCAGTGAGAGCTGGGTTTCTGCTATATGATGCAGGGAAATGGGCCCAGCTTCAGTGTTAACTGCCTCTGCTCAGGGACATAATAGTACATCACTGAGCGTTAAAGAGGTTAAGCCATCCATGCCAGATCAGTGAGGTTCCAACTCTCGGTATCCAAAGCGGATCGGCTGTTTGAAGAGGAAGTGTTACTTTGGTAAGCACCCAAGCCTCTTCATTTTTTGCAATGATCCATGCCCTATAGTCCACCACACACTTAGTAGCGGCTGCTCTGGATCTACTAATTGAATGGCATTCCAAAATACAGACTTGAGGAAAACCATTTAAATAAAATGCAGTCTCTTTAAACTGCTGATTGACAGGGGTGCTGAGAACTGGACCCCTCAGTTTGATATTTGTTATAGGTTTATCTTTAACTTTGCCAAGAAGAGAGAACATAACCCCAATTAACTATAGTTTAGCCTCAACAAGCAAATAAGTGGGTAGGCTACAGCCCTTAGAACAAGAAAGTGAATTCACTACATTGTTAGGGGGCAAAGGGAATCAGAGGAAATAATCCATCTACTCGAAACTAGCCAAAGTTAAAACCTTGCCTTTATCATATCTCCCAGTCCTAGCTGAAGAGCTGCTGATATCTGGTGCCTACACTGTGCCCCATCACCAACTGCAGATTGAAAGCAATCTTTGGGTGAAGGTAGTACTATTACATTTTGACAGGATCCAAAATGTTTGAGGTACTGCACAACAAGTTGCAAGAAAAAGGTTTGCCTCAAAACATGAATCAGTGGTTAAAAAAAAAAAAAAAAAAAAAAAACAACACACACACATGTAGTAAATGTTATCAAATCCTATCGAAATTACCTTTACTATGAATGACAATGTTCCTTTCAGCTTCTGGGGCATTACAATACTTTGGACAGTGAACACAAACTGAGCTTCATTGGAGACACCTGGGTAAAGAAAAACAACCTGGTCTGTCATTTTCTGCAGATACCAAGTGGAAACTGGGGAAAAGTTTATTGAGTTATGAGAAAATAACCAATTTACTTTAAAGGAGACTAACATAACACACGGCCATCTTTTACCTAAAAACAGGGACCAGGGAACTCTTGGGATCAATGGTGATAGCAGCAATCACACCACCACCAACTACAGTATTTTAACTGGTTCAGAACCAGGTAATTCCTGTCTTCAGCCACTTTCGGTATGTTTAAAGAGGACCTGTCACTTTCAGTAACTTCTTGTATTCCCCATGTAATAGCAATTCTGGATGTGACAAAAGCACCTTCGTCACTGGGAGTTGGAGAGGCCTGCTTGCCAGCCTCTTACCCTGTGACCATGGTCCCTGGGACACTATTTGGGCATATTGGATTTTAAAAGGCACTGTTTCTGCCCCTTGGACTTTTAACTGGAACAAAATCAAACATGTGGCGGCGGCCATCTTAAATTCTCCAGCAGCGTTTTGCAGTCGAGTGTATGAAACTATTTTGGGCATGGAACCATGTTCACAGTGGGGCAAACATAAGACTTCCAGGAAATTCCTGAACTGATCTGGGTGATTTTTGGATTGTTTGTTCACCCAGATCAAGGCTATCAGGGGATGTGACTTTTATGAGGATATGTGGTGTTTTGGGGTGTTTTCTGTGGTTGGGAAAAATTGTGTTTTCTGCCTGGGAGTGATTAAGTTAATTGAGTTTGGCAATTGTATCACTGGCAGAGCCCATTGTATTTGTTGATTGCGTCAAAGACAATGCCCATTCTATTTGTTGACTGTGTCCCAGACAATGGCCATTGTATTTTATTAATTGTATCAAAAGGCAGAGGGGGGGGGGGGGGGGGTTGTGTACATTAGCTGGGATTGTTTAACTGTACAATACTGTGTTGATTGGCTGTTGTGACTTTGTGTCCTGTGCCCCACGTGGGTGGTAACCTTGTGGGGAAAACTGTATATAAGAAATGCCTTTGTGCTCATTAAACAGTACTGCTTTACCCCTTCATGAAGTCTTGGCCTTGTTTGGGGGATGTGATAACTACACTCTTGGGGATGCTATATCACAATACACCCCTGAGTATAAGCTCTTGTAAGAGCTTGTTCCTAGTTCCTTTCTTTCTGGATTTAGGAGAGGTTCACCCACTGTAAGCTAAAGCCCGGTCTTGGGTCCAGCGTGGGTGGAGGAAGGCGAGACCCCAACAAAGCTACGGTGGTTCGTGGTGGTTATGGTGTCCGGTGGAGTGCTTGGAGCGCTTGGGAAGCACTAGGAGCCTCCATCAGCGGAAGTTGCCCAGTAGGGGTGCCAGGCGTTCAGTTACAGTAGCCACCACTGTAACATAACACCTGGCACCCCCGACTGGGCACCTTCCACTGACGGATGCTCCTAGCACTTCCTGAGGGCTCCAAGCACTCCACCGGACACCATAACCACCACAGACCCCACGAACCGCTGCAGCTTGGTTGGGGTCTCGCTGTCCTCCACCCACACTGGACCCAAGAGCATGTTCGGGATGCTCTGGATCAGCGTATACGACTGCGTGTTCCAGTTCCTGCCAATATTCTGCAACTTTGCACAGCTATTGAAGAGGAGTGGACCAACATTCCACAGGCACAATCAACAACCTGATCAACTCTATGCAACGGAGGTGTGTTGCACTGCGTGAGGCAAATGATGGCCACATCAGAGACCAGTAAGGCAAAACTGTGCACATTTCTGAGTGGTCTTTTATCGTGGGCAGTCTAAGGCACACCTGTGCAATATTCATGCTGTCTAATCAACACCTTGATATGCCACACCTGTGAGGTGGGATGGATTATCTCGGCAAAGGAGAAGTGCTCACTAACACAGATTTGTGAACAATATTTCAGAGTAATGGGTCTTTTGTGCATGTAGAAAATGTTTCAGATCTTTAAGTTCAGCTCATGCAAAATGGGAGCAAAACCGAAAGTGTTGCGTTTATATTTTTTGCTCAGTGTAGATATTTTATTTCTGGTTAAAAAATAAAAAAATAAATAGGATTATCCTAAAAAGATTTTTAACTTTCATTGTCTACTGTCATTTTTTATTTATTACATGTCCACTGTTGGGCACCCTGGTCTTAGCTATTGGTACGACAACTATTTGCAATAGAATTTCTTTTAATTTCATTTTTATGGTCTGTCTCACAAAAGGTCAGAAAAAACATTGGGGACTCGTTACTTTTTTTTTTATTTACACCATGATTTTCCACGGAAAATGACATCTGGTTTGGATTCTTTAACACGGATATTGTCACAGGATGCAAACTTACCTGGAGGCAACTGAAAAGGAATAGCTATTCCATCGTGTACAGAAGATCCTTCGGGCCTTTGCATTTTGGTATTTAAAGAGTCTAAAACATTAATCTCCATATTTTTAAGGAAGCTTTGACTCTGGTTTTCTAAGATGATGGAGACTGTGACCTGACTCTCCTTCTGCAAGTCTCCTTGAATGTCATACATCTGTTAATAAGACAAAGTACAAATTCAAGACATAGCAATATATATATACAGACGTGGACAAAATTGTTGGTACCCTTTGGTCAATGAAAGAAAAAGTCACAATGGTCACAGAAATAACTTTAATCTGACAAAAGTAATAATAAATTAAAATTCTATAAATGTTAACCAATGAAAGTCAGACATTGTTTTTCAACCATGCTTCAACAGAATTATGTAAAAAAATAAACTCATGAAACAGGCATGGACAAAAATGATGGTACCCCTAACTTAATATTTTGTTGCGCAACCTTTTGAGGCAATCACTGCAATCAAACGCTTCCTGTAACTGTCAATGAGACATCTGCACCTCTCAGCAGGTATTTTGGCCCACTCCTCATGAGCAAACTGCTCCAGTTGTGTCCGGTTTGAAGGGTGCCTTTTCCAGACTGCATGTTTCAGCTCCTTCCAAAGATGCTCAATAGGATTGAGGTCAGGGCTCATAGAAGGCCACTTTAGAATAGTCCAATTTTTTCCTCTTAGCCATTCTTGGGTGTTTTTAGCGGTGTGTTTTGGGTCATTGTCCTGTTGCAAGACCCATGACCTGCGACTGAGACCAAGCTTTCTGACACTGGCTAGTACATTTCTCTCTAGAATTCCTTGATAGTCTTGAGATTTCATTGTACCCTGCACAGATTCAAGACACCCTGTGCCAGACGCAGCAAAGCAGCCCCAGAACATAACAGAGCCTCCTCCATGTTTCACAGTAGGGACAGTGTTCTTTTCTTGATATGCTTCATTTTTTCGTCTGTGAACATACAGCTGATGTGCCTTGGCAAAAACTTCGATTTTTGTCTCATCTGTCCACAGGACATTCTCCCAGAAGCTTTGTGGCTTGTCAACATGTAGTTTGGCATATTCCAGTCTTGCTTTTTTATGATTCGTTTTCAACAATGGTGTCCTCCTTGGTCGTCTCCCATGTAGTCCACTTTGGCTCAAACAACGACGGATGGTGCGATCTGACACTGATGTTCCTTGAGCATGAAGTTCACCTTGAATCTCTTTAGAAGTCTTTCTAGGCTCTTTTGTTACCATTCGGATTATCCGTCTCTTAGATTTGTCATCAATTTTCCTCCTGCGGCCACGTCCAGGGAGGTTGGCTACAGTCCCATGGATCTTAAACTTATGAATAATATGTGCAACTGTACTCACAGGAACATCTAGTTGCTTGGAGATGGTCTTATAGCCTTTACCTTTAACATGCTTGTCTATAATTTTCTTTCTGATCTCTTGAGACAGCTCTTTCCTTTGCTTCCTCTGGTCCATGTCGAGTGTGGTACACACCATATCACCAAACAACACAGTGATTACCTGGAGCCATATATATAGGCCCAATGGCTGATTACAAGGTTGTAGACACCTGTGATGCTAATTAGTGGACACACCTTGAATTAACATGTCCCTTTGGTCACATTATGTTCTGTGTTTTCTAGGGGTACCATCATTTTTGTCCATGCCTGTTTCATGAGTTTATTTTTTTACATAATTCTGTTGAAGCATGGTTGAAAAACAATGTCTGACTTTCATTGGTTAACATTTATAGAATTTTAATTTATTATTACTTTTGTCAGATTAAAGTTATTTCTGTGACCATTGTGACTTTTTCTTTCATTGACCAAAGGGTACCAACAATTTTGTCCACGTCTGTATATATATATATATATATATATATATATATATATATATATATATATATATATATATATATATATATATATATATATATATATATCCACAAGTGCTTCTCAACAGTCTAGAGCCTTTCATTTTTATTTATTTTTTAACATATAGGACATCAAGTAGCACAACAGCATCATGAATGTTTGAAAAGGTGCCACAAATGTACCACTCTTAGAGAATCTTTATACATTATAAACTAAGAGGGTCATTTATTAAGCTGAAAAAAACACCTATACTGTTGCGCTGCAATCTGAGACTTCTCCCCGCCCACGACAGATCTAAAATTGTGAGCGCGGCGTTGGTGAAGGGGATGGTCGCTTTTACCATTTTCTATGCCTGTTTCAGGCATAAAAAAGGTCTAAATGTAAGACAGCAAGGAAGCGGTCTTACATTTACGCTGGGTTCACACCTGAGCGTTTTACAGCGCGTTCCTACGCGCTGTAAAACGCACAACAGGCAAGAACCAATGATTCCCTATGGGAATGGTTCTCACCTGGGCGTTTTACAGCGCGTACGATCGCGCTGTAAAACACCCGACGCTCAAACAAGTGCTTGAGCTTTTTTTTGGGCGTTTGTCGCGCGTTCCCGCACATAGAAATTCGGGAACGCGCGACAATGTGTGAACGCCAGTCTCTGTATGCGCGATTGTAAACGCCCGTACAATCGCGCATACAGAGCGCTCGTTTCAGAACGCTCAGGTCTGAACCCAGCGTTAGAATTGGCGGAGGATCCGGCAAAGTTATGAAGAGGTGTCACCGTCAGCTTAGGGGTTTATTAACACCGGCATCTAAAACACAGATCTTAATAAATGTACCTCTAAATACCAAAGATGGTCACTTTTCAGATGGTGAGTAAACTTATACACCTTTTTCACTGCCCCAATACAAAAACATATGACTGTGTTAACTTACCATTTTGATAAATTTGTTTTCAGCCAAAAGCTGGTAACTGGACATTGGCTGTTTAAAAAAATAAAAATAAAAAGTACAAGTAAAACAAAAAGTGTTGTAACTTCTGTGTTATGGCAACAACAGTTACACTTTAATAAGTAAAATACCCCTTTAAAGACTATGTACATCTTCAGGGGAAAATTTTTATGATTGCATTTTACACATTTTGAACTAAAAATAATTTTTTCAATTGCTTTTATTGAGCCAATTACTAAAAACGAGATTTTTGTATAACTTACCAGTAAAATCTCTTTCTCGCTCTTCCTTGGGGGACACAGGAACTCTTGGGTATAGCTTATCTCCATAGGAGGCGTGACACTAAGTAAAAGACTGTTAAGCCCCTCCTCCAGCAGCTATACCCTCAGCCTGGAGAGAGAGACTTCCAGTTATGTGCCCAAGTAGTGCAAGACAAAGGCAAGGAGCAACCAAACCAATACCAACAAGTCAGAAAAAAACACCCGAAGGCCAACAAAAAAAACAATGGGCGGGCGCTGTGTCCCCCAAGGAAGAGCGAGAAAGAGATTTTACTGGTAAGTTATACAAAAATCTCGTTTTCTCGCCCAATTCCTTGGGGGACACAGGAACTCTTGGGACGTTCAAAAGCAGTCCACAAACAGGGAGGGACCACAATCAAAAGCGAACCAGGCACCGTAAACATTAAGGCACCGCCGCCTGCAAGACCAAGCGGCCCAAAGCAGCATCCGCCGAGGCATAAGTGTTCACCCTGTAAAACTTGGTGAACGTGTGCAAAGAAGACCAGGTGGCCGCCTTGCACAGTTGTTCAGCCGAGGCACGATTACGCTGAGCCCAGGAAGCCCCGACCGCTCTGGTAGAATGAGCGGTAACACCAAAGGGCGGATCCCTGCCCCGAGCACGGTAAGCCTCAACGATAGCCATCTTGAGGAAGCGGGCAACAACCACCTTAGACGCCGCCAGCCCCCTGCGCGGACCCTCCGGAATCACAAACAGAGAATCCGAGCGTCGAAAGGGTCTGGTCACATCCAGGTAGATCCTGAGAGCCCGAACAACATCCAGACGGTGAAGCTCCCGCTCCCGGGGATGCGACGGGGACGGACACAGAGAAGGAAGGACAATATCCTCATTCAGGTGAAAGGCGGACACCACCTTCGGAAGAAATTCCGGAACAGGGCGGAGAACCACCTTGTCCTGGTGAAAAACCAAGAAGGGCTCCACGCAAGAAAGAGCCGCCAACTCAGACACACGCCGAAGAGACGTGATGGCGACGAGAAAGAAAACTTTGCAAGACAACAAGCGAGGGGAAACCTTGCGCAGAGGCTCGAAAGGGGAAGACTGGAGAGCCGCCAACACAACGTTAAGATCCCAAGCCGGAACAGGAGGACGATAGGGGGGAGCACAGTGAGCAACCCCCTGAAGAAAGGTCTTAACCGGACCGAGCGGAGCCAGTGGACGCTGAAAAAGGACCGAAAGAGCCGAAATCTGACCCTTCAGGGTACTGAGACCCAAGCCCAGAACCAGACCAGATTGCAAAAAGGATAAAACCGTAGGAAGGGAAAACCTCAGAGGGGGAGTCCCCAAGGCCTCACAGAAAGCCAAATAGGCCCGCCAGGTACGATAATAAATCCTGGCCGAGGCCGGTTTTCGTGCACGAATCATGGTACGGACCACGTCAGCCGAAAACCCCCGCCGCGTCAGGACCGCGGTTTCAATAGCCACGCCGTCAAACGTAGCGACCTTAAATGCTGGTGGAAGATCGGCCCCTGAGAGAGGAGGTCTTCTCTGAGAGGCAGAGGCAAGGGAGCGTCTGCCAGAAGCAACATAAGGTCGGCGTACCACGGACGACGCGGCCAGTCCGGGGCGATTAGGATTGCTGTCGTGCCCTCCGCCGCAATCTTCCGAAGGACACGCGGAAGAAGAGGCAGGGGCGGAAACACGTAGAGGAGCGAAAACTCCGTCCAGGGGAGGACGAGCGCGTCCGCGCCGTAAGCGTCCGGATCTTTGGCCCTGGCCACGTAGATGGGAAGTTTGTAGTTGAATCTGGAGGCCATGAGATCCACGTCCGGACGACCCCAACGGAGACAAAGAGACTCGAAGACGTCGGGGTGCAGAGACCACTCCCCCGGGTCGATCGTCGTCCGACTAAGGAAATCCGCCGCCCAATTGTCCACCCCCGGAATGTAAATGGCCGAAAGGGCCGGAACATGAACCTCCGCCCAGCGAAGGATCAGAGACACCTCCCTCATCGCCGCCGCGCTGCGAGTGCCCCCCTGGTGATTTATGTACGCCACAGCCGTGGCATTGTCCGACTGGACCCGAACAGGGCGACCCTGAAGCAACGAAGTCCAGTGTCGGAGCGAGAAGAGGATGGCCCTCAGCTCCAGAACATTGATCGGCAGTCTGGACTCCGACGGAGACCAAGTGCCCTGGACGGACCGAGGAGGAAACACGCCCCCCCAACCCCGCAGACTGGCATCGGTGGTAATCACCAGCCAAGTCATTGGCAGGAAAGACTTCCCCTGAAGAGGGGTCCGCAGCCACCAGAGGAGAGAGGAACGAACCTGGGGGGAAAGGGGAAAATGCCGATCCAGACTCTCCTGGGACTTGTCCCAAGCGGACAGAATGGCCGTCTGAAAGATGCGGGAGTGGAACTGTGCGTAAGGAATCGCCTCGAAGCAGGACACCATCTGTCCCAGGACCCGCATGCTGAACCGGAAGGAAGGGCGGCGGTGGGACAGAAGGCTCTGAACCGACCGGTGAAGGAGCTGGCGCTTTTCCAACGGAAGCCGAACCACCGCTGACTCCGTATCCAGCAGCATCCCCAGAAAGACCAATTGCCGGGAAGGAACAAGAGAGGATTTGGGCAGGTTGATAATCCAACCGAAGCGGCGCAAGGTTTGCAGCGAGAGATCCACACTGGCGGAAGTCTGTGACAGAGAAGGCGCCTTGATTAGGAGATCGTCCAGATACGGAAGTAGAAAAACTCCCCTGGAACGAAGTAAGGCGAGGACGGGGGCAAGGACCTTCGTGAACACACGAGGGGCCGTCGCCAGCCCGAAGGGAAGAGCCACGAACTGGTAGTGGTCGGACCCCACTGCAAAGCGCAGAAAGCATTGATGACAACGCGCGATTGGAATATGAAGATAGGCGTCCTGGATGTCGATGGAGGCCAGGAACTCCCCCTGTTCCAGAGAAGCCACCACCGACCTGAGAGACTCCATCCGGAACCGCCGAAGACCAAGGAAGCGGTTCAGCCTCTTCAGATCCAGAATGGGACGTACCGAACCTTCTTTCTTGGGGACCACAAAAAGGTTCGAGTAGAACCCCTTGAACCTGTCCCCCATAGGAACCGGGGCGATGACTCCCTTGTCCAGAAGGGTGTGAACGGCCGCAAAGAAATCGGCCTGCCCCTCGGGGATCCAGGGGAACCCGGGAACGAAAGAACCGAACTGGGGGAAGGGACGCAAACTCGAGTTTGTACCCGGAAGACACAACCTCGAGGGTCCAGGCGTCGGAGACGTGCGCCTGCCAGAAGTCCCTGAACAGGAGGAGACGTCCCCCCACCCGGGTGGGTGGGGGCGCACCTTCAGGCGGGGGCCTGCTTGGTCGCAGGAGCGCGAGCAGGTTGTGACTTGCGCCAGGAGGGCTGGGTCCGAAAAAAGGGTTTTTTACGCCTGTCCTGGACCGGATTAGCGGATGGACCTGAAGCGGTGCGAGGAGCGGAAGCCCTACGAGAAGACCTGAAGCGGGGGAAGGTGGGACGACCACGAGTGGCGCCTCTAGCCTTAGATTGGGGAAGATGAGTACTCTTCCCCCCTGTGGCTTCAGAGATGATTTCATCCAAGCGAGTCCCGAACAAACGAGAACCAGTAAAGGGAAGGCTAGTAAGAGACCGCTTAGACGCGGCGTCCGCCGACCAAACCTTTAACCAAAGCTCCCTTCTAGCCGAAACGGCCAGGGCAGACGAACGGGCGACGAGAGCCCCGGCATCCAGGGATGCTTCACAGACAAACTTACCGGCCTGAACGATAAGTTGAGCCAGAGCACGGAGGTCTTGAATAGGGACGTCGGACTCAAGCTCCAGATCCAGCTGAGACGCCCACTCTGAAACCGCTTTTCCAGCCCAAGCGGAGGCAAAAATCGGCCTAAGAGCGGAACCGGAGGCCGCAAAGATACCCTTTGTAAGGGTCTCTATGCGGCGATCCTCAGTAGATTGTAAGGAAGAACCATCCGCAACGGGAATAGCCGTGCTCCTGGATAGACGGGCCACCGGGGGGTCGACCTTAGGGGGGGACGCCCAGTTAGAAATGCAATCCGCCGGGAACGGATAACAGACATCCAACTTTTTTGGCGGGGTAAACCGTGCGTCAGGACGGGCCCAGGCCTTAGAAACCACTGACGAAAAGTCAGCATGGAGGGGAAAAACTGCAGACGCCTGTTTTAGGCGAAAAAAGGAAACACTGGTCCTTTCAGGATCAGGGGGATCATCGTGAATCTTAAAAGTATCACGGATATTGCTAATAAGGTGGCCCACGGCAGAGGCCAGCTTTTAGGGCAGTGCCGAGTCCATATCCCAATCGGAATCGACTAGTTCCCCTTCAGAGAGCCCATCCTGTTGGGAGGAAGGACCCGACAGAGAACGCACCCTTGGGGGGGATACCGAAGCATCTGAGGATGACCGGTGGTCCACCCTCGGCCGCTTCTGGGGTTGACGGGCTCTAGAGGAATCGCCTGCGGAGAGGGACTCAGCCGGGTCGACCACAACAGCGGACCCGGAGGGGCCAGCAGGGGAATCATCCGGCTGCGGCAACGGCAACGCATCTGCAAGTCGGCCCACAACGCTAGTGAGACTAACCACAGCCTGGGACAGGGATCTAGCCCAGTCAGGGGGATCCAAGAGGCCAGGGGGTGACACAACAGATGGCGGGCCCTGCAATGGGTCTTTGCAAGCCGAGCAATGTGGGTCTGACTGCCCTTGAGGGAACGGCGCCTTACACGCGGTGCAGGTATGATACCAAGGTCCCACAGGCACTAAGGGGTCAGACATGTTGGTTGGAAAATATATTCCAGGCCAGAGGGGTGCAGAGATGGAGAGGTTCAACAGTCCTACCAGGTCACAGTGAATCGACTAGCTCCAAGCAGACGACCGCGGCACAGCAGAAGACAGCAGCAAGATCCGTCCTGCACACAAGCAGGCACGAGAGGGGGCGGGGCCGGTGAGGAGCGGGAGAAAGGACGTCCGCCCCTTAATTGAATCCAGAGCCCAAAGCGCCTGAAAAACTCCGCCCCCCGCCGAGACATTTCGCGCGCGCGCGCGAACAAAATGCCGCCCGTGCTGATCCAGACTCTCCCCGCCGAACCCCGACAATACAGAGATGTCCCCCTCCGGACCCGCAACGGGTCTCTGAAGGCAGGAGCCGACGGAGAGGATCCGCGTCGCCACAGCAGTAACCCTCCCTCATTACGCCGCTCAGCCTGCCCAGAGAGTGCCGATAGATAGATAGGCCAGCTGAATCGAGCAACGGAGGCCCGCAACGGTAGGAGCCAGCTAACGGGGACAGGAGCGAGAACGGGGAAAAGAAGAGAGGGGAGGAGAGGGGGGAGGGGAGCGCACGGCTGTACAGCCACCTCACCATTCGGCGACTTCACCCTCTATTCCATCCAGCTGGGACGCCCCTTCAGCCACTGACACAGAAGTGGCAGCAGCTGGAGAGGGGCTTGCAGGTGGGCGACCCAGTGCTGGCGGGATGCAGGGGAGCATGAGCTGCCCTGGTCCTCCTTTTCTTCTGTGGGGGAGGCAGCAGGGCGGATAACCGGCCCTGGCGCAGCTCAACCCCGGGAAAACAGAGAAGTCTGCTGCGACTCTGTTGTCCCTATGGAAAAAAATGTGAAAAAAAGTGAAAAAGTGAAAAAAACAAAAATAAAATAAAAAATTAAAATCTTCACAAAGACAACTCTGCAGTGCAGAGAGTGTCTTGCCTCCTTGACACTAAGCAAAAAACTGGAAGTCTCTCTCTCCAGGCTGAGGGTATAGCTGCTGGAGGAGGGGCTTAACAGTCTTTTACTTAGTGTCACGCCTCCTATGGAGATAAGCTATACCCAAGAGTTCCTGTGTCCCCCAAGGAATTGGGCGAGAAAAGGTCATAAACACTCATTAAAGCCACATTCCTATCAGTAAGAAAGGAGCTATATTAAGTAAGTGTTTATAAGGTCAGATATCAGAGATAAGGAGCAGTCAGGTGAGCTGACTGAGACCAAAAAGTGAAAATTCAGATCCTGCTACTAGAGAAAATAAAGGCGGCACACGGACTGTGGTTCAAAATTTTGAATAAAGATCAACTGAAAAAAAATAATTTTTTAGTTCAAAATGAGTACAATGCAATAATAATACATTGTCCCCAAAGGTGTACATAGCCTTTAAGTTATTTTGTATACTTGTCCACATTTTCTTACTGGAAGCGGCTCTTCTTCATCTAATGTCCCATTATGAACAGATGCAGAATGATCCTCCGCATGAGATTCACTGTGATGATGGTGGTGTTTTTTCTTTCGAGATTTCTTATCCTCCTTGGGCTCATCCTTTTCCTTCTTGTGTTTTTTCTTGTGTCGATGAGATTTCTGCTAAATAAGAAAACCATACCATATAGCGATCTCATTCCGTGCCACTACACATACTTTATATAATTGATTTTTGACTTGTGGGACTTAAAAAAAAGTCCTTCTGAACACATCCACACGTCAATTAGTTTTATCAAATAAAAAAGAACTCTTTAGGTGGATTCAGAAACATATAGTTCCATGGGTGCTATAAATTCTATTCAAGTGATGGTAATGGGGAGTTTTAGGGCAATATAGATCCATTAACTACTGGGTAATTCAGTTATATTAAGTAACAGAATATAATGGGACAATAATGACCTTCTCTGGTTCTTCCTCATTTCTCCCATCCAGTACTTCTGCTTTTGTAAGCTCTTCTGGCTCTTTACTGATTGTATTTGCTTCTGGCAGGCTCTGGGTGGAAGTGTTCTGTTAAGAAAGAAGAGGCTCTTTATGTTATACTAAACAGTACTGTGCAAGAACAGACTTTCACACTAAAAGCAACACAACGTTAGATGGTACACCTTTTAATCTTTTATTTTAAAGCCTTTCAAAAATGTAATCTCCTGTGACCCTAATATAAATCCTAATATATCCCATTTACAGAGGATGGCATATAGAGAGCATTCCAGTCACATGGAAGAAGACTATGGTCATAAGAATGTATTTTCCCTGACAAAATGGCTGTCCAGAAAGGTTTTTTTTCTGCACCCAGAACTGCTATTTTATAAGGCTTTGTTTAGATTGGTATCCAAAGCTCGAATAAACCTTCTTGGCCGACCCGGCAGATTTAATGATAGCAAGGCCAAAATATAAGAAACTGCAAAAGAACCTCACACAATATTGTAAGTCAATTGGGTCTGCCAGACACTTGATGTGCAATAGATCCGACAATGCACAACTGTTTAAATTCTAAACAGGAGCCACGACACCGTGTGAACAGAGCTCAACTGAAATAATCTGGCAATATGCACCACGTTTCAGGTTACTATTCACAAATAAAATTAAAAATAAATAAATAAAAAACCACAAAATGCAATATTACAAATTATTATGCACAACAGAGTTTCAAAACATGTTATAGGTTTTGAAGAACTGAAAATGGTGATTTGTTGAATTTGCAGCATTAAGAGGTTACATTTACTAAAATCAAAAGAAATTTCAATCAAAAACATCTTAACAGTTACATGTTAACATAGGACTCCTCGGATATTAACTTCACAATTCTTGCATCCATTGAACTTGTGAGTTTTTGGCAAGTTTCTGCTTGAATGTCTTTTCAGGAAGTCAAAATAACCACCTAGAGCTGCTGTTTTGATCTGCACTGCCTCCCACCCTCAGATCCTTTTCTTGAGAATACTCCAAAAGGCAGGCCGGATCAGGGGTGTATGCTGGCCACACCATGAGTTTCTTTCCTTTTCTGCTAATATAAATGTTCAGCTTAATCAATATAAATCAATGAAAAGGATCTGAAAATCACAGTATAATGTCCAGCAGTATTGATCCCTTTAAAACATAACTTTTACTCTTCAAAATATAAAAAAATACCACCGTGGTGGTTCACCAATGAATAAGTGAAAAGACAAACAACAATAATAGTAGATACAGAGATGTGTCTGGGAGCTAGTCATAAATACACTTAAAGAGGGATGAGTGAACACAGGGCAGCTGAGGGGAGCAGTGGGCATACCTGTACTCTCCCTAAGCTCACCCTAACTATAACCTCAGCCCAGGGATGTCCCCTGATGGTGGAGACTCCCTGTCCTCGTTCCTGGGCTGACTGCCCTGCGTTTACCCTCCTCTTAAAAGATACCAAAAAATGCTCCCCAAGACGCTGATGGGTGTAATCATGTGTCCCTGGTAATAAAATCCTCACAGGGCCACTGAGATGGATAAAGACCAATACAATGAAGGGTGAATTGGATAGATATCACCTTTAAACCTATGGAGCCAAACCCTGGTGCAACGAACCGGTGCGTTCCCAGGTAGGTTCCAAAAAAGCCCCTACGCGTTTCCCCTATCACTAGGTTCATCAGGGGGCATACATGGTCAGAGATACAACCATCACAGAAAATAAATCAAAGATACTTAAGATGTGGTTGAGGCAACAGGACCAGAGACGCAGATGATGTTTAAGCATAGGACTAAGGGACCCATTTGATATGTCCCACCTGTAAGAGATAGAAATGCTCTCAGTTCATGTGCTAGATACAATGGTGTACATGTGTATCCCCTATGTCTCCTTCATGTCGGCACTTACTTAATATCCTGTGCAGTCAGGAGGAAAAAGAGCCCACATGATACGGGCCAATCCTTCACTCAGGAGTCTGTGAGCAAAGAGTCAGATATAGTGTGAAACACACCACATATTATAATGATGTCAATTCTCAATAAATGGTCCAAACTTACATTTAAGCTGCGTCCTGGTATCGTCCTGTTCCTCCTCTCATTCACATTCACTCCCGTTCCCCTAAATATCCACGTACCAGCTGTATCTAATCCGCGCTGATTAACATGTGTTCGGCTAATGCCAAGGATGAGGCATCATAGCCGGCGTCACTTCCGGCCTGAAAGCCGTATGTACAGGTCGCGATTCGTCCCTCCTGTAGTTAGGGGCACATCCCCGAACACTCGGAGCCGGCCGGATCAAGTGGAACGCACTCGGACCTAACATCCGGTTGCGTGGAACGCATAATCACGTCACTTCCGGTCCGTGCGGCGCCTCACCCAGGTGGAACGCATAGGGCAGCCACATCCTGTTCTATGGAACGCAGAATCGCTTCCTATCCGGTCCATCAGGCGAATCGCTTACATTAGATACAGATCTCATCACAGTAAAGGCAGGGCGACGCTTAATACATGAATAAATCCAGCCAGTTTCATCTGACATAGTAGTGTTTATTCTGGCGTTCTATTAAGGAAAGGGGAGCGGGATCTGAGAGATGTTGATGATGCAATCATGTACTTTTCACTTAAGGTGTATTACTGTGATGGATAAAACACCCAACGCACATTGGATAACTAATGTGCAACCTGGATACTTTTAAGTAGTATCCTACTTCTTTTATCATGGCTATTGGTAAGATTACCGAAGTGGCGTTATTTTTGACAGAGGGATAGAGGAACCGTACAGCCAAATGGATAGACGCCCCCGGGGGGGGAAGTAGATCGTAGGAAACAAGAGAACGTGAGTCTC
This sequence comes from Bufo gargarizans, assembly GCF_014858855.1. Lineage (NCBI taxonomy): Eukaryota > Metazoa > Chordata > Amphibia > Anura > Bufonidae > Bufo > Bufo gargarizans. Next base: position 356,965,701 of record NC_058080.1, on the reverse strand, counting down.
TCATTAATCCCTAGTGGTGCCTGGGATCTAAAGCGGTGAATCCATACGCACTCTTTTTGGAGGATTTTGCGGTCCCAGTCACCACCCCTTGGTGACAATGGGATGGTTTCCAGGACCGAAAATCGCAAGCATTTGGGATCGCCGCCGTGCATATCAATTACATGTGACGCGACGGGTGTGATCTTTTTCTTCACCACGTCGTTCAAGTGTTCACAGATCCGACGCCTGACCTCACGTATGGTTTTGCCTATATAGTCCATGGGGCAAGGGCATTGGCATAGATATACCGCACCCTTGCTTCTACAGTTGTAGAAATCTCTGATTTCATAGGCTTGACCGGTGGCTGAACAGATGTTAGATTTAGAGGTGGAGATGAACGCACAAGCTTTGCAGGAGCCACATTTAAACATCCCGCAAGGTTTCCGGTCCAGCCACGTGCCGGCTCCAGTCGGTGCAGTATAATGGCTATGAACCAGATGGTCTCTTATGCTCCTCCCCCGCCTATAGGTGACACTCGGTTGCTTCGTCAGCACATCCTTCAGGTCAGGGTCCATGTGGAGAATTGGCCAGTACCTTTTCAGGACTGACATTATTTCCACATTTGCACAGTCGAATACAGATATCAGGCGTATGGGTTGTTGTCCGCTCTGTACCTTGGGTTTTGGTACAAGGAGTTCGGTACGTTCCCTGCTTGCGGCGTTCCGGAACGCCCCTCCAAGGACCGTTTGGGGATATCCCCTCTCTCTGAATCTCGTCTGTAACTTTTTGGCCTCAGTGTGAAAAGCCTTGCCCTCGGAGCAATTTCTCCGGGTCCTCAGATACTGGCCCCTTGGTATACCGCGTTTAAGCGGTGGTGGGTGATGGCTCTCCCAATGCAACAACGAGTTGGTCGCGGTTTCCTTTCTGAATATGTTGGCAGTGAGTTTTTCTCCCTCCCTGGTTATTCGTACATCAAGGAAAGAGATAGAATGATGGTCAAACTCAAAGGTAAATCGCAGCCCAACATCGTTGTTGTTAAGGGACCCCACAAACTCCTGGAGTTCCTCCGACCCACCCTTCCAGATCACGAACATGTCGTCTATATATCGTGTCCAGAAGGTGATCTTCTCAGACCACCAAGTCTCATCGTCTGGAAACATGCAAGTGTCCTCCCACCATCCCAGGAAGAGGTTGGCATAGGTGGGGGCACAGGGGCTCCCCATTGCCGTCCCCCTGAGCTGGTGGTAGAACCGTGAATTGTAGAGGAAAAAATTGTGGGTCAGAGTGAACTCCAGGAGTCTGAGCACAAAGATGTTATGTGCTCTGCAGTGGATATCCCTAGTTTTCAGGTAGTGTTCAGTGGCGAAGATCCCTTTGGTATGTGGGATGGAGCTATAAAGGGACTCGACATCTATACTCGCCAATATGCAGTCCTTGTCCACATTGATCGCGTCGATCTTGCTGAGGAAGTCCATCGTGTCCCTCGTATATGAGGGTAAAGACACGACGAACTCCCTCAGCACGCGATCGACGTAGATCCCACAATTCTGGGTCAGGGAGTTAACCCCGGAGACAATGGGGCGTCCCTTAAGGGGTGTAACCCCCTTATGGATTTTAGGTAATCCATAAAAGGTAGCGATGGTGGAGTGAGCTGGAAGGAGAAAGTCGTACTCGGCCGCCGAAATCAATCTGTCTACTAGAGCGTCAGTCAAGATGATCTTCAAGTCCTCGTAGAAAGGGGTCAGGGGGTTCGTATCCAACACCCTGTAACCTTCCCTATCTTTCAGGAGGTCCAGACACATAGTCTGATAAGCTGCATGGTCAAGAATGACCAAATTGCCACCCTTATCAGATGGTTTGATGATTATAGATTTATCTTTCTCAAGGGCAGTCAAGGCTGACATCTCAATTCGAGACAGATTGAAGTGGCGGGGAGACGTTCCCTCCAACCTCTCCAGCTCACTTGTCACCATTTGCATGAATATGTCCACACACTCATACTTCATGGGTGGGGGCATCTTCCTACTTGTTGGTTTAAGATTGGTATATGGTCCCTGACCTGGGCACCGGCTGCCTTCCTCTCCCAGTTCACAAAGAGTCTGCAACGAGGTAAGATCACATTCACTCAAACCAAGTCTGGCACATGTTTGTCTGTCATTATCCCTGAAGAATTTATGCCACTTAAGGCGTCTAGCAAAAAGACTCAGGTCCTTAATCCATGTAAATAGACAGAAATTGGTGGTTGGAACAAAGGAAAGACCCTTGCTCAGTACCCTAAGTTCAAGTGCACTTAGGGTCAGTGATGTTAAATTAATGACTTGTAGTCCACCCTTCAGGCTCTGTCGGTTTTGTTCCCCCCCCGCAGATTGTAAGGGATCTGGCTTTTCTCTAAAAAAGACGCCGACGCGCGTACAGGGGAATGTGACGACGGAAAGTTGTTGGAAGCGGCAGCAGCTGCTTGAGATGATGAACCAGAGGGATAGGATGCTGGCCCAGTGGAGTAATTTGCCCCTCCCGGACGACCCCTCCCGCTTGTTTCCTACGATCTACTTCCCCCCGGGGGCGTCTATCCATTTGGCTGTACGGTTCCTCTATCCCTCTGTCAAAAATAACGCCACTTCGGTAATCTTACCAATAGCCATGATAAAAGAAGTAGGATACTACTTAAAAGTATCCAGGTTGCACATTAGTTATCCAATGTGCGTTGGGTGTTTTATCCATCACAGTAATACACCTTAAGTGAAAAGTACATGATTGCATCATCAACATCTCTCAGATCCCGCTCCCCTTTCCTTAATAGAACGCCAGAATAAACACTACTATGTCAGATGAAACTGGCTGGATTTATTCATGTATTAAGCGTCGCCCTGCCTTTACTGTGATGAGATCTGTATCTAATGTAAGCGATTCGCCTGATGGACCGGATAGGAAGCGATTCTGCGTTCCATAGAACAGGATGTGGCTGCCCTATGCGTTCCACCTGGGTGAGGCGCCGCACGGACCGGAAGTGACGTGATTATGCGTTCCACGCAACCGGATGTTAGGTCCGAGTGCGTTCCACTTGATCCGGCCGGCTCCGAGTGTTCGGGGATGTGCCCCTAACTACAGGAGGGACGAATCGCGACCTGTACATACGGCTTTCAGGCCGGAAGTGACGCCGGCTATGATGCCTCATCCTTGGCATTAGCCGAACACATGTTAATCAGCGCGGATTAGATACAGCTGGTACGTGGATATTTAGGGGAACGGGAGTGAATGTGAATGAGAGGAGGAACAGGACGATACCAGGACGCAGCTTAAATGTAAGTTTGGACCATTTATTGAGAATTGACATCATTATAATATGTGGTGTGTTTCACACTATATCTGACTCTTTGCTCACAGACTCCTGAGTGAAGGATTGGCCCGTATCATGTGGGCTCTTTTTCCTCCTGACTGCACAGGATATTAAGTAAGTGCCGACATGAAGGAGACATAGGGGATACACATGTACACCATTGTATCTAGCACATGAACTGAGAGCATTTCTATCTCTTACAGGTGGGACATATCAAATGGGTCCCTTAGTCCTATGCTTAAACATCATCTGCGTCTCTGGTCCTGTTGCCTCAACCACATCTTAAGTATCTTTGATTTATTTTCTGTGATGGTTGTATCTCTGACCATGTATGCCCCCTGATGAACCTAGTGATAGGGGAAACGCGTAGGGGCTTTTTTGGAACCTACCTGGGAACGCACCGGTTCGTTGCACCAGGGTTCGGCTCCATAGGTTTAAAGGTGATATCTATCCAATTCACCCTTCATTGTATTGGTCTTTATCCATCTCAGTGGCCCTGTAAGGATTTTATTACCAGGGACACATGATTACACCCATCAGCGTCTTGGGGAGCATTTTTTGGTATCTTTTAAGAGGAGGGTAAACGCAGGGCAGTCAGCCCAGGAACGAGGACAGGGAGTCTCCACCACAAGGGGACGTCCCTGGGCTGAGGTTATAGTTAGGGTGAGCTTAGGGAGAGTACAGGTATGCCCACTGCTCCCCTCAGCTGCCCTGTGTTCACTCATCCCTCTTTAAGTGTATTTATGACTAGCTCCCAGACACATCTCTGTATCTACTATTATTGTTGTTTGTCTTTTCACTTATTCATTGGTGAACCACCACGGTGGTATTTTTTTATATTTTGAAGAGTAAAAGTTATGTTTTAAAGGGATCAATACTGCTGGACATTATACTTTTCTGCTAATAACAGCCAATGATTCAGAGGTATTCTTTGCAGCATGAGATAGTATATTGTCATGCATGAAGAAGAATTTGCTACGGAAGGAACGGTTCTTTTTGTACCATGGAAGAAAATGGTCAGTAAGAAACTCTATATACTTTGCCGAGGTCTCTTTTACACCTTCACGGACCCTAAAGCTCTCTCCCCATGATTCCGACCTGACACATGACTCCGCCACCTCCTTGCTGCCATCAAAGCCTTGCTGGGACATGGTGGCCGTCCACGAACCATCCACTACGCCACTTGATCTGGACCATCCAGGGTTGCACGGCACTCATCAGTAAACAAGACTATTTATAAATTAGACTTCAGGTATTTCTGGGCCCACTGCAACCATTTCTGCTTGCGAGTAGTGTTGAGCGTATCGAGCTTCAGATCCTAGATCCGATTAGCTCTAAACTTCGTTTTAATGCTGTACGGGACACGGCTCCATACAGCATTAAAATGTATGGGCTCCGGTGAGATGAACAGACTTATCAACGAAGTCTCACTAGACTTCGGTGAATAACTTAGGCCATCGATTTTTCAACTTTAAAGCCATTTTAAAACATGGATCTGAAGTCTGCTTCAGTACCAGCTGGTACCCCGGTACCGAAGCAGACTTCAGATCGGATCGATGTTTTAAAATGGTTTTAAAGTTGAAAAATCTAATCTCGAAGTTATTCACCCATGAGACTTTGGTAGTAACGAATTTCCCTTGCCAAAGCCAATACATTTTAATGCTGTAGAGAGACCAATCTCCATACAGCATTCAAATGAAGTTTTGAACTAACTGATTTTGGATCTAAGATCCGAAGGTCAATTTGCTCAACACTTCTTGTGAGCACTGGTTGGGGTGACTGAATAGTAGATTTATGCAAAACTGCAAGGGCAGTGGATAAACAACCTTCAGCACTCCAGCTGCTGTGAAACTACAACTCCCAGCATTCAAACATGCTCTGTTGTTCTTCGAACTCCCATAGATGTGAATTAAGCATTCTGGGAGTTGTATTTTCCAAACAGCTGGCGTGCCGGGGGAGCAGCCAGTGGCAGGCCGAAGGTGTCGGGGGGAGAGGGGTAAGTATAACCTATATGAGTGGCCCGGGCGTTAGGGGGGGTAATTACACGGGTTAGATAACCCCTTTAAGAAGTTTTCCTTTAATTAGGCTCACCTGGCGAACTAATTATCATAGGTGTTTGATATTGATTTCAGTCATCCAAATAGCCCTGAGACACAATACCATCCAGGAGTTTAATTGAAAAACAAAATATAGGATTTTTATGCTTACCCGAAAAATCCTTTTCTCGCTGAGTTCACTGGGGGACACAGAAGACCATGGGTATAGCTGGCTGCCACTAGGAGGTGACACTAAGCAAAAAAGTGTTCGCTCCTCCTCTCAGCTATACCCCTCCTGCAGACACTGTTTGTACAAAAGAAGTAGGAAAAGCCAAAAGAAAACAAGAGCAAGACGAGAACTGGAGATGGGTCCAAGCCAAGAACAGGTGGGACCCAACAGGAAGAGCAGTGAAAGGCCCGGACTGGAAAGCCAAGGCGTCTTGCATGACAATAGGCCCACAGAAAATCGAGGGCGGTCAACTCACGTAAATGGGTCTGTAGAATCCGGGTATGAATGAGACCTGACAAACGAACAAAGGGACCCAGACAAGACCTTACCAATGTGTAAGTATCAGGATGGGATTTTTCAACACAGGAAAAAACTTGGTAATCTGGAAGGAATCACTAGTTAGATGGTGGAGGACTATTCCTGTAGCGATCTCCCAGGAAGATGAGGCAGCATCTGTGGACCAATTTGCAAGAAAAAGAAAACAGCCAGCCAGCCCTTTGGAAAAGATCCAGCATGAGAAGAGAATAGAAATTATGGAATATGATCAATCATCAATAAGAGGTAAAGGACGGCAAAGGTAGATGAAAAAAACACTCAAAAGGTATAAATTGAAAGGCCATAGGCCACTTGGAAGAAGTCCGAGAGGAAAAAAAATACGGTGTCCTCGGGGATCAATAGCATCTCAGCTGTGCAGCAGAGAGGAATGCGCATAAGAAAGTGTGGCCAAAACAACAGTCACTGGACAAGGAAAAATGTGAGTGATGCTGGATCCAGAACCATATCACTGGCTTTAGACAGCCTGAGAAAACAGTGCAGAGCCAAGACAACCACACTGTGAAAAAGGAACGGGCTACGATCCATGAGAGAGAGAGAGAATCTACGCTCCCCAGGAATACACTCATGGAAGCAGAACCAAAAGGTGAGGACCGCAGGATACTCCTAAGGAGAAGGTGAAGTGGTAGACAGAGGCCCCCAGAGCCGAAGAAGAGTTTGGGTGCAATCATTTGTCTTGCAATGGGACATCAAATAGAAAGGGAGTTACGTTCCAGCAATTAAGCCTCTATTAATGGTGGCAAGAAATGACAGCAACCCTGTTTTGCCTGGTGGGGGGAGTAATGTAGCCGACTCACGGAATGAGCAGTGAAGTAGTATGTCCACTAACAAAGGACATATCAGAGTCATTACTCATGTCTTAAGAGAGGCAGTGCTGATGGTGTCACAGCATCAACTATTAGCGCCAATGTCCCACTTGTGACGGAAACAATGTGGTAGACGAGTGACATAGAAACGAGGAGGCTATGACAACTGAAGACCACAATAGTGCGCACCCGAAGTGACGTGCTCATTAGCTATAGCATTCATGCTATCGCAAATACCTGGTTTGATGAAGGAAAGAATGCAGATGACCATGTCATCAGGAATTAATAGGCATGTGAGCTACACCACCAAGCGCCAGCAGAAAGATTACACTTGTCGAAGCAACGGCATTGGTAGCATAAAATGAGCAGGAGGTCCACCTGAGAGGCAAATGTAGATACAATAACCACACCTAGGACCAGTGTGAAGGTTTTATCTGTAGAAGGAGGGTTGCAGTAGGAGCTACAGCCTACAAGCCGGAGCCGAAACACGGTGTGGAACTGAAGGCCAAGTGTTAGAAACGACAGAACCAATACCCAGTGCAAATGGAAGATGTGTGGAAGGGAGCAACGTGGGAGCCACCACGGATGCAGGGTGGCCGTAAAACCCGAGCCTGAAAAGGGAACAATACAGGAGATAAAAAGGTTAGTGCTGAGGCTACTTTCACACTAGCGTTTTGTGCGGATCCGTCATGGACGGATCCGTTCAGAAGATACAACCGTCTGCATCCATTCAGAACAGATCAGTTTGTATTATCTTTAACATAGCCAAGACGGAGCCGTCTTGACCACCATTGAAAGTCAATGGAGGACGGATCCGTTTTCTATTGTGCCAGATTGTGTCAATGAAAACAGATCCATCCCCATTGACTTACATTGTGTGCCAGGACGGATCTGTTTGGCTCAGTTTCATCAGACAGACACCAGACAGACTGGTATCAGTCTCCAAAGCAGAATGGAGACTGAACTGATTCATTCTGAGCGGATCCTTTTCTATTCAGAATGCATTAGAATGCAAACTGATCCGTTTTGGACTGCTTGTAAGAGCCCTGAATCGATCTCACAAACGGAAAGCCAAAACACTAGTGTGAAAGTTAATTCTCCAACTTAGAATGGGGCAATACAGAAGTAGCCACAGGATCTAGTGGTAGTGCAATACTCCACCTGAGGAGGAGGCTATACAGTAGAAGATAGTATCTAGTACCATGCTACACCTGAGGAGAGGGCCATACAGTAGAAGCCACAGTATCTAGTGCTAGAAGAATCCTCCACCTGAAGAGGATGCCGTGCAGTAGGAACCATAGTATGTAGTGCTAACGCAAATACCCCACCTGAGGGGGAGTCCGTACCATGGAAGCCACAATAACCAGGGCTAGTGCAAAACTGCACCTGACAAGGGAGCCATACAGTAGTAGCCACAGCATCTAGAGCTTGCGCAATACTCCACCTGAGGAAGTGGCAATACAGTAGGAGCCATGGTACCATACTGTATTAACCAAGTTAAGTAGTGCTAGCATAAACACTTCATATGATAAGGAGGGGTAGTGGATAGAGTATTCAGAGTCAGTGCAACACTCGACTCGCTTGATAGTAACCACAATATTCTGTTCTAGGGCTGACGCACTACATATTGAAGATGGAGGCCCACAGGTGATGGGGGTATATAAACGACACAAGTGTTGCGGGGTAACCCTCTGGGAGGACAGAGCCCGCCATGCTGGTGCTAAAAACCAGCACACAAAAATGAAGGTGATAATGCGGAAGTAGCCACAGTATCCCGTGGTGGCACCCGTATTTAACCAGAGTATAGGGCACTAGTAGGTACAGTCTAGGAACATGATAGGAGATATAGTATCTGGTGCTGCGGCATAGTAGTCACAGTATCCAATGTTGGTGCAGTTACTTCACCCGTTAGCGTGATTACTCTACTTGCGGAAGGAGGTTATGCAACAGGATTTATAGTAATAGTAATGCAACAGGCAGAACAGCATCCAGTGGTAGCACAATTACTCCGCCTATGGAAGGGGGAAACGCGACGTGAACTCGCGTAGAAGCAGGTGGAACAGAGCACACGACGAACAGCCAAATCCTGGATCAAGAGGCCTGGGTCGGGCATACCAGAATCCCGCTAGCAAGGTGCAGCGGTCGCGTCAGGAGGGAATGTGACCACTGGGAAATGCTATAGGTCGGCCCCGGAGGGAAAGGGGTGGGGGGGAAGGGGGGGCCACAAAGGAGAAAACCCAGGCCAGGAGGGAATGCAGGCTGAAAGGGGAACTCCAGTGGAATGTGGGAGAAAGAGAGGTCTGGAGAGGTGGGGTGGAGGTGTGAGTGATAGGGGGAGGTGGTGGGGGTTATGCTTACCCTGTGTTCTCCATGCTCACCCCATCTTCCCCCTCTCCCAAGAAAGCTGAAAATTTCTAACTCAAACCATATTACACTATGCATGCATACACTATTTACAGAGCATCTATCACCAAGATGAACCCTTTTAAACCAGGCATACTTCCTGGTAGGGTTGATCATGGTGACTAAAATGAGTACTCTTTCTCTGGAATTGGTATTACCAGTGCAGTGAAATTCTTATTTGTAGTTTTATGTAAGTGAGGTGCTCAGATCACCAAGAGGCTGGTCTAGTCCCTTGGAGCACCACTTCACCTCTGCCTGCCCCTGTTGCCACTTCTCCCAGTGACATTAACGTAGCCAGGGATTCTCTCTGCTCCGATGCTTGGCCCTGAAATCTTGCTCATGCACCAGCGGCTCTACCATCAGCGCCTGTGCAGTTAAGAGAGGGGTAGCCCATAATCGATCTTCACTGCTGCCGATGCATGAGTGAGCACCTTATTTACATATAACTAAAAATAGGACTCTCTGTATCGGTAATGCCAAAAGACATTGAAGACTCTTTAGTGGTATGATGTAGGAATAAACACACTTGGTGTGTTTGACCAGAATTAAAAAAGAAAAAGACTTTCTTCCAAAAAAACATGGGTTGTGTGATATCAGACATGACCCAAGAACAGGTGTAGTTTTACTTCTGAAAGCAAGCAGCCATATTTTTCAAACATTGGACAATCCCTTTAAGCTAAATGTTTTCAGCTATGTTTAGCTAGATCAGCAATCTTGACATCACAAGGATCTTAACATGTATATAAAAGAGTTCCAATTGAGAACTTTCTGTGAAAGCACGGTAACTTTAAAAGGGATGTCCACCTTTTATTAAATGATGGCCTGTGCTCAGGATAGGACATCACTAGCTGATGTGCAGGGGTCTGACACCCCACATCCCCAACTATCAGCTGTCCAGCAATAGCTCCAGATGCAGACAGCTGCATCTACCTTGTAGTATATTGAGAACACCCCTGCAGCACAGCTCCCACTGACTTCCATGGGATGGGTGCTGCAGTGACGAGTTCAGTCCACTACAAATTAAACAGATATGTCTTCTTTTGGCACCTGAGATACTGTCGAAAAGCTGAAGGGCAGGGGTGCAAGGTGGCGGACCCCTGCTGATCAGCTAGTGATCGCCCCTCCTGAGGATAAACTATCACTTTATAAAAGTTAGACAATACATTAACATCTTTAATATTACTGCCCACATACCTGTTCTTCTGGTGGCATCTGAGAGCTAGCAAGCCATAAATCTGTGTCCTGAAAGAAAGGTTTAAAAAAAGAAATAATCACTATATGGGCATGAATGGATAAGATAAAAATTAAAGAAGAAAAAAATAAAAGTCAAGCTGTGACTGAAATATAACCTAACTACATGCTACAGAAAAACACGTGGCAACAGAACGTTCCTCAGGATCACGGTCACTGTAACAGACAACCGCAATTTACTCACATCTGAAGTTTTTTCCTGTGGTTTCGCTTCTTCATCCTTTACCTCCGTTTCATCTTCCCTGGCTTCCTTAGTTGTAGATTTCTTACGTTTAGTCTTCTCTTCTTTCTCCTTACTCTTCTGCCACAAGAATGAGAAGAAAAAAAGAAAAAAAAGATACTTTTAAATGACGTGTATGGCCAGCCTTAAAGGGGTATTCTCATCTTGCTATTTGAGCCTCACCTGGAGCAGCTCTGCATTTCACTTCCTGCTTTCCAAGCTTCTCAGGCTGGCCGGGCTTAGGCAGTTCAAGTGAAGGCCGGCCATGCCTCCTTATGACATCACTCAGAGCTCAGTCCTTGCGTCAGCCACCCCCAGTGCCTCCAATAAACTTCTATCAGTCCCCCCAGTGCCTCCATCAGGCCCCCAATATGCCTCCATCAGCCACCCCCAGTGCCTTCAATACACCTTCAAAACCCCCGCCGCTCCTGCAACAAGCCCCATCCCCACCGAGCCCATAACTAGTTCCGCCCCCGCCGAGTCCAACAAAAATCCCCGCCCCCAGCGCTCTGCCATCACGTCTGTTGTCCCGGCAGCTCCGATCCTCTCCCTAGATCAGGGATGGCCAACTTGAGGCTCTCCAGCTGTTGCAAAACTACAACTCCCAGCATGCCCAGACTGCCTACAGGTATCAGCCTACAGCAAAGGATGGTGGGAGTTGTAGTTTTACAACAGCTGGAGAGCCACAGGTTGGCCAGCCCTGCCCTAGATGATGCGGCATGAATGTTCTAATGCGCATGCGTGGCAGCCGGCGTGCTCGCTCCTGAGCAACAGACCAGCCGCCTGGGTGAAACAAAGGTCCTCTCTGCGCAGCCGCGGCCCAGAGATGCGGCAGAGGAGCGTGCCGTATCCATTGGATACAGGATACAACTGTGGCACTACATAAACAGAATAATTAGAACATGGGTGAGTTTTTTTTAACGACATTAAATTAGAAAAATGACGGAGGGCATCAGTTGGATCATATGAGATATGATCTTAAAGATGAGAATACCCCTTTAAGTTAGTGATCATCATAAGATCTATGTATGCTGAACCTGCCCACCTACCTCTGACCGACAGGTTTTTCCATACGATTCAGAGGCAGGTTGGCGGGGAGAGCCAGGAGCTCACGAATATGGAGACTCATTGGAATGCAAAATGGCTGGGTCAATTAAACAAAGGAGATCGGTCACTAGTTTATGTTGTCCTTAGAACACCATTAAACTGGTGACAGATTCCCTGTAACACTTTGTCTTCCCTTTACAGGGCAAGAGGGGAAGAAGGGAGGGAGAAGATGCAAGGAAGATGGAATGGCTAACCTTCTTTTCTTTCTTCTTCACTCTCTCAGACTCTGGTTGTTTCTTCTCCTTCTTGCTGTGTTTTTTAATTTTTTGATCCAATGTGAAGGCATCATTTTCAGGAGATTTTAGGGTGTCTGTATTTCTGTGCCTCTGAACTGGAAGTTTTTCTGTGTCGGCCAAAGGTCTGGAGGACAAATACCATGTTACTGCAACGTGTACGGTTTTAGTATGATACTGAAATGGTCTTAATCTGTAGCAAATAGAATCATTATTAGGCTATGTTCCAGTCCGTGTCGGAGGCTCCATCACAGTTTGTCAAAAAATAGCGGAAAGAAAAGTCTTGCATGCAGAAAACTAACGCAATCAATGTGATCTGTTCCCGTGAGTTATATGCCACATCCAGCATTTTCCATATTATGAGCAGAAGAAAGGAAATAAATAGCACTGATGTGAAAGCATACTAAGCATGCTGGTGGCGTGTTAGAACCTCAAAAATAGGCGTCAAGATATGGATAAGTGCTATTCATCTGCATGATGGTAACGCAAACAAAGCCCCACCCCAGAAAACATGAAAAAACATAGGTTAGGTTACATACTTGTCTAAATCTACATCCAGAGCTCTGTAGGGATCATTTGGATCTTTGTCGTCATCGTCGCTGGGAAGAGCGTTCTAAAATTAACATGTTTCAAGAGTTAAAGAAAAAAAATTATGATAAACCAAATCAATTTTGTGTAACAGTGGTGTTGTCTGCACAATTATAAAACCTCACTCTAGTAATGGTAATAAGAGTTTGGAATCATTGTCGTAGTTCAGGCGCTAAAGAGGCAAAATAACGGCCAAACTGCACAGCACATGCGACATCCGGAGCCTAAGCTTTACATGTCTCATGACCTGAACTCTAAGGTCCTTTTCTTGGGGGTTTCTAATAATCCAACACATTACTAAATAGATGCTGTGGAGTATAGACAACCATACTATATAACGCATCACATCCACACAGATGTCAGAGGTAAAAGACAGAGACTTAAAATCCAACTTTTACACGGCAGTCCTATGTCAACCTTAGTTCATCATCATTAACCCCTTAAAGACATTGCCATTTTTCATCTTAAGGACCAGTCCAAATTATGGAAATCTGAAGTGTCACTTTACGTAATAATACTTTTACTTATCCAAACCATTCAGTTTCCTCGTGATACATTGTACTTCATGATAGTGGTAAATTTGAGTCAATATAAATCACCTTTATTTATAAAAATTGTAGATTTTTTTGGGACGTTAGAAGGCTTAGCCTTTTAGGGTACTTTCCCACTTGCGGCAGAGGATTCTGGCAGGCAGTTCTGTCGCCGGAACTGCCTGTGGGACCTGGCAATCCGGACACAAACAGATGCATTTGTCAGACGGATCCGCCTGACAAATGCATTGCATTACTGGATCCTGTCTTTCCGGTTGTCATCCGGAAAAACAGATCCGGTATTTATCTTTTTCACATATTTAAAAGGCTTGCGCGTGCGCAGACGGCAAAACCGGACCCGTTTTTTTTTAAAAACACTTGGGGCTGGATCCGGCATTAATACATTTCAACGGAAATTAATGCCGGATACGGCATTCCGGCAAGTGTTCTGGATTTTTGGCCGGAGGAAAAAACGTAAGAGGGACTGAACTGATGCATACTGAACGGAATGCTCTCCATTCAGAAAGCATTAGCATGAAACAGATTTTTTTTTTTTCCCGGTATTGAGCCCCTGTGACGGAACTCAATAACGGAAAACAAAAACGCTAGTGTGAAAGTACCCTTAGAAGTAATTCTTAAAATTTTTAAGAAAATTTCCAAAACCCACTTTTTTCAGGACCAGTTCAGTAATGAACTTACTTTCTGGGGCTTACATAGTAGAAACCACCCATAAATGACCACAGTTTAGAAACTACACCCCTCAAGGTATTCAAAACTGATTTTAAAAACGTTGTTAACCCTTTAGCTGTTCCATAAGAATTAAAGGAAAATGTACATGACATTTCTAAATTTCATTTTTTTGGCAGATTTTTCATTTTAATCAACTTTTTCCTGTAACCTCAAGCGTTAACAGCCAAACACCACTCAAAATCTACTACCCCAATACTGCGATTTACAGAAACACCTCCACATGTGGTCGTAAACTGCTGTGTAGCAGGGCGCAGAAGAAAACGAGCACCATTTGGTTTTTGGAGAGCAGATTTTGCTGGACTGGTTTTTAGACACCATTTGAAGCCCCCAAAGCACCCTACAGTAGAAACTACCAAAACAGTAGAAACAACCAAAAAGTGACCCCAGTTTGGAAACTATGGGATAAGGTGACAGTTTTATTGATACTATTTTGGGGTAAATAGGATTTTTGATCGCTTTATATAATGCTTATTGTTAGGAAAGGTTTCCAAAAATGGCGGTTCTGGCACAGTTTTTTTTTTTTTTTTTTTTTACTATGTTCATCTGAAAGGTTAGATCATGTGATATTTTTATTGAGCAGGTTGTTATGGACATGACGATATCAAATATGTAAACTTTTTTTTGTTAGTTTTTTTTCTGTTTTACATAATAAAGCATTTTTTAAATAAAATCATGTTTTTGTGTCTCCATTTTCTGAAAGCCATATTTTGTTGGCAATTGTCTTAGGTAGGGTCTCATTTTTTGCATAATGAGATGACTGTCTGATTGGTACTATTTCGGGATATCTATGACTTTTTGATATGTAAGGTGACAAAAAGAAATGGCTTTTTTGCACATTTTTTTTTATTTTTTTTACGGCATTTACCTTTTGGGGTAGAGTGTGTAATATTTTTATAGAGCAGGTAGTAACTATGCGGCGATACCCAATATGTATATTTTTTTTATTTATTTCGTTTTTACACACAAACCATTTTGCAAAAAAAAAAAAAAAAATCATGTTTTTTGTGTCGCCATATACTGAGAGCCATAGTTTTTTCATTTTTTGGGGGGCGACCAACATTTGGCACTATTTTGTGGTACATATGACTTATTTTCAGGTTAGTAAAGTGGACAAAATTTCAATTCCATCATTTTTTATAGATCAGGTCGTTATGGACGCGGTGATAACAAACATGTTTACTGATTTAATTTTTTTTCAAACTAATATGTGTGAATATAGAAAAAATAAATGTATTTAATTTATTTTTTTGCACTTTTTGGACTCAGACCCACTTGGTTCTTGAAGATCCAGTGGGTCTGATGCCTCTACAATACACTGCAGGACACTGTATAGTGTACTGCAGTGTATTTTCATTTAGCAAGAGCCTGATCTGGATTAGATATTCCATAGCAAGCCGGATGCCTGTGAAGGATCCGGTTGCCA
The DNA here is from genome assembly GCF_014858855.1 of Bufo gargarizans. Taxonomy (NCBI): domain Eukaryota; kingdom Metazoa; phylum Chordata; class Amphibia; order Anura; family Bufonidae; genus Bufo; species Bufo gargarizans. Next base: position 356,950,476 of record NC_058080.1, on the reverse strand, counting down.
TGGTAACTAATCGGGGTGCTGCCACAGTAGCGCAGAGGCCCGATGGGGAAGGGAGCTCCGCCCTGTTTAACCCTTTCCATGCTGCGGTCTATAGAGACCGCTGTATGGTAGGGGTTAACGGCTGCAGTCAGCTGTTTCAGGCAAAGTGTTAGCTGTACAGTATGTTACAGCCGACACTCTGCTAACCGCTCGGCCATCCTGAAACTGAGGGGGAACTGCAGCCATGGTGACCGTTTAGAGCCATGACGTGTATACTCGTCATGGAGCACTAACTAGCAGTGCTCCATGACAACTATACACGTCATATAGCACTAAGGGGTTAATAATAATAAACCTCACAGAAAAATCCCCATCAGAAGAGAATAAAGCTTTAAGTGTGGCTCTAAGCATGTCCAACCTCTGGCATCTCCTCAGTAACGATATCCACGTGATGAGCAGGGGCAATGTCCTCATCGCTCTCAGTGTGCACAGATTTGTGTCGCCGAGTCTTTCCACTTTTCTTGTCTTTATCTTTCTTCCTCTTATCCTTCTCTTTACGCTGTTTGCTTCTTCGTTCCTCCTCCAACTTCACATACTGGTCAGAATTGGGTAGCCCTAAATAAAGCAATTAAATTAAAATGTTAAGAGTTATTCTTTTGTACATCTTAAAGGAAATGTGTCACCCCCCCCCCCCCCCCAAAAAAAAAAAAGACCCATTTTTTGTTAAACAGTTTTAAAGAATTTTTGATAATTTAATTTTCCATGTCAATATCTACACTTAAAAAGAAACCATAAAATCCTGCAGTTTTCGCACTGGCCACTAAGCCTAGTAATAAGTCCCAATTCTTGGTCTATACAGATCACATTACTAAAGTCACTTGCTTATCATTACAGGCAATAGGAGAATGACAGCACCTCTATGTACAGATAACACAGCACCATTCACAATAAGTGACCGATAACAGAATAGCGAAGCTCTGACAATTTCACAGGTCACGCCTAGAAAACTCTCTCATAGAAGTCAATGAGGTCCCCTTCGGCCCATTGTGTCTATGGATCATGTGGCTACTGTAAGGACATTTTCTAAATGCTGTTCAAAACAGATCAGGTAAGATGGAAACCGTAGGGCTGTAAGCGCTAGACAAGGACAAGCAAGCCCAGAGGCCAAATCACATGGCTGATGGAGAGCTCGTCAGTGTACTACGAGGGAGAAAGAAGAGAAACCCATGTCTGTGAGGTGTGGAAAGGCGACCACCTTCTGCGAAAAAAAGAGGATCCTGGACGGAACACTGCCCTATGTTCATACTTAAAGAAAAAAAATACGTACAAGAAAGGCGTATCAACTTCAGAGAAAAAATAAAAATGAAAAATAACAACGCCAAGAAAACAGCTGGCTCCTGGCCGCAGCTGTGGAAATAGAATTAAAAGGCCAAGTCCGTAGGATTCACCTCTGGTCCAGAGAACGCCCCCTAGGGAGCAGAATATTGGTAGACCACGCCCTTATAGCCATAGAGGCTGGTGGTGAGATTTCCAGTGAGAGAAGCTGCCTGAGAATCACTAAGAAAAACGCCTGAGCCAGGCGTGCCCCACTGCAGACCAAAGTATCAATACCACACGGGAAAGGTAAAGTAAAGCCAATGTGAGCACCGCTAGTGATGGGAAGCCCCGTCAGTGACCATATTTCAACAAGGCGGCAACGCTGCCTGGAAGGGCAGATGAGTGGAACAAAGATGAGAGAAATACTCTTGCCGGGCGGAGCTCGACTACGCTCCACCCGTCTTGGGAAGGCTCTCAGTCCACCCCCGGAATGAGTAGTGAAAGAACAACCACCATTGGCTTGAGGTGACGTAGATATCACTGACATCTGAAGAGAGGTAGCACCAATGGCGTTACGGTCTGACTACTAGAATCCAGGTCCCGTTTAGAACGGCACTCTAGTGTTGACGAGTGCCGTAGGGACTGATCTACCCAGTAGAACGCACTCAAAAGGTAGGTGCTGATCAACCATCGCCACCCCCGAGCCGACGACAGAAGGACAACAGTAAATAATAATAATGAAGAAAGACCGGCACTCACTGTAGTCTTCAACCAAAGATGATGTCTTTATTGGTCACATACAATACTCTGACGCGTTTCGGCTCACATCAGGAGCCTTTCTCAAACATATGGATATGGATTAGATGTGGCAGGAGGACAACAGTTGTCAGAGCCACGGACCCTTATTGGTAGTAAACCAGAAAGAGGCCAGAGCTAAAGCCCATTCCCATGTGAGACTGGAGGGGAGGCCCTACAAGGGAAGCCCTGAGAGTAATGCTCACGCCATACTCCAGCCGAGGAGTAGGCCACACCGTAGAGGTCACTGATTCTCGTGTTAGAGGAATCCGTTGCCTGACGAAAGAACTATGCAGTAGGCACCTTAGCATGTAATGGTGACTCAAACACCCCTCGTGCGGTAGGGGTTACCGTATGCTCCGCCAGCGTGGACAGGAGAAGGCCTGAGGAAATCCAGTAGAAGTTCTGGTATCAAGCTGGCCTAGTTAGTAGAGCTAACCTTAAACCCTCCACCTGACAAGGGCGCTGAACAGGAGCAACTGCCGAATTAGTACCAGGGTAGAACCCCTACCTGAGGGGGGCTGTCTCGCTACAGCGATAAGGAGCATCTAGCCCTAGCGTGAAGACTACCCTTCGACGGAGAAGCCGTTGTAGTAGCCACTGCAGATTGCCAACATAACGCACTCACCTAGACAAGGATGAGTGGTGGACGAAGCATCCGGAGTCGGTGGAATATTCTGCTTGCTGGATCTTGACCACAGTACTCTGTGCAGTGTGACTGACCTGAATGGTGGAGGCTCATGGGAGTGGGGAGTCTAGGACACATAAGGCTGCGTGACACCCCTGAGAGCACAAAGGCCGACATTTTTGTGTCTCCAATAAGTGCATGAAGAAAAGAGGGATACAATATGGGAGTATCCATAGTATCCAGTGGCAGAATCCATATGCCACTAGATGAGAATATCAGGCACCAGCGGTACCGACTGTTGCCACGGACCACCTGTGAAGGAAACCAAGGCCTCTAGAGTCGTGGCGTAGCTGAAATACAGCATGCAAAGATGCATAGTGATCCCCCCGTTACTGGATCGTTTGTAGAGGGTAATTCCATAGGAAGTATGTGATGGCCAGTGGGAGATGGAATAGTAAACCAACAGAAGCGCAATCCCCCGGTTAGGGAAGGGGGTAGCGTGATAGTCAGAACCGCAATCTACAGAAGTGTAATTACCTACTGAATGGAGGGGGGGAATAAAAAAAAATAAAAAAATAAAAATCGACGGCAAGCACTGCGCCCAGTGGCAGTGCAAACGCTTTACCTATGATCGGGAGTAACATATCCAGTAAGTACTGTAACCCGAGGTAGTGCAAATACATCACCAATCGAAGGGGGTAACGCACCTAGCAGGAACTTGCATATGACGAGTTCTGTACTCTGTGGGAAGTGCCATCATCCCACCCCAGAAAGGGTGTAATGCGTACGTAAACACTGTGACAGCAGTGAGAATGCCATAATGCCACCTATACAAAAGGTTAATGTATGTTGACTATACTGAGCCCAGTGGAACTTCAATTCCGCCACTCACAGAACGAGGGCACCTATGGCTGGCATTGAGGCCAATGCTAGTGAGGTCAGTTCACCTCAGGAAGGAGGTAATACCCAAATTACGCACTGTATCTAGTAGAAGTGTAAATAGTGCCTAAGGAAAGGGTAAATGCATACACCAGAATCGGCTAGCACGGACGTAATCTAGGAAAAATAATCCGGATTCATGTCAGAGTCCGAATAACTGTCCTGCTTCGGCCCGCTCGTGCACAGTTCCACCTCTCAGCCTCTAGCCCAAGGCTGTTGCAGGCTGTGGTGGTGTTGATATAATAACCAAACTACCCGGAGGTGGAATGGAACTAAAGGTCTGCTCACCGATTGCGCAGACTGTGCTCTATTAACCAAACGACCCAGGAGGGTGGATTGGGAACTTCCAGAGGTCCTCCACTGAGTTGCGCAGGAGAAGAAACTCAAACCGACACCCCCGGAGGGTGGATAGGAAGTTTCAGTTGTCCTCAACTTGCATTGGATTTGCACAGTTGTAGTATTATTAACCAACCGGCCTCAGAGGGCGGATTGGGATCCTCCAGATGTACCCCACTGGACTTTGCAGTTGGAGCATTATCAACCAAACGGCCCGGAGGGCGGAATGGGAGTCCCTCAGATGTACTCCACTGGATTTGCGCAGTTGGAACATAAATCAACCAACCGGCCTCAGAGGGCGGATTGGGAGCCTCCAGATGTACCCCACTGGATTCACGCAGTTGGAGCAGTATCAACCAAACGGCCCAGAGGGCGGAATGGGAATCCCTCAGATGTACTCCACTGGAATTGCACAGTTGGAGCCATATCAACCAAACGGCCGCAGAAGGCGGATTGGGAAAACTTCAGATATACTCCACTGAATTTTTGCAAGTGGATCATTATCAACCAAACGGCCCGAAGGGCGATTGGGGACCTTTCATATGTACTCCACTGGCTTTGTCCGAGTGAAGCACGATCAACCAAGCTGCCCGTAAGGTCAGATGAACTCCACTGGATTTGCCCAGTTGGAGCATTAGCAACGGCCCCGGAGGGTGGGCCACTGTCCGGGATTGGGAACAGGCCCTGGGCATAGAGCTCGGTCTGTGAGGAGGGCAGGACCTGTATGGGCGCACATTTTTATTTAAAAAGAACAAAAAAATAAATAAAATATATATATAATTTTATTTTTATTTTTTTGATTATTGAGGTGAGGACCTAACCTTAAATGGACAAGGAGGAAGAAAAGCTGCATCCTGCAATATTAAGGCACATTGTGCCTGCCGATAGAGACCTAGGGTAAGGGTAATCTGGTTACCGGATTCAAGTGGCAGGGTAGGAAGGGTTAATGTCCAAAGGCCAGAGCGGAGCCAGCTGGCTCCCGGGGAAAATTCGCGCCAGAATATGGACCCGCCCTCCGTACCTGAGGTGAAGTTGCGGCCTAGAAGGCTGCAAAGCCGGGAACTAAAGTTTCACATGGGACCCACCGCCCGCCGAACACAGCGGTACCTGGCGATGCAATGAATGAGGCCATGGAAACCCACCCCGTGGGCCGGGAGAAGAATAACTGCGCGGCCGGGAAGAATCGGAAGGCCCGATTGAAGCCGGGGCCTAGATTTTTCTGTGCTCCGCCGTCGGAAAACTAAGGTACCCCGATCGGCACTAGCAGGCGTCCAAGTTCATACCTGCTAGAGGCGCGGTGCCTGGCCGACCGGGGAGCCCACCCGGTCAGTCTGAGGAAAGGGGCATTGAGAGTGCAGCGGCGTAGTTTCTAAAATGTCCCCTGCCCGATATGTTAGATCGGAGGGGGGTGGGAGGAAAAATAATGCCGCCGCCGCCGGTTCGGGATTAACCCCTTCATTCCCCGATTTCTGAAGGAATATGCAGTGACTGGTGGAGGACTCGCAGCCTCCATAAGAAAGGGCCATGGTGTGAGGGGGACAGAGAGGGACAGTATACTCACCTGTCTTCATCTGTGTTCTTCACCCTTAGTCTTGTACCAGCAGGGACACCCCACAACCGCTGGCACCAGGCATCAGGGGTCCGGGCAGAGAAGGGCTGGAGAGGAGGTGTCCCTCTTGCTGGCGGGAAGCAGGGGAGCGAGGCTGCCCTGGTCCACTTTGTCTTCTTGGGGGAGGCAAGGCGGTGGAACAAGCAACACCGGCCAGCCTCCCAGGGAGACAGGGACGCAAGCGTGCCTGTGCCCCATCTATGAAATCTGTAAAAAATAACAAAATTAAGAAAATCAAAAAAGGCCACCCTGCTAAGCAGGTAGGTCTGCCTCCTACGACACTAAGCTAAAAACTGATATGCTCTCTCCAGGCTGGAGGGGGTATAGCCTGCAGGGGAGGAGTTATCACTTTTCAGCCTAGTGTCGCCTCCTAGTGGCAGCAGCAAGCTATACCCACAGTCCTGTGTCCCCCAATGATACCAGCGAGAAAAATTACTTTTCTTGAACACCCCAAACGTTCTCCTTACCATAGTCACACTCATTGAGAGAGTGCTGGAGCTACAAGAAAACAAATGTTCTTGACAGGAAATGGAAAAGTCAACAGAACTTACTAGTAGAAGTTAACAAGCGCAAAAACCAGTAACTTCTAAAAGCTGTGATCCAAAAGACAAGCTGGGCACAGCAGTGAGAAGCTCCTACAGCTATCTTGAAGTCACTATGAACATGCCGTTATTGGCAACTTTAACATTAGTGTTTTTTTGCAGATCATTTATGGATCTGAAAAAACGCTTCCGTTACAATAATACAACCGCATGCATCCATCATGAACGGATCCGGTTGTATTATGCCTTCTATAGCCATGATGGATCCGTCTTGAATACCATTGAAAGTCAATGGGGGATGGATCAGTTTTCTATTGTGTCAGAGAAAACTGATCCGTCCCCGTTGACTTACATTGTGTGTCAGGACAGATCCGTCCTGCTCCGCACCACATCGCGGACAGAAAAACGCTGCCTGCTTGGGACACAACCAAACGATATGTAATGCATTTTGGTGTATTACATTTCGTTTAGTTCAGAAGCGCTTTCTTCCGCTATTGAGATCCTATGCCGGATCTCGATAGCGGAATTGAAAACGCAGATGTGAAAGTAGCCCAAGTATTTGCCATAGGCAATTAGTGACAATTATCTGCCACACATCTCTAATCTGTATATCTCTAGATAACTGACTGGGCACTGCTTTTTTTGTTATACAGTTCAATCTTTTTGAGGTGCCTACCCAAAATTGCACAGTGCATATGGGAGTGGTGGTGCACTCTAAAAAGAAAACCAGTATGCATAGTATATGGCAATCTGTCAAAGGAAAAGTGCTTGACTGGTTTCACATAGATAGATTGATCAGATAGACACATACATAGCATAGAATTGGTTCCAAGTTGGAAACCTGATCATCTTATTAGGGTTGTCCAAGGTAATCAAACATTTGTCCCTAATGCTTTAAAACTGAAAATTACTAGCAGAAAGATCAAAATTAGGGTTATTCACTTTAGAAAAAAAGACGACTGAGGGGAGATCTAATTACTATGTATAAATATATCAGGGGTCAGTACAGAGATCTATCCCATCATCTATTCATTCCCAGGACGGTGACTGTGACGAAGGGACATCCTCTGCGTCTGGAGGAAAGAAGGTTTGTACAGAAACATAGAAGAGGATTCTTTACGGTAAGAGCAGTGAGACTATGGAACTCTCTGCCTGAGGAGGTGGTGATGGTGAGTACAATAAAGGAATTCAAGAGGGGCCTGGATGTATTTCTGGAGCGTAATAATATTACAGGATATAGCTACTAGAGGGGTCGTTGATCCAGGGAGTTATTCTGATTGCCTGATTGGAGTCGGGAAGGAATTTTTATTCCCCTAAAGTGGGGAAAATTGGCTTCTACCTGGGCACTCTTCCTTCTGATTTTCGGATGTGCCCCTATTTTCTTTGATTGCATGGGAAAATTGGCTTCTACCTCACAGTTTTTTTTTGCCTTCCTCTGGATCAACTTGCAGGATAACAGGCCGAACTGGATGGACAAATGTCTTTGTTCAGCCTTACAAACTATGTTCCTATATATACACCTGGCAACTGCCTGGGTGTACACCTATCTATATAAAACTTTTCTAAAGCCATTTCTTACCCAGTAATACTCTGTTTCCCCCCAATTAAAGGGGGAAAATAAAACATCCACTACTTTTAAATAATTTCTTTTTTTTTTTTTTTCCTTCACAGGCCCTGTGCACATTAGTGTATTGTTGGCTAAACCTACTGTTCTTGGCGGGTTCGACCAACAATTTAATGCTTATGGAGAGCTCCCCTGATAGATTATGTTGAGGGAGACAAAGATCGGGAAAATTTTGTATTTTTACCTGATCCTTTTGATCCCCCAGACATAAGCCACCACCGAAAGTGGGACCCTAGGACGCAGAGACAGTTAAATGCAATAGTGAAGCAGGGAGCCTTCAGCTCGCTTCGTCACATTCTCTGGCCATGCTCTCCTCAGCCTCAGGCGCAATGCAGTAACACATTGTGCCTGCTTGGCTGCGTATTAAGGCAACCTAGCAGGCATGATGTGTTACCAAATTGCCCCTGAGGCTGGGGAGAGCATGGGCCAGGGAATCTGCCTCCATGCTCTTCCTACATACACTAGCAGGCCTTATGTGTCACAGATGTGCTCCAAATCAGCTGGGAAAGAGGGCTAGGTATTAGTATTTTTTATTTTTATTTTTTACAGTATGGGGGGGCACTATGTGGGCACGATACTGTGAGGGGGACCCTATGGTTCGTGATACTGTGCAGGGGCACTATGGGGTCATGATACTGTAGAAGGGCTAGACTACTGTGGGGTGACTATGGTGGGGACATGACTACTGTGGGAGCACTACTGCTATTGTTTCTTTTTTGACCTTTTCCTGTGATGCAAAACTACAATTCCCATCCTGCCCTGATGACTGCAGGCTGTCGGGGATTGATGGGAGTTGTAGTTTTGCAACAGCATGAGAGCCACAGGTTGGTAAACATAGGTACAGATTTGTAAGAAGCAATGTGCTAATCGGCTGCTATGGGCAAAAATGAATGCTGTGATTGGTTTTTATGGGATGAGAGGCAGGGTGAGAAGCAGCGCCTCAGCAGTTACGGTTACATGCACTCTTCATCAAAAACACATTACTTTATTGGAACCTCCCAGAACCCTGTCCGATGGACTTGACAACCCCCATATATATACAGATTATACAGTCACCTCTTTATCCTGCTCTGCCAGTCCAGTCCTCCTCCCGCTGTTTGCATACAAGACTGCAGCAGTGACGTGCAGGTCAAATCACTGTCCTCAGCAGTCTCACTCCATTTACCACTGAGGAAATTGATTGGCTGCAGCAGTCATATGCCATATACTTGAATGTAACTACTGTAGCTTGTACACAAACAGTAAAGTAATTGGCAAGAATCTAATTTATAATTAACTTGGGCAACCATTTATATATAAAGCCCATTTCCTTCCACATTAGGCCATAAAATCTATTCAGTGTGCAGCCTTAAAGGGGTATTCCAAGATTTTAATATTGATGACCTATCCCCAGGACCAGGCCATTACAACCTGATTAACAAGGGTCTGTCAATCCACACCCTGCCAATCAGCTGTTGCCGATTATGTCTGGCACTGGAATTACACAGCTTGACCCACAGTGTAGAGGACGGAGCTGGGTCCTACAGTGCTGCTCTCATTCACTTCAGTGGGAACTGCTCTGCACTAACCAGCCCAACCCACCACACATTGTCTGACTGACTAATCAGTGGTATCAGGCTCCACCAATCAGATACAGATTCCAATACCCGTTTAAGACCATATCATCTCCCGCAACTTCAGACTTTTATTACCTGGAACTTTGAGGGGAACTGTAAGGTCAATTTGCACAACAGGTATATGGTCAACTCCAGGCGAGTCCTGGTACAGCTGTGGAGAAAAAAGTACTCTCAGAGAGGTGGCAGAGAATATAGAATTGTATGATGGGTGACACCACGGACGTTCATCGTGAACATGAGAACGTCTCCAATCTCTATGAATCAGTGCATTGAATATGACAGAAATCCACATACCGTTCAAAGAAAAAGCCCCCAAAAAACTTTAAGGCAATATATTTAATAGTAATTGCAAATACCTTCTGAGGTGAAGGAGAACTTTTAATGTAGAACGGGTTATTGGCTTGTTCTTCTTTCCGTGCAGCACGTCTCTGTAAAACAAAACAAACAGCTTGGTAGATTACCGTATTTTTCGCTTTATAAGATGCACCCAATGATAAGACGCACCCCAGGTTTAAGAGGAAAAAAAAAATATATATATATTTTTTCATCAAACCTCATATCAGATCCCCAAAATATCAGGACATCAGATCAGACCCCCATATCAGGACATCACATCAGCCATCCATGTCAGTCCCCCATCAGACCTTATATCATCTATATGATTTACATATACAGTGCTGTTACCAGATACCAGATTAGGAAGTCAGGCCCTGCTTAGAAGGGATCTTTGCCCTTTACCATACAGCTTATAGTCATGACCACGGCCCAGCAGTGTGTGGCGAAGGTCAAGGTTATGGGCTGCTCCATCCATCAGCCCGGAGTGCACAGAGCAGATGCAGGGGTCAGGGGGAGGAGGCGGGGGACTCTGGTGCTGTGGGGTTAATTCATTCAGCCGGCTTAGTCAATGGCACTGGAGACAGATGACAGATTACCCAGCCAAACAAATTAACCTCCCACCAGCTGACGTGCTGTGGCTCCAGGTGGCAGGGCCTTGGGGGAGGGGGAGGGGGAGGGGGGGGGGGGGGGGGGAATTGGTAGTATCTGAGCCATGGGGGTTACGAGCTGTGCTGTTTCTCTCTTCTCCCCAGGCTGTCTCTCTCACTCTCTCAGGGATTGGGAATAGTAGTAAGGTGTCCTCAGCGCGTCCTCCGGCTGTTCCTCGCTGACTATTGGGCAGGAGCCACAATGGCGGAAACGGGGTCAACAGTGAAGTGCCGGCCCCAGCAAGGAAGACCGGGAAGGCGAGTACTACAAGCGCTTGCGGCGCTACGCTCCCAAATCCCGGCACCTAATTCATACTAGTGAGCGCTCACTAGTATTCGCTTTATAAGACGCATTTTCCCCCGACTTGGGGGGGGGGGGGGGGGGGGGGGAGTTTGGGGAGTGCCTCTTATAAAAGCGAAAAATACGGTAATTACTTGAAGGGATTTATCTCAGAATGACAACACTGTATCTGCAGGATAAGTGACAGACGTCTGATCGCTGGGAGCTTGACCATTCCCAAGTACATTCCCATGGACCTATATCCTCAATTTAAATGAAGCAGCGGTACAGCAAATGCACAGATGCTTCATTCAAACTCTATGGAACTGCTGGAGATGGTCAAGTGCCGTACTCAGCTATCTTCCAGAAGTCACAGACTTTCAATCTATGCTTCACTCAAGTGGGGAACAAGAGACCCCTGTTCTCCTGATTGGTGTGGATCCCAGTGATTAGATGAGATGGAAGAGAAGTTGCCAATCTGGGACAACGGATTTAACAGTAGCTCTGAATTAAGATATTAACATCATCAGTACATGGAATATATGAAGACCTTATAGGACTTCACAAGACCTTATAGGACTGCATTTTAAAGTACAGCTGCCTATACATGCATCTTTTCCACATACTAACCCTTGCCAACTCTTCTTCATCTATCTCTGGACGGGATGACTTCACATGTGTCTGTTTTTCATCATGAAAGATAGCCTTGGGCTTTTCATCTTCTGACTCACTATCTGAGGGAGGCTCATTAATCCAGGCATCCAGGTCTAAGCTGAAAAGAAAAGCACATTACTAATTGTTCATCTGCCATAGACAACAGTTCTGTTAGAAACAATCACATTGCCAATTTGGGGAACTTGAGGCTACATACTGTACCACTACAAACAGCCAGGAATCCAGCCTTAGCACAAAATATGGTAACAAAGGCACATGAACCTGCATTAACCCCACTAAAGAGAAACAAGAATGTCAGGAATATAGCATGTTCTGAAAATACCCTAGGTCCTAAAAATGGCACAATACATTATGTGAAAGGAAAAATGTAAAAACTAATTCACAACATACCCTTCTGGAATAGGGACTTTCTTCTGGGCCTTTGGAGCCACAGGATTAAGTTCTCCAGCAAACAGGGCAATGACTTCCTCAGCTACAGGAACCTCCTTTGCGTGTAGTTTCTGTATATATTTCACAAGTTGCAATATACAGGAAGCCTGCAACACCCCAAAGAACATGGACAGTAAATGAAACGTTTCACACTTCAGCAATGCAAACTGACTGGCAAAAGTCCATGCAAACATCGTTTTCTAGTAGTTGGGCGGGAAGGGGGGGGTACATGTTTTAACCCCTTAAAGGGCTTCTGTCACCCCACTAAAGTCTTTTTTTTTTGGTGGGGGGTGGGGGGGGGGGGGGGTAGTTAAATTCCTTGTACTGCGATATAGGAAAATATAATGGTGTTACTTTCCTTCAGCAGTTTCTTATAAAAACAAACTTGTATGATATGTAAATTAGGTATCTACCAGCAAGTAGGGCGCCGATGACTTCTCTTTCGGTGATGTCATCGGCGCAGGCGCACTGAGGGAGTTCTGAGGAGGCGGGCCTCCTCATCTCAGAGCGCCTGCCCCGAATGAACACAGGCGCGCGATTTTTGAAATGCTGACAGGGCCAGCCGGAGGAGGAGATCGCGGCTGGCCCTGTCAATCAACACGACGAGGGGCGTTTTTTTGCGGCGAATACCAGCAAGTAGACGCCCTACTTGCTGGTAGAGACCTAATTTACATATTATAAAAGTTTGTTTTTATAAGAAACTGCTGAAGGAAAGTAAGTAACACCATTATATTTTCATATATCGCAGTATAAGGAATTTAACTAGCCCCCCCAAAAAAAATATGACTTTAGTGGGGTGACAGAAGCCCTTTAATGACTCATACATCATCTCTGGCCATGAATTAAGAACCAGAGAAGTACATGTACGTCATGGTGATAGGGCGGGTGCAGGAGCTGCACCCACCCGATCAGTGGCAGGGTCCGGCAGTCACCTATGCCGACGCATTAACCCCTGCACAGCCACAGTCAGCGCTGACCGCGGTACATGCGATGTCCGTGCAGGGAGGAAGCAGCCATCGGGAGAGCCTGGGAGATCCAGTTCCCTGAAGTATTGTCATGCATTGTAAAGGGGATCAGACCCCCAAAAGTTGAAGTCCCAGAGTGGGACAAAAAACAAAGTAAAAAGAGTTAAAAATAAAGTTTCTAGTAAAAAAAAAAAAATTTTATAAAAATATCCTTTTGCCAAAATAAAGTGGAAAAAAATTGTAAAAGATAGGGAAAAAAAGGAAAGTAGACATATTAGGTATCGCCGCGTCCATATGGACCGGCTCTATAAAAAACTGTGCAAAATTAAAAAAAGAAAATTGTCACCTTACATCACAAAAAGTGCAACACCAAGCAATCAAAAAGGCATATGCCCTGCAAAATAGTACCAATCTAACAGTCACTTTCATCCCGCAAAAAATGAGCCCCTACCCAAGACAATCTACTCAAACTATGGCTCCCAGACTATGGAGACACTAAAACATGATTTTTTTTTTTTGTTTAAAAAAAAATAAAAATCATAGTGTAAAACTCACAAATAAAAACAATGTCAAAAAAGCAATTTTTGGGTATAGTCGCATCCTTAACAACCTGCTCTATAAAAAATACCACATGATCTAACCTGTCAGATGAACATTGCAAATTACAAAATATAAAAACGGTGCCAAAACAGCTATTTTTTGTTACCTTGCCTCACAAAAAGTGTAATATAAAGCAACCAAAAATCATATGTACCCTAAAATAGTACCAACAAAACTGCCACCTTATCCCGTAGTTTCCAAAATGGGGTCGCTTTTTGGGATTTTCTACTCTAGGGGAGCATCAGCGGGGCTTTAAATGGGACATGGTGTCAAAAAACCAGTGCAGCAAAATCTGCCTTCCAGAAACCGTATGGCATTCCTTTCCTTCTGTGTCCTACCGTGTGCCCGTAAAGCAGTTTACCACGACATATAGGGTGTTTCTGTAAACTACAGAATCAGGGCAATAAATATAGTTTTTTTTTTTAGCTGTTAACCCTTGCTTTGTTAGGAAAAAAAAAAAAAAGAAAGATTAAAATGGAAAAAAATCTCCCCAAATTTTTTTTTCTAAATTTCATCTCCATTTTCCATTAATTCTTGTGGAACACCTGAAGGATTAAGAAAGGGTGTAAAAAAAAAGTTTAGAATACCTTTAGGGGTGTAGTTTCTAAAATGGGGTCATTTTTAGGTGGTTTCTATTATGTAAGCCTCACAAAGTGACTTCAGACCTGAACTGGTCCTTAAAAAGTGGGTTTTGGAAAAACTTCAAGATTTGCTGCTAAATTTCTAAGCCTTCTAAACATCCCCCAAAAAAAAAATGGCATTCACAAAATGATCAAAACATGAAGTAGACATATGGGAAATGTAAAGTAATAACTATTTTTGGAGGTATTATTATCATCTATTCTAAAAGTAGAGAAATTTGAAGTACAATATGTGACGAGAAAACAATCTCAGAATGGCCTGGAAAAGTCAGATTTGTAAAAAAATGGCCTGGCCTTAAGGTGATATATGTCAGGGTCCTTAAGGGGTTACCCACTTCTACATGGGTTTCTTGGAAGAAGAGGTGGTGATCACAGGGTATCTACTGAGGGAACATGGACACATGTGTCCAGTTCCCCTGTGGGGGACCTGCAAAAACTGGTCATGTAATACATAGATGTGCTGGGTCATCCAGAAATGCTGAAGTAATGGCATGAAGTCAACCAACATACCACGCCTATAAATATGTGCCATTCAACAAAATCCTTTATATGTCTAATTAGTGCCCTGGACACAGTCTTCTAAACTGTAGCTTGAAGGGTTCCCTCTCTAGAGGTAATGTGCTGCTTTAATAATATTCTGTTTAAAGGGTTTTTCCAAAAATATTGTTAAAAATAAAATAAAAAATCTCCCCTCACTGATCCCCCGGTCGTGGCGCATCAATTTCTAGTCTTGATTTAATATATGGAAAAGGCCCACTAAACTTATCACTGGCTGCAGTGCCACCTCATCCAAAGATTGGCCAAGCAAGCTTTTCCTTGTGTGTAGAGCTAGGGCCACAAAGTAAACAGCGGCGGGTACAAGACAAGCATTGGAATAACAGTAGAGCTGGATCAGTGAGGAGTTTCTTTAACCTTTTGTGGGCAATTTTGAAAAATATATTTTTTTTAACCCCTTTGTGACATGCAATGGCACTAGCTGAAGGGCTGACCTGGCACCAGATAGTTGGTGCCTGCTTCTTACACAGCACATAACCGCCAGCAATTTCTGTGATCGGAGGTTAATCTGATCACAAACATTTAACCCCTTAGTTTCTATGGTCAACTGCAACCACAAAAGCTAAGCAATCATTGACACTGGGTTCACACCTGAGCGTTCGGGATGTCGCGCTCTGTATGCGCGATTGTACCGGCGTTTGCAATCGCGCATACAGAGACAAGCGAACGCCCATTGTCGCGTGTTCCAGGAAGTCTATGTACGGGAACGCGCGACAAGACGCCCCAAAGAAGCTCATGTACTTCTTGGGGCGTCGGGCGTTTTACAGCGCGATCGTACGCGCTGTAAAACGCCCAGGTGAGAACCATGCCAATAGGGAAGCATTGGTTTCTCCTTGTTGAGCGTTTTACAGCGCGTAGGAACGTGCTGTAAAACGCTCAGGTCAGAAACCAGCCTTAAAGGGAGGGCCTTCCATCGACAACTGAATGGGCCAAGGTGAGATTACAGGAGCCATTTGATTGCTATTGTAGCTGGCCTGATAAAGTAAAGCTTGCTTTAAACCCTGCCTCAGGCCCAAATGGAAAATATGACCGTATTTATCCCATATGGTGTATTGCTGTACAGCAATGGCAGCATGAAGGGCACTGTGTCATAGCAACCAATGACGCTGTGCGCTCCTGCTCTGAACAGGAATCCAGGCAGTGTTACCACGGACCGCTCTCGGCCGCGGAACACGGCCGTGTGCAATGCTTTTGGGGGGGGAGTTATAAATGTAATTTATCGAGGTGTTTGTGCTGTTTGACCATTAACACTACATCATCCTTTCGCAGCAAATCTACTGGGGATTCCTTTTCTATAAAAAACCATCTTAGTTGTGGCTCTCAGAATGTCATTTACCTGTTGGAATGCCCATGCGGCCTACTGTATGTAGGTCGCACTATCCAAACCCTACGGAATAGGCTTAACAAGCACAGATCTAATGTAAAAAAGTAATTTTTACAGCACAGTATATCCCGCCATGCGACAGAACATCACGATGGGTGCTTCTCCGGGTTTAAGGTCACACCCATCGAACAGGTAAATGACAGCTGTCGGAATACCATTCAGACCCTTCGCAAACGTGAAATGTATTGGATTTTTAAACTCGACTGTCTCAATCCAAACGGTCTGAATGAGGCTTTTGAAATAAACTTTTAGGGTCACATGACTACCGTTACTGATATTATAGATTATTTATCATCAATTTTTTATATCATCAATATTGTTGTTTTAATCATGTTCATAATATATATATATAATCTTTATTATCTAATTTTTTTATTTATTTCTAGATCGATCTTTATTATCTAATTTTTTTATTTATTTCTAGTCTGTAGTGTCTATCATGCACTATTTTTATATATCTATATATATCTATATCTATATCTATATATATATATATATATATATATTCATATAAAATGAATATTTAATTTTTATTTTATTTTTTGTATACAGAGTCCCATATGTACATGTATACAGAGTCCCATACGTACAGATCTGATATCACCTATTCAATTTTATGGCGTTTGTTTGTGGAATTATTTGTGGGATTAATGAATTTTTTATATATATATGTCATTTTATAGATTTACATCCAAGATATTTGCTTTTGGATCGCTCCTTTTTCTGCATTCAAATCATTAATTTGTTTCTTGGACTAATGCTGTTAGATTCATGCATTCATTTATTTATCTATCGTAATCTTTCTGCTAATGTTTTTATTTTTATTTTTAGTGAAGTAGGGCGTCACATCTCTTCTTTCTGTAGCGCCATCGATCATATCAAGAAAGCAGCATGACGCAGGACCTTTCAGTATGCCGGGTTTCCTTCTAAGCCGGCTGTTCAGCGTCCTGTCACCCAGCAACAAGCATTGCATCACAAGTCACATGATCGGAACTGCGATCATGTGACCCTGTGTGATGCTGTTCCTCCTCCCCAGCCATGGGCTGCATCTAGAGGCGATGCTTCTTCATGTTAATGTTTTATAAATACACTTATGAATTAGTCTGTAAACCCAAAGGGTTAGTTTGTTCATTTGTGTACCTATTTGCATTGTTTTATGTACCAATGACTTTGTTTCTGCTTTGAGGTAACGCCCACCTCCCCTCTGACCTTGTTTGCATGTGACCATTTTTGTGTATATATATCCAGCATGTTTGTCCACTTTCTATGCAATATTCTTCACCTGATGAAGGGGACCCTTTCCCCGAAACGCGATGTGCGATTGCAATAAAACTCTTGAAGATTCACCGTCTACCTCTGGTTGGTTCCTTGCGCCGAGGGATGTTCCTTTTCTTCCTGTCATTTTAATCCTCCGTGTGGGCCTAGGCACGCTTATCCGAGGACATCTACATCCGTGGCTGCATACCAACCTTCATATTGGGGATTAAATCATCTCCCACATGTCTACAATAGCGTTGTGCCTATAATTGCGCAACTCTGCAAGGTGAGCCTCCCAAATTGGGATTTAATCCGAATTTCCAAACGTTTTTACCCTATGGTGCGCCCTCTCTCTTTTGTTTACACAGTAAACAACTTGCCTTTATACATGCTTTTGGGGGGGGCAATGCTTAATTGGCGTGAGACTTATAAGCCATTCATGCTCCTCTGGAATTCTGGGAAGAAAGGGATGCAAATGAGCTCTTAACAAGCTCTGCATAAGTAGTATTGTACTACAGCTTTTTCTAATAATGATGTGATTTTCAGACCTATCTATCTAACAAGAAATCAGAAAAGAATCAGAAAAAAAAAACTAATTTAGGAGCATCCATCGACAATTTTGTATGTTTTTTGCATATATAATTTCAGAAGATTATCATAGAAAGATTACCTCCTTCCAGTAAGATTGTGAACCTCTTAAATCTGAATACCGACATGACTCCTCATGAATGTGCATTAGTGAATGCATCCCATACCCAGTTTAACAGCTTTCTCTACATGCTGACAGATTACTGGAAGATAATGACCTCAAATACACTGGCGAGCAAGTGTGAACATAAGTGGCAAGTACATTTGTACCAGAGCCAAATAGCTGCTACTTACCCTCTCCTGAACTTCCAAGTCTGCGCTTTGTACAAATTGGGGGAGTCTGTCAATCATAAGCTGAGTGATCTCCTGTGCGGCTTCTTCATCTCCCTCCTGTTCTTTGCGCTGCAGCATACAAGAATATAATTTCACCACATTCTGTACATAAACCGCCTGAATATGCCCCGGCAGAGTAGTGACTTTTGGCCTCAGCATTGCCTCCAATGTCTGCTGTGGCTCTAGGAGGTGCCTAAAATACAGGGGAAAAAATAAGCAGTTATGTCAGGAGACACTTTTTGTGCTTTTAGATACATTTAGACGGCTCACGAAATTACCCTAAGGAGTCTGAGAAGGCTAGAAGAATACTGGACCCCTGTGATCTCAATAAGACATGAACCATACAGGATAGCAAGCCGTTTACTCCAACCTGCTCCGGAGAATTAGTGGCAGATTACAGACGGTCACTTCGTCTACTGCAATAGCAGACATTAAAGAGGACCTGTAAACTCTCCTGGCATGTCTGTTGCAGGGACTCATCCCAGCTCGACCTTCTTTGCAAGCTGCTAGCATTTCTTTCCTAACTTCTAGTAGAAATAATGGCACAACATAGAGCCATGAGAATAGAGGCTCTAGAATTAATATTACATGGGGAATGCACGTAGTTACTAGGAGTGGTGAAAAGTCCTCTTTAAGGTTACTTTCACATCCGCCATTGATCTGCAAAAACGCTTCAGTTACCATAATACAACCGCATGCATCCGTCATGAACGTGTCCGGTTGTATTAGGTCTTCTATACCCATGACGCATCCGTCATGAGCCCCACTGAAAGTCAATGGGGGACGAATCAGTTTTCTATTGTGTCAGAGAAAATGGATACATCCCCATTGACTTACATTGTGTGCCAGGACGGTTTCGTCATGCTCTGCACCACATTGCAGGGGCAGCGTTTTGGAGTTCGCCTCCAGAACCGAATGGTGACTAAACAGAGGCAAACTGATGTATTCTAAGAGGATCCTTTTCCATTCAGAATGCATTAGGGCAAAACTGATCCGTTTTGGACCGCTTGTGAGAGCCCTGAACGGGTCTCAGAAATGGAAAGCCAAAACACCAGTGTGAAAGTAGCCCAACGTATAACCTCCAGGTTCTTACTGGAAGAGGAAGGTTCAGATGGCTATAGGGACTTTTGAAGTTATAGAAAAAGAGATCTGTTCTTATAAATGATTCCCCTAAGTGTACTTTCACACTAGTTTTTATCCTAATGCATTCCGAATGGCGAGCAATCCGTTCAGGATGTCTTCAGTTTAGTCACTTTTACGGTATTTGGCCGGAGAAAATACAGCAGCATGCCAGAATGTCGAATCCAGCATTATTTTCCATTAAAAAGTGTTCCGGAAAAAATGGACCCAGCTTTCCGGTCTGCGCATGCGCAGACCTTTAAAAATTTGAAAAAATAAATACTGGATCAGTTTTTCCAGATGACACCAGAGAGACGGATCCGGGATTGGTGAGATGGATCAGCATCCGAATCCATCTACAAATGCTACCATTTGCATATGTATTTCCGGATCCGGCAGGCAGTCCCAGCGACAGAACTGCCTGCCGAAATGCAACAACACAAGTGTGAAAGTACCCTAACACAGAAACATGCAGCCTAAGAAAAATTCTTACTCCGAAAACTCGCCACAGATCCAGGCAGCTGCATAAAGGACTTCACAGATTCCATTGCGCTGTGTGTTGCTGGCCAAAAGGTGAGCATTGTCAAGTAACGTGGCCATCTGCGAGACTGCACATTTTCGTATGGCTTTCACTCGGATAGCAACATCAAGCATTTGAGCAGCTATTAGGTGGCCATGGCGGGTTCCTTCTAGACGAGTAAGTTCTACCAGAATACTAATATACCTACAGAAAAAAAGTTATGATTGTTAGAAATGGACAATAAGAAGACTCATTCTTTCCACATAAATAATCCAGTTTAAGTAAAACTAAAGCTACAGTAATGTGCTGCAGCTTCTCCTTGCCAAAAGCGTGCCAGTTAACCCTATAGCAGCTACAATGGACAAACAGGAGTTGTCAAAGAGGCCGCAAAATATACAGCTATGATACAAGCTGCATGGTTTACCTTGTGCCACACAGTCAAGTTGCCTTCAAAAGAATTGGGTAGACTTAGAAAAGTCCCCAAATTTTTGCGACTGAGTACTTCCCCTTCTAGCACAATCTACATATTAGGACTGAAGTTTTGGTCAGAATTTAAGTGTAGATCACTTTTGTGACACATTTATGATATGCGACTTTTTACTGAAATAGGCACAACTACATTGCACTGGCGTCAACCGTATTCTTACTGTGCCCCATCTTCATAGCTATACTCCAGTACACCTACAATGATAAATTCCCCCCTTAGTCTTCTCCAGCTCACATGGACAAGACTGCAGCCACTGCTCCCTTGCACAGTTGATGCTTGCAGAGGTGGAGCTAAAATATGTGTTTTAAACTTTTTTTTTGCTTTGGTCAAAAAGTTTTCAAACATTTGTGGGAACAATAAATCTAGTCTAATCATCCATTACTGTTCAGGCTTCAATAAAGGCAACTCTACTTTTCTTAGGATTTTTTTGTTAACCAACTGCGGTGCAAATAGGTCTTCTAGACACCCGAAACTATCAGCTTCTGTTACCATAGATGTTAAAAGACCTGTCATTGCCTGCTTTCTCAGGATACTAAAGATGCAGCCAAACGAGGTCAACAGCTTTAGGCTCTGTTCACATTAGGCCTGAGCCTTCTGTCATGTATGTCAGGTGTACGGACTCATGTATGCGCTTTACAGAAGGCTTTGATGTATGCCACTGTATAGGCAGACAGAGCCATACGTTGCCTATTGATTCAATTTGTAAAAAAATAAAATAAAACATTATATAGGTGACCTAACAAAAAGGACACTTTTCTGTTCTCCACTGGGTGAATGATATTTTTACCACTCCTGCTGGGCGTTTTCTTGCATACACAGCATAAATAGTTTTAGCACTGTCATCCTATTAACGCAAAATGCCCTATATGTACGTCAGTTGCTTTAAAGAGGACCTTTCATGTTTTTTTTTAGTTTAGATAAATACCTTTCCTTGTCAGGTACCCCCGCTGATGCTGCCACTCTGCCTGTTTTTTTCAAATATCGCTCCTACGCCCAACTGCAGTTTTCCCGCTCAGTATGTAAATACTGAGCATCGGTACAGGGAGGAGACGCCAGGGTTTTTCAACCAATGTCTCCTTCTCCCTGTGAGCTGCCCAATCACAGCGGAGAGCGTCACAGCCAGGGAGAAAAAAAAGCTCACCTTCTCCCTAGAAAACTGCAGGAGAGCGTAGGAGCGATATTTGAAAAAAAACAGGCAGGGTTGCAGCATCAGCCAGGGGTACCCTGCAAGTAAAGGTATTTATCTAAACAAAAAATAGAAGAAAAAAAAATAGAAAAAATACAACATAAACATGAAAAGTCCTCTTTAAGGGAATGCATGGAGCAGGCTCACCAGCTGAGCCCACATAATACGCAGCAAGTGCCAGCTGTATAATAGCAGACACCCATATGCAATGACTGAGATTGGAGATCTCTCTGATTTCAGCGATTTACCCACCTCAGATGCCACAGTCAATAGCGACCGCAACATGAGTGTATAATAGACAGAGGGAGGGTGCTCCCTCTGTCTTCTGATCAAAGCATCCACAGCAAATTTGTATGGGTCCAATCAGTTGCTTTGACAGCCTGAGGCAGTGTGAAGGCCGCCAGGTCAGTCCTAGTAAGCTGCCTGCTAAGCCGTGCCTGAAGGACCACTGGACAGGCAGCCTGTAAAAATTCCATTTAAGTCTATGATACAAGGGGACTAGTTTAAGGGGATTAGTTTAAAAAGAAAGTTTAAATTCAAAAATTCTCAAATTTCCCAAATGTAGATATTAAAAGACGAAACAAACAATTGCCAATGTTCCTTTTATATATGCACTTCCAGGTCATAAGGGTGGACAAGGGTTTTGAACAGATCTCAACATTTATATATACATTGATATAAACACAATCATACCATGTGCTTAAATACTAACCACTCAAAGTTGGTAATGTACTGGTAGTTAGACTGGCTACATATATCAATAATTTTGGTCAGTAGTTCATCCCTGTAGGCAGTTCCTTCTGCTTTGTCAACATGAATCATGAGCTTCTTGACAATCTCCATCAAATTCTTCTTCGACACCTGTCAGACAAAAAGACAGTGAAATGTAAACTTTGTCAGTGCAAGCCTACTGATCAGTCATATGGACCAGGGCACCTGCAGAGCTCTTGTTTCTTACCATTCCATAAAGAAGATCCAGGGCTCGTAATCTAATTGATTCATCCTTGTCATCCAGACACTGAAGGATGAGATCTTTGTGGGACTGTACTGACTTTGGGTGAGTTTTCAAAATCTTGGACATAGCAAGCAATCCTAGATACTTCACTGCCAAAAGAAGTACACTGTCAGCCATACTATGGGGTGGGGAGGTGGGAAGTTAGTTTGCTAAAACATTTCACTTACAATTCTGGTCTGAATCTTCAATAAGAATCCGGAGCTTCTGAACACACAGCTACAAAAAAAAAACAAAAAAAAAACAAAACAATAGTAACACGCAGACATCTGCTACAGAGGTGGACACACTAGTACAAAGTACCCAATAAGATAGCGGCACACTTTGTAACCTGCGCCAGTAATAGTTATGGGACTGAGAGCTGTTGCCATATAAAATTCATTCATTTCATAAAGGAGAATTTCCAAAAGGATCATGTAAGGGTCATACAAGCAGCATTCGCATGAATGGGGCAGCCAAATAACTTTCAGGGGGTACTAAAAGGGGCACAATGGTGGGCTTGAATACTACTGGGGTACTATAGGGTATAGTAATATGGGAAGCATTACTACTATTACTATGGGCAATATGGGGGCATTATAATTGGGAACACTGGAGGAGCATAATTACTATTGGGGGCACTGGGAGAGAATTATTACTATAGGTGTGAGCTCGACAATTATTTTTTGGGGACACTGTGGCACTATGACTGTCAGGGGCACTATATGCTGGGCTAAACATTTTTAGAATAGTATATGGTCATAATTATGGAAGGGGGGGAACTATCTGTAGTAAAAGTATTTTCAGGGAGCATTCTTTTTCTGCAGTATAGTATTTGGCAGAATTGGGCAGCGAATAGGGCACATTATTGGGGGAGGCAGCAGGATGACACTGTGGGGGCACAGGATGTCTTGAGAAGGAGGGGAAAATGATGGAAATGGGGGGAACCTAAGATGCCTGGAAAACTTTGCAAAGGTGGCAACATGTGACAAAGATGTTGTGACTGTGTGGGTCAAATGGAAAAAAGGAAAGAGAATGTCTACATTAGGAGACATCATGTAGTGCTGTGTTCTCCTGTATGTTTGGTAGTGTGGAATGCAATTTAAATATGACATTTGTCATGATGATGAACCCTATTAAACCAGGCATAGTGCCTGTTAGTGTTGATCATGGTGTCTCTGCAACCGGTATTACTAATGCATTAATAATACTCTTATCTTTAGCAGTATGTAAGTAACGTGCTCAGAGCACCAAGAAGCTTGGCTAGACCCCGAGAGCACCACTTCACCTCTGCATCTCCCTGTTGCTGCTCCCCCTCCTAGTGAGATCAACAGGGCTAGGAATCCTCACTGCTCCGATGCCTGGCCTTGTAATCTCGTACATGCACCGGTGGCAGAGTACCATTGGTGCATATGCAGTGAAGATATCAAAGCAGAGACGACAGCTCTGAGATCCTTACTGCACCTATGCATGAGATTCCAGGGCCAGGCATCTGAACAGTAGGTATGCATGGCCTAACCTGCACACTATAAGCAAACAAAACATTCCTGGAGTGCTTCTTTAAGCCAATTCTTATATGGGGAAATAAAATGATTGACCTACCTGAATGCTAGCACTGTGGTTGGGCATCCCTGATGACAGCGATATCAAAACTGTGAAACAAAGTTAACAATTAATTTGACTGTACTGCTGCATAAAGAATTTAGGCAGAGTTTGCATGTGTTCTCTATATGGAAAGGGAAAAAGCCACTGCAGACATATCTGACAGTGGCTTATCTCCCTGGGGAACAAAGGACTGGGCATGCTGAGATCCAAAATGCCCATCTCTTCTTTCCCCAACAGCCGCCATCTGGGAAGATTCAGAATACCATACAGATTAGATGGTCTTCCAGCCCTACCGAAACTGGTGGGGTCAGAAGGCATTTACCTAATATGTATAGCCACCCTAAAACAGAGACCAGAAAATTAACTATTTTTTATTTTTATACTACTTTTACAAAGAGGGAATAAAGAATTACGTCCATCTGACATGTAACAAGGCCAGTTTCAATGGTGCAGTCAGCAGGAATCCGTTTCCAAATCAGAACCTTTTACATGAGACTTTCATGCCAACCTTTAACTTGGGCAGTTATCCTACTACAATTGTAAATAGATTTTATGATCTATAAAATGCATATGTATGCTGTAACAAAAAAAGGTCAATTTACTTAGAAACGTATGTCTCCACCTGGTGTTCAAAGTGTACAGCAATGTGACGTGTTACTTTATGTGTTGATAACTTTGGAACGCTGTATGCAATCGCATGTCATTTTTTCTGACTGAACAGGCATTTTTCAGACTGATCAGGATCCTGATCAGTCTGAAAAATGCCTGGTCAGAAAAATGCATTGCAATACTGGATCCGTTTTTTTTCCGGTGTCATCAGACAAAACGGATACGGTATATTTTTTCTCACATTTTTAAAAGGTCTGCGCATGCGCAGACCGGAATACTGGATCTGTCAATGCGACAATTTGAATGCCAGATCCGGCACTAATACATTCCTGTGGAAAAAAATTCATTCAGGCAAGTGTTCAGTTTTTTTGTCCGGAGATAAAACTGCAGCATGCTGCGGTATTATCTCCGTCCTGAAAAGTCAAAAAGACTGAACTGAAGACATCCTAGGGTTGGACGATATCAAAAATATTCCCACGATAACTATATTAAGAAATTTAGAAGAAAAAACACTTGGGGCCACAAGGAGACGTTACACTGTACGGGGGCAGCCACAAGGAGACGTTACACTGTACGGGGGCAGCCAGGCAGCCACAAGGAGACGTTAATTGTTATACTTTTATATGTCATTTTTCACCATTTTGGGCATCTGTAACTAGTCAATTGACTTCTAGTAACAACAAAAACATTACAGGGTTAATTCTGTACCAGAACAAGTGGTTTATAATAGGGATGTCCCAATACCATTTTTTTTTTTTTGGACCGAGTACCGATGCTCTTATTTAAGTACCCACCGATACCAATTATAACAATTAAATAAATAACACATTTATTTTGTGACCACTGACCAACCAAAAGTCCAATATCAGCCCCTCATGTGCCTCTCCCTCTTATCAGCCCCCTCTGGTAACTCAACCCGGCCCCCCCCCCCTAGTATTATTCATTCATTGGTGGCAGTGGCCACAGGGTCGTCCCCCCATCATTGGTGGCAGTGGGCAGTTCCGATCAGAGTCCCAGCAGTGTAATGCTGGGGCTCCGATCGGTTACCATGGTAGCCAGGACACTACTGAAGCCCTGGCTACCATGGTATGTTAGTGAGCAGCATTATACTCGCGTGCGGCGTGGCCGCCGGGTGCTCCT
Organism: Bufo gargarizans; assembly: GCF_014858855.1. Classification (NCBI taxonomy): domain Eukaryota; kingdom Metazoa; phylum Chordata; class Amphibia; order Anura; family Bufonidae; genus Bufo; species Bufo gargarizans. The sequence continues at coordinate 356,924,744 of NC_058080.1, read as the reverse complement.
TCTTCTGTCTGTGCGGCGCATTACTAATGCTTATATGAGAAGAAGGAGCGCCCGGCGGCCACGGCACACGTGAGTATAATGCTGCTCACTAACATACCATGGCAGCCAGGGCTTCTTTTTTATATTTTTTTACGCCGTTCACTTAATGGGGTAGATCATGTGATATTTTTGTAGAGCCAGTTGTTACGGACGGACCTCTTGGAGACATTTAACTTCAATTTTTCACATTTTTTATTGATTTCTACTGTAACTGCGACTGACACAGTAGCCCCAGTTACAGGAAAATAGCCCCCAGAGAGGCTGTACAGTATTATTCATCGCTGTACAGCCTCATTGCAGGGCTGATCGAGGTCTATGGCAGACCCAACAGCTCCTGCACTATCCAGGTCCCAGCAATCACATGACCAGCAGGCCGGGACAGGAAGCAGCACATAGCTTCCTCAGCTGTATTCCTTCCCATGCATGGATACGCATCTGTTCCCATTGGCCCTTGCTGGTTTACAATGCCTTGTGTCCTGCCACGTCTGTATATCATGAAACACATAGGTCTGCAATTTTTATGTTTTGCAATAAAAGCTGCTAATGTTTTAGAAGAATAATTTCCTCCTTCCTTTTTTTGCTAGAATACAAATGGTTGATCTTCCAAGAGACAGATGGCAGAGTCACAGCACGAGAGCATTCAGGTTATGGTTTCTGCATTTAAAATATATCTGAATTGTAATGTAAAAGTTTACCAGCGGTTCCCATTATTTCACTTACCAGCTATTACAGTATTCACACATTCGTAGAGGAGAGACATTGCAGATGTACTTTATGGAAGAAAAAGAACCCAATTAAAAAGTGTGATAACACATAAAGGTGCAAGAAGCTGGATGAGAAGCGTATAATCATGAGCACAGCATCACAAGACAAGCACTGCAAAGAAGAAAGCCATCTCTTTATACAGGAGTGACCAGCAAACTGCATTTACATTAAGAGATGTCACCTCCAAAAACTCCCTTTAATGACAGTAATGGCTAAAAGGCTGATCCCAAATCTGTGATTTTTATCTATCTTTCTACTCATCTGCAAACAGGTCGGGTGCAGATGCATAGAAAACTGCTAAACTCCTAGGATCCATTAGGATGGCATCTGTAGAGGACTCAACTCTGGAACCCATTCCTTTCTCAAGAATGGGAATGTAGAAAACGTCATATGTGCAAGGTTGTCTCCATTCACAGCTATGATGTTTGAAAAAAGCAGTTTGGGAAGGAGAATGTTCGGAGGTGACCAAGTCTCTGTACGTCTCCTCCAAATAAATTGATTACTATGGCACCAACTGAAGATATGTCAAATGCATAAGACATAAAAATCAAGTACAATTGTGGAGGAAAGAAATACAGACAACGTAGCATGGAAATATCTTACCTGTGGATAAGGTTGGTCAGAGGCTCAATCAATTTTTTTCCCAACCTTGGTTCCAATGGAGTAAGTGCGCCAAACTACATGCAGAAAACCAAAGGAAATATAAAGTCAGCCTACACTGGCAATATTATGTGTCTCTATGTACAATACATAGAGATACAAGAGGTTTACAAAAGTTCATGCTTTCCTATTTCATAGTTCACGCCGTCTCTCAGGAAGGCCACAAACAATTTGAGCTAATGTCTTGGAAAAAACGTCTAGTCACAAAAAGGAGTTGAGGTTAAATATAAGTGAAGATCTTAGCCGACGGATTCATCTCTTGAGATGTGGTGCGAGTTTTTAATGCCGTCTAAGGAAGATGTTAATTACATGGGAAGAGAGTCACATGACAGGCTTACCAATTTGATAATTTTAATTAGGACCCAGTTGTTAGTGGAAGATGTCATGAGCTTGAAGAACAGCGGAGCCAATGACAGGTAGTTTTTGGGGTTTCTACGAGCTAGTTCACAAATAACATTGACCGCTGCAGACTGAACCCCTGGGAGGGGAAAAAAAAGTAGGTCATTTACAACCAATTTTATCAGTATGTTTTGAATGAAGAAGCAGTGGAAAGCACTTACCTGGATCAGGGTCCTCAAGCTTTTCCTTCAGTCTGGGGAATGCCGGGCGGAGAGACTCTGGATACTTGAGAAACACTTTATACATGATCAGGACAGCCTTCTTCCTAATGTATGGCTTTGTGTGGGACATCTGTAAGGAATGTGAAGGATTTTTACTGATATTACATAGATTGGCTCTGTTCGCATTAGAAACATGACTTCTGTCCTGAACAGGACCGCAGGAAATTCTGAAAGACCTCATTGAGGTTTGGTTTATATCATGTCTAAGGGAGTTTTTGGAAGTATACAGATAAAGTATACTTACATATGATGTCCATATACTCCCATAATAAAAATATAAATTCTTTTGCAGGATTTGTTTAGCAAAATTCTATACAGTTAAACAATTGCATGCCTGCTTTAAAGGAGGCTTACATGCCATTCATTTGCAAGTCGCATAAGTGGAGCTCTATGGGTGCATTCAAATTATGCATCGGAAGTTTCCCCTATGCATATACCAAACGTGGTATAAAATGCTATGAGAACATAATCTAACTTATAACAGGGGGCATCTGTTGAAAACTGTGCTACTGTTGCCTTGAAAACATTCAGTTCCTCAGAAGAACACAGCACAATGGGGGGGGGGGGAATAAAAGATTAATTTAAAAAAAAAGGGTTTTCCCAAGTGTTACTTATGACCTAGCCTCTGGATAGGTCATCAATATCCGATTGGTGGGGGTCTGACATCGCTGGTCAGCTCTTTGAGAAGGCATTTGTGCCCACAGTAGCACCACAGCATTCTCACCACGCACAGTGCCATCCATTGTATAAAGGCTGTGCTTGGTATTGCAATCAGCCCCATTCACTTCATTGCAGTTGGGCTGCGCCAAGGCCATGTGATCGATAAACGTAATGTCACACCACCTAGGAAAAGCTGGAGATGGCCGCGGCGCTACTGTGGGCGCTGGTGCCTTTTTAAACAGCTGTTTCGCGGAAGTCCCGGGTGTTGGACCTCCACCGATCAGAAACTGATGACCTAACCACAGGATAGTTCATCAGTAAAAAAACTAAACAAAAAAAAAAAAAAAAAAAAAAAACACACACTTGGAAAACCCCTTTACAAAACCTAGCCTAATGTAACAGGCAGCTTTGTCATTAGCTGTTTAGATACATTTTCAGTCATTAACAAATTTAACAGCAAAAGAAAAGTTAAAGTATAAGCTTATGGCGGTTTCTGTCCACGACCAAGAACTAGATTCTGTTTAACCACCGAATAGGTGGAGTTTTGCAACGTGGTTCTCAGCAGCACATGATGGACAGGTGAAGCACACAGGCTCCTTAAACCACTGCACTGTTAGAAATTCCAGGAATTCCTTATAAATTAATGTAATGCTTCAGTTTTAAAGGGTTATTAACTATTGAATACCAGGGCCAGGGGTGTGAAAAAAAAAAAAACACTACTTGTCGAAGGACTAAAGCGGGGGCTCAATCTACTTGTCCCTCATGACAATCTACTTGTCCTAATTCAAAAAATAATTTTAAATCAAACCCATATTTCCATGCACCACCACGCTTCCTTATGCAGGGAGGTTGGCTTGCGTTCCAGTCTTTGTGGTGTGAAATGACTCTAAGTTTAGTCCTCGTTCACACCAGATGATTCTGTCCAGAATGCACTACATCGCGACAGGCTCGCTATGTTGTGGGGCAGGAGGGGGCGTGACGATCCATTGAAGTGAACAGCACCGTAGCCACAGCCGCAGGCAATCGGATGCACGGGATCACAAGACACAATTATGCCTGAGGTCCGGTCAAAATGCTGCTGGACCGCAGGCATAATGTGCCTTGCAATCCTGTGCAGCCCTTCGCATTGCAGCCATTGGGCATGGTTATGGTTCCAATCAATTCAACAGAACACTACGCCCCCCCCCCCCTCCTGCCCCACAATATAGTTAGCCGGCCGCAATGCGGGGCAGTGCATTCTGGACAGAATCAGGCCAGAAAGCACTTCCTGGGTAAACCAGGCCTTAATGTGATCACAGCGATTAGTTTAGTGCACACTCTTGCTCTTAGCACATTACTACCCGTACCTCTAGGTGGTTTAGGCAAATTAGCTGCTGATGTGGCATGGAAAGGACTCCCCTCACCTTCCCAGTTTGACAAAACCTGCAGAAAGGGGGTCCTCTGAGGGGTGCTGGCAAAGTTGAGAGTTCTATCAATGCCCCTGGCTCTGTAACGGCTCTGTCACTGCTCCTCCCCCCGAGCCTGGGACGTGACAGAACCTTTCTTTGCTCCACACCTCCAGCTCTGTCATTTCTTCTTCCCCGCGCTGTCACTACACCACGCCCCCCCCTCCCCACCTTATAGGTAATAAGTGGTACATCAGTGGTGACATGACTGACGACTAGAACTGGAAGGGGGAAGCGGGGGGCACAGATTTGGACATTATACTGAGTAAGGGGCACTTCTGGAGGCGTTCTATTGTATGGAGGGCACTTAAAGGGCTTTATACTGCTGCAAACTGGTCATTAGACTCCGTGTATTGTTCTAGTGACACACGAGTCTTAACTCAAAGAATCCAATGAGTCTATAAGTAGGATCATTGGATTCTTAGACCTGGGGTACGACTCCCTGTACTGTGTGTGCCTCGGTGCTTGTGCCTTAGCTCTGATTGGTTGCAGGGCGGGGAGGGGCGGGGCTGGCTTCCACTCCTCCCTGCTGCCATCTGACTGAGATGTTTCACGCGGATCAGCTCAGTCAGGTGAATAGACTCCTCCGGTACAGAGAAATGATTCGTTCATGGGCCAAGCTACTGAACAAACTACCTGCCCGGAGCCCGGAACTGCATGTCCCGGGCGTCAGGCGATACGATTTCCACACCCCTGCAGGGCTATGAGGGGGAAAAAAAATTAAGAAATACAAACAATGTGTCTCCCAGCCTTTAGAAAAATAATCACAGCCCAAAAGGTCTAACCAATATTGAGGAAGAGATTATATTTACCATTAAAAAGTAAAAGGTTAAAGGGGTTGTGCAGTGCTACCAGACTTAAAACCTATCCTCAGGATAGGTCATCAATTGCAGATGGATGGGGTCCTACTCCTGACACTCCTGCCAATCACCTGTTTGAAGGGATCACAGCACTCACGTGAGCGTGGCTTCCGCTTCAAGATGACCTGCCATTGTCTCCTCCTCCTTCGTAGCAGTGGCGTAGTGTGTCTACAACTGGTAATCCTATTCACTTGAACAGGATGGAGCAGTTGTAAATAATACACTGCGCGGTCACAGAGGAGACGACATGCAGGTCATTTAAAGAGGATGCAGTGCTTGCACGAGTGCCATGCCCCAATCAGACAGGTCATCGGCAGGGGTGCCAGGAGTCGGAGTCCCGAGGACAGGTCATCAATATTATGCCACTGCACAAGCCTTTTAATAGGGCAAATGGACAGAGGAGGTCTTTATGACACAACCCCTTTAAAGTATAGCTTATGTTTTCAGTGTAGTCTACTGCACTTACCAGCGTCATGATGTCATTTGCTAAATCCCTGGCCAAGTCTGGAGTGACAAAACAAGACAGCCCGGTCAGGGCCACACCAGTATCATACTGATTAGGACTGCTAAGATCCTAAAAATAAACAATTTGTTTGTTATAACAGGTTACATTCAAGTTTTCTCATAACTGAACAGATTCAACATCTTTCAAGTGCAACTTTTTAAGTGCACATACCGAATTATACCAGAATGTAATATTATGGATATGGAACCCACTTTGTCATCACTGCCTACTGACCATCACCCAATTCTCTCCTCTCCAGGTATGTCTCCACTGAAGCTTACTGCTGCACCCAGCTTTTCCAGTCCGATATTGTCCACACCCCCTGATCTTTCCTTCTCATCCCCTGGTATGTCTGCATTGAACTATTAATGTCTCTTTCCCTGCTGGACTTCTTGAGTATTTGTTTACATTTACCATTTCACCCCTGTATCTAGTCCTCCCCTGATTAGGCCAAATTTAGCCCCCTCCCCTCTTATTCACACTTGATTGAACACTGAGTGGTATGAATCTAAGTCCTTAGGTATTTCAGACCTTGGTCTTTTCAATGCAACATCTTTCAAGGGAAACTTTTTAAGTGCACATACCGAATTATACCAGAATTGCACCAGAAGGGGACCAAAGGAAATTACAGAAATAGTAAAGGCAAACAATGTTTCAATCTTTCATCTCACTCTACACACTTTTCCTAACCCTCCTGAAATACCCCCTATCACAATCAATGGCTGAACACTCTCCCCGGTCACCCAAGTCCACTGCCTTGGAGCGACCTTGGATTCTCCCCTCTGCTTCCACCTCAGACTCCAACTCAAAAACATCTCCCGCATCCGCCGTTTCCTCAACTTGACCAGCTTCAACCTCACCTACTGTGTCCTTCTCTCATACCTTGCAGATTGTAAGCCCTCATGGGCAGGGCCCCCTCTCCTTCTGTACCAGTTTGTAACTCGTCTTGTTCATGCTTAGTGCAGTTGTCTGTATTATGTATGTATACCGCTTTTCATATGTACAGCGCTATGGAATGAATGGCGCTTTAATAATAAATAGCTTTACCCTCAAAAATATTCCAACAATTTGATAAAACATTGAGGATACTCTAGGGTCAAAACTACTAAGCCAATGGTCTTTGCGCTGCTTACCTTTCTAATCTGATTTGTGGTCAGCATAATAACGTCCGTGCCTTCATGAAAGCATTGTGAGGCAGCTAAGTATCCAATCCTCTGGACAACATAGAAGCAAACAGAAAAAAAAACTGTCCTTACATGCATAAAACAAGTAAAAAAAAATGGCAAGCTATGAGCTTGCTCACAGTAGTGTTGCATTTTTTGTCTGTGTGTCGCATTAGAGGAACAGAAATATAGGAAAAAACTGCTCCAATGTAATCTCTTTGCTATCAGTTGTGCTCAGTTTGTGTCAGGCTTCAGGTATTTGGACGGAAGAAATAGTGCTTTCTGCTGCAGGGTTTTTTCCCCAAAAAAAAGTATCGGAAATGTGATGTCAGAATGACTGATAGAAAATTGTAAGTCTTCTGTTTGCATCAGTCATTTAATCCATTAACAAATTGTCTGTAGTGGTCACGTGTTGTCGACATGACGTCACTGAGGCATGGGGTGTGTGAAGTACTTACCCCCTCTTACGGATCAATGTTTGTCCTATTTTCGATGCTATGGCAGAACAGAAATATGAAAAACCTCAACGCAGACAAGTCCCAAGTTTGTTTTAAATCTTACCTTGAAAGTAAATTTTGAGGCACTCATCACCTCAATGATATTGAATGCAGCCCAGCTGATGTCATAGCCCAGCATTTGTAACTGTTGACAGAAGGGAAAAGCAAAATCACTATAACTAATACACAAGCAATATTAATCAGAAGAATTATGAAAAGTTATGGAAATCCACTTCAGGATCTGCCTTATCGAATTAAGTTCCTAATGTGGGTCTACAGAATTTTACTACTGATGGCCTATGCTCAGGACAGGCCATCAAAATCTGATTGTTAGGGGACCGAAACCCCATCAATCAGGTGTTCTACAGTAGCTCTGGACCCTGAACTACACACTACTGTGGAGAGGACAGAGCTGGTTACTAAAGCGTACTACCCTTCAGTAGCGTTGGCGCCATCTCGAAACAGCTGATAAGTGAGGGTGTTAGACCTCCATCATACAGATACTGATGGGCTATCCTGAGGATGGGCCATCAATAGTAAAATCCTACATAACCCTTTTAAAGAGGTTTCAGAGAATGAGAAGGTGGTAAGACTCTGATCACAAGAATGGGGTGCATGTCCACCCCTTGAATGAATGAGCAGTCAAGAAAGCCCTGTTCAAACTGACTGATTAAGATAACTGAGCAGAGCACTTGGGTATCTCCTGTGGAGCAGTGATAGGTTTTCATTCTAGGAAAACCCTTTATGGTTCTAATGAGAGTTTTTCTATGAGTGAATCTGAATCAAAAGGGGTTGTCTCAAACACAAATCCTTCCATATACCTCATTAGGGCAGTGCATATGGACATCAGAGGTGGAGCCTCCTACTCAGCAGGAACCTCCTAGGCGTAAGAGCCACTAACTAGGAGCATGTGTGGTGGAACCGGTCCAGCTAAGTATTACGATTAGTCATACATCATACAATATTTCCTCTGCAGCTCCTACATCAGGTCAAATGTATGGGGAGATCACCTGTTATATCGTGAAAATCCGCTGATCACATCCATTTTTTACGCAATGTATCTTTTAAAGAGGATTTTAGCCCAAATGTACAAATTATCATATTGGTTGACACCAAAGTGTCCCTTGGGTCTGTTCACGTATTTTTGCTTTACGTCAAGTGGATACGTTTAGACATGCAGTAAAAAATAAAAATTATAAAGTATACAAACTTATGCAATTTTGTGGTTATCCATCTTTTTTTTAAAGACCCTGACTGGTGGCTGAGACGGCTGCCACTAACTGGTGGCTGCGGCAGAGACGGATGGCCTTGATCACTTGGTATTACACTTTTTTTTTTTTTTTATCACCATACATCACAAAAAAGTATTTTTTTGGCCTATTTTTTTTATGGCGTTCACCAGACAGGTTGGATAACATACTATTTTTATAGAGCAGGTTGTAATGGACAGAGCGATGCCCAATATGTGCATTTTTCATTTATTTTATAGTTTACACAATAAAAGCATAAAATGTGTGTGTGTGTGTGTGTGTGTGTGTGTTTTATTTTTTTGTTATGGTGTTCACCAGATGGGCTTTACAGTGTACTGCAGTGTATTGAACTCACACTAAGGGTGCATTCACATGCCAGTATAAATAGATCCGCATCCAGTCCGCAAATTTGCAGAACAGGTGTGGACCCATTCATTTCAATGGGGCCGCAAAAGATGCGGACAGCACACCGTGTGCTGTCTGCATCTGTTGTTCAGTTCCGCAAAAAAGATAGTGCATGTCCTATTCTTGTCCGCAACTGCGGACAAGCTTAGGCATTCTCCATATAGCGTTGGCCATGTGCGGTCCACAAAATGCGGAACGCACACGGCTACTATCCGTGTTTTGCGGATCCGCAAAACACTTAGTCGTATGAATACACCCTTAGCCTGATCAGGCTCCTGCCTTTAGCAGGAGGCTGATCAGGCTTAGATATACCACAGCAAGCCAGATGCCTGTGAATTCCCCCGGTTGCCATGGTAACCATCAGGATGCTGCCACAGCACAGCAGCCCGATGGGGGAGGGACCTCCTTCCCTCAGTTTACCCTTCAAGCATTGGCCGCTGCTACATCAGAGCAGCAGCCCGATGGTTAGCCCCTTCATACAGCGGTCCATAAGGACCACGGCGTGGAAGGGGTTAAATGGCCGCCATCGGTGCCAGCATCGATGTCGGCCGTTTCAAGCATAGTGTTAGCTGGACATTACAGCTAACACTCTGCCCGCTGCCATCCTGAAAGGGGGGGCTGCGCGCTCTGCATCTCCTGAGCCGTGAGAAGAGCGGACGGCTGCAGGGCAACTGTGCCAGGAGCAGACGGCGGCGGGGGGAGCTGTGGCCTTGGAAAGTATCTACGGGTAGTCAGGCTGCAGGGAAACTTGTGTGTAGCACTGTGTCCCTGTGGAGGGCTGTGTCCCGATAGGACGCCCGCGCATGCCCAGTGCAAAACTGGTGACACACACACGGACACAGCGCACTCACACAGGGATTATATTATTATAGATACGTCAAGCCATAAGTTTCCATACGTTTTTTTTTGCTTTTACAAATGTATCCGCTTGACGTACAACAAAAACAAAATGTGAACAGCCCCTAACATGATCATTCAGTAACATAGCTACTGCGATGCCGTGCCCACAATGGGCAAAGCTATGGATAGCGCAGGATCTCGGTGCAGAGAAGGAGGACGCAAAGGAAGAGTAGGGCGGGCAGAGGAAGAGGCTGGGGCGGGGATATGATGAAAAGAGGCAGAACAGCCTGGGCACCAACAAGGTGAACGCCGCCCCTGGGCACTTGTGAGCCCTAATTTACATATGAATAAAGGTCTGTTTTTGCGTTAGGGGAACTTCACAAGAAAACATCAAAGGTACCATTAGAATCATAGACTGCTATGCTAGAGGTCTATAAAAGGTCAAAATCTGGTGACAGGTTCCCTTTAAGTTTTATTTCATCTTGGATTTCAGGCTGACAATGTGGTCCCCAACCAGAAAAGGTGGTGCACCACTGCTTTAAACAACAATTACCAGAGAATTTCTCTGCCGTCTTGGACAACCCCTTTAATGACAATATCAAAAAGTATCAGATCATAGGAGGATAAAAAGGGGATGACTCATTATTCCTTTAAACATATCACTTTCAACAATATTTTTTGAAGGTCTATAGAAGTTTTGTCAGATGATTTTTTTATTTTTTTTTACATTACACTAAATGGATGCTACATAACAAGTCTGTCGATAAGGAGACAATTGCCAAAACTAGATAGAGCAAATTTCAGCCAGACTGATGCTGTGCTTTAAAAGTCTGAAATTTAAATAACACATCCTCATGAGAATCTGTTGTTGTACAGGTTCCTACAGAACAGTGCAACTTCTCATCACTAGAAAAGTAATCCAAGTAAAAACCTAAAGGGCATCAGTCAGCAGATTTGTACCTATGACACTGGCTGCCCTGTAGCATGTGCACTTGGCAGCTGAAGGCATCTGTTTGTCCTCTGTTTGTCCCACGTTCATACTGTATGTGCCCGCCTTGCTGGGAAAAATTACGTTTGCATATACAGTGAGGAACAGAAGTATTTGAACACCCTGCAATTTTGCAAGTTCTCCCACTTAGAAATCATGGAGGGGTCTGAAATTAACATTGTAGGTGCATTCCCACAAAGACTAAATATAATAAAAAATACAGGAAATCACATTGTATGATTTGTAAAGAATTTATTTGTCCTGCACTGCTGAACATAAGTATTTGAACACCTCAGGCCTTTTTCAGATGGGCGTTGCGGGTAAAAGTGCGGGTGCGTTGCGGGAACACCCCCGATTTTTCAGCGCAAGTGCAAAACATTGTCATGCGTTTTGCACGCTCGTGAGAAAAATCGCACATGGTTGGTACCCAAACCCGAACTTCTTTACAGAAGTTGGGTCTGGGATCGGTGTTGTGTAGATTGTATTATTTTCCCTTATAACATGCTTATAAGGGAAAATAATAGCATTCTGAATACAGAATGCACAGTACAATAGCGCTGGAGGGGTTAAAAAAATTTGTTTTAACTCACCTTAGTCCTCTTGATCGCGTAGCCCGGCATCTCTTCTGTCTCCTTTGCTGAACAGGACCTGTGGTGAGCATTCATTGCAGCAACAGGACCTGTGGCGACGTCACTCCGGTCATCACATGATCCATCACCATGGTAAAAGATCATGTGATGGAACATGTGGCGACGTCACTCCAGTCATCACAGGTCCTGTTCAGCAAAGGAGACAGACGAGATGCCGGGCAGCGCAATCAAGTGGACTAAGGCGAGTTAAATTATTTTTATTTCTTAACCCCTCCAGCGCCATTTTACTATGCATTCTGTATTCAGAATGCTATTATTTTCCCTTATAACCATGTTATAAGGGAAAATAATAATGATCGGGTCTCCATCCCGATTGTCTCCTAGCAACCGTACGTGAAAATCGCACCGCATCCGCACTTGCTTGCGGATGCTTGCAATTTTAACGCAACCCCATTCATTTCTATGGGGCCTGCGTTACGTGAAAAAACGCACAAAATGGAGCATGCTGCAATTTTCACGCAACGCATAAGTGATGTGTGAAAATCACCGCTCATGTGAACAGCCCCATAGAAATGAATGGGTCGGTATTCAGTGTGGGTGCAATGCGTTCAACTCACGCATCACATCTGCGCGGAATACTCGCCCGTGTGAAAGGGGCCTTAGAAACAGCAAGAATTCTGGCTCTCAAAGACCTGTTACTGTGCCTTTAAAAAGTCCACCTCTACTCCACTCATTAATCTAACTTAGTAGCACTTGTCTGAGCTCTTTAAAGACACCTGTCCACCCCACAGTCAGTCAGACGCCAACTATTACCATGGGCAAGACCAAAGAGCCGTCAAAAAGCTGGAGAGGGCTACGGGGCAATTGCCAAGCAGCTTGGTGAAAATAGATCAACTGTTGGAGCAATTTATAAAATGGAAGAGGCTAAAGACTACTGTCAGTCTCCCTCAGACTGGGGCTCCATGCAAACTCTCACCTCGTGGGGTATCACTGATGATAAGAAAGGTGAGTAATCAGCCCAGAACTACAAGGGAGGAGCTGGGACCACAGTTTCAAAGGTCACTGTCGGAAGAACTCTACGCCGTCATGGTTTCAAATCATGCAGTGCACGGAAGGTTCCCCTGCTCAAGGCATCACATGTCCAGGCCCATCTGAAGTTTGCCAATGACCATCTGGAGGATCCAGAAGAGGCATGAGAGAAAGTCATGTGGTCAGATGAGACCAAAGTAGAACTTTGTGGTCTAAACTTCACTCGTCGCGTTTGGAGGAAAAAGAAGGATGAATTGCATCCCAAGAACACCATCTCTACTGTGAAGCATGGGTATGGTAACATATAGCTTTGGGGGTGCTTTTCTGTAAAGGGAACAGGATGACTGCATTGTATTAAGGAGAGGATGAATGGGGCCATTTATTTTGAGATTTTGAGCAACAACCTCCTTCCCTCAGTCAGGGCATTGAAGATGGGTCGTGGCTGGGTCTTCCAACATGACAACGACCCAAAGCACACAGCCAGTATAACCAAGGAGTGGCTCCGTAAGAAGCATATCAAGGTTCTGGAGTGGCCTAGCCAGTCTCCAGACCTAAATCCAATAGAACATCTTTGGAGGGAGCTGAAACTCTGTGTTGCTCAGCGGCAGCCCCGAAACCTGACAGATTTAGAGGAGATTTGTGTGGAGGAGTGGGCCAAAATCCCTGTTGCAGTGTGTGCAAGAACTACAGGAAACATTTGACCTCTGTAATTGCAAACAAAGGCTTCTGTACCAAATATTAACACTGATTTTGGGTACTTTCACACTTGCGGCAGGACGGATCCGACAGGCTATTCACCCTGGCCAATCCATCCTTCTGCCGTTTCGCCGCTCTGTCCCCATTGACTATAATGGGGACAGGGCGGCGCAGTACGTCAGTTCGCGGCGAGAGGCCACCGGACTAAAAAGTCGGACATGCAGGACTTTTAGTCCGGCGGCCTTTCGCCGTGCACTGCCGTACTGTGCCGGAGCCATAGTTAATGGGGACGGAGCGGCGGTCCGGCGGCTCGGCTAAACAGCGGAAGGAAGAATCCGACAGGGTGAACAGCCTGTCGGATCCGTTCTGCCGCAAGTGTGAAAGTACCCTTTCTCAGGTGTTCAAATACTTATGTTCAGCAGTGCAAGGCAATTAAATTAATTACAAATCATACAATGTGATTTCCCAAATTTTGTTTTGTAACTCTCTCTCTCAGAGTGGGAATGCACCTACAATGTGAATTTCAGACCTCTCCAAGTGGGAGAACTTGCGAAATCGCAGGGTGTTCAAATATTTCTGTTCCTCACTGTATGCAAAAGAGCCTCTAGGAGCAATGGAGGTTTTGCAGTTACTAAAGCAGGCATCCTCAAACTGCAGCCCTCCAGCTGTTGCAAAACTCCCAGCATGCCCAAACAGCCTACAGGTATCAGCCTACAGCAGGGCATTGTGGGAGTTGTAGTTTTACAACAGCTGGAGGGCCACAGTTTGAGAATGCCTGTACTAAAGGTTCTGCTCTCTCTGCGACTGCCGCACACTCTGTACTTTGATTGACAGGGCCAGGTAGGCATGATGACATTTACCTTGCCTGGTCCAGTTAAAGTGCAGAGGGTGCAGCAGTTGCAGAGAAATCTGAGCCTCTAGTGTAACAGCAACGCCCCTGTTGCTCCTAGAAGCTTAGCTGCATATATTAAAATATAATTTGCTGGCAGATGCCCTTTAAAAGACATGTCTAAAACGCCATGTCTAGAGCTTGCTGCCTAGGGTCACAGCCTGTAGCTTAACTTCGGCCTGCTGGATGGGCACGCTCAGTTCAGGAACAAGAAGTTTTAGTAGGGAGCAACAGGGTGTCAAAAACTGTACAGGCATGTTTAAGAAGTAGCATCAGTTTTGTACTGTTCTCTGTGTGTTATGACCCTGCAGCCATCTTTCAAGTTTCTCGCTGGACCACCAGAAAGCCCCAGTACACAGGTTAATTGGTGGACAGTAAACACCACAACTTTACCTTTCGAAAGACTGGGAGGGCAGAGGTTTCGGAAGGAGTCTGGAGCTGCAACATTACCTCTCTAAATAGAGCGAATTTGAGTCATTTGCTACTTTTCTCCGGAAAGTATGCCTTTCCTACAGTAGAAGTTTTCAGGGAAGGCTGCCTGCTTGGCTGTATACAATCTACGTAGTAGCGCGGCTACAGGCTCACAAGAAAAGGCACGCACTAATTGGACTCTAGTATATTGGGGCTCTCCTCCTGCCCCGGCAGATCACCTTTGAGTTTCAGTAAGAGAGAAATACAGATGAGAGTCATGCTGTCTCCACCACTGATGAAGGAGCACAAAGCTCCGAAACGCGTTTGGATTCTAAAGTGACAGTACACATGGGAGCAGTAATATCCTTACGTTGAAATTATTGGACTATATGCTACCCATTTGTTCACAGCAAGAAGGAGCGCTCCGCAATCCTCATCACCTATTTAAGCACTCCGCAATCCTCATCACCTATTTAAGCACTCCGGAGCAGGAAAGATCGGCATCCCCGCAACAGGTGGGACGCCAGGCATAGTGGAAGTGTCAAAGGTGTTTAGACTGCAGCTAATACCTTTACTCTGCACGAAGGCTCCGTGATCATATGGATGAACTGGTAACGTAAGCATCTATTTGAATATCAATACTTATCACAGGGGTTACTGCAACAATTATAATCCAGTGATAACAAGTAAGGCTGTCTGCACTGATGACTGTCTATAACTAATTTACAGTGGATACTTATTACCTAGAGCTTACATCGATACAGCGCAGGTGCAATCAAGTGAAGTGTAAGGACAGTGTTCCAAATCGGACCTTGATATTTTCGTTCTCAGTGTATTATAACAACACTCATATAGAGTACTGCTGGCTATTTGCCCTATCCATTTGATTTGCATCTTCTGATCAATTATATATTGTGATTTATGGAAACAGCTTGTTGTGAAGATAACCGCGTACCAGTTATGATACAAGTGTACGTGCATAATCACCCATCAGGTCTAGCTACAAACCACAACCTACACCAATTATGTTTTGGTGAAATACATTTTTTTTTTTTTTTGTTTCTTATTAAATTTTTTTGATGTATTCAGTATAATATAAATATACACATATACATATACACATATACATACATACATATACACAGTGCTGCCCATAATTATTCATACCCCTGGCAAATTCCAACTTTAATTTTATTCAACCAGCAAGTAATTTTTTGACGGGAAATGACATAGGTGTCTCCCAAAACATAAGACGATCTACAAGAGGCATTATTGTGGAAAATAAAACATTTCTCAGCTTTTATTTGTCCAGTCCAAAATTATTCATACCCTTCTCAATAATCAATAGAAAAGCCTTTATTAGCTATTACAGCAATCAAACACGTCCTATATTTGCAGACCAGCTTCTTGCATGTCTCCACAGCTATTTTTCCCTATTCATCTTTAGCAATGAGCTCCAAATCTTTCAGGATGGAGGGTCTTCTTGTCATCACCCTGATCTTGGATTCAAGTCTGGACTCTGGCTGGGCCACTCCAAAACATTAAAGGGAACCCGTCACCTGGATTTTGTGCATAGAGCTGAGGACATAGGTTGCTAGATGGCCGCTAGCACATCTGCAATACCCAGTCCCCATAGCTCAGTGTGCTTTTATTGTGTATAAAAAAAAAAAAAAAAAAAAAAATTTGATACATATGCTAATTAACCAGAGATGAATCACAGACAGGACTCATCTCAGGTAATTTGCCCATGTATAAAATAGTTTTGTTTTTTTACACAATAAAAGCACACAGAGCTATGGGGACTGGGTATTGCAGATGTGCTAGCGGCCATCTATCAACCCATCTCCTCAGCTCTATACACAAAATCCCGGTGACAGGTTCCCTTTAATGTTGTTGTCTGCTAACCATTTCTTCGCCACTTTTGCTGTGTGTTTTGGCTCATTGTCATGCTGAAATGTCCACTGGTGCCCAAGGCCAAGTTTCTCTGCAGACTGCCTGATGTTGTCGTTGAGAATCCTCATGTATTGCTCTTTTTTCATGGTGCCGTTTACTGTGATTAGGTTCCCTGGTCCATTGGCTGAAAAACACCCCCAAAGCATTAGGTTCCCACCACCATGTTTGACAGTGGGGATGGTGTTCTTTCGGTTGAAGGCTTCTCCTTTTTTTTTTTACGACAAATGAAGGAAACCTCATTGTGACCAAACAATTCCATTTTTGTTTCATCTGACCATAAAACAGAAGTCTTCTTCTTTGTTCAGATGAGCTTTTGCAAAGGCCAAGTGAGCTTTTGTGTGCCTGGTCTGCATCCGTGGAACCCAGCAGTGTGCAGTGTCCGTTGTATTGTCTGCCTTGAGACATTGCCACCAGCAAAGCCCAGATTTACCAGGATGGCCTTGGTAGTGATCCTTGGATTCTTTTTCACCTGTCTAATAATCCTCATGGCCAGCACAAGTGTCACTTTTGGCTTCCGACCATGTCCTCTGAGATTTTCCACAGTGCGGAACATCTTGTATTTTTTGCTCAAATGTAAATAAAAGCTGAGAAATGTTTTTTTTCCACAATAATGCCTCTTGTTCATTGTCTTATTATCTTTTGGGAGACACCCATGTCATTTCCTGTCCAAAAATTACTTGCTGTTTGAATAAAAGTAACTTAAAGTAACTTTATTTGCCAAGGGTATGAATAATTATGGGCAGTACTGCGTAATATATATATCTCTAAATAGTGTTTTAAAGAGGAGATATATAGATATATATATATATATAACCTTTTTGCTGTTGTTGTGATAGTTTTCCCTGCAACAGCCAGAAAACGGAGTGCCCTCCATAATATTTACTTTTCTATTCAGATGAGTCATGCTGCCTTATTTTACCAGCAGCTCTACTGCATGAACACTGCTCACCGATAACAAGCAGATCATCGATCATCGTGGTAAAGTAGCTTCCGGTCACCTTTTTTTTTTACTTCTGTACCAAAACTAGCACCAGAATATATTCGTAACATAGTATATAAGGCTGAAAAAAAGACATTTGTCCATCCAGTTTGGCCTGTTATCCTGCAAGTTTATCCAGAGGAAGGGGAAGGGGGGGGGGGGGGGGGGGGGAACTGAGGTAGAAGACAATTTTTCCAACGACCCCTCTCTAGTAGCTATAGCCTGTAATAATATTATTATTATTACTACACTCCAGAAATACATCCAGGCCCTTCTTGAACTTACCGTCGCCACCTCCTTAGGCAGAGAGTTCCGGTGTTTTCAGTATACAGTAATAATAAAAATATTGGTGAGAATATAAGCCATTTTTGTGGCAAAGGCTTAGGCATGGTGCTGAATCACTATGTATGGAGACGTATTAGCAATGCTCCAAGGGAAAGAAAATGCAAAGAGGTATCTCCCCAAGGAAGAGAACCATCTCACTGACACCACCTATTGGAAGTGGCTCCCTATGAGTCAAATCCACCTTTCCAACAACCCTTGGACCTTGAAAGGTGAATAGCCAAGATGGCTACCTGGCCTGGCTATATTCCCTTGTCAACCGGATTTTGTCTCATAGGGAGCAACTTCGAAGAGGTGGCACTGCAAAGCTTGAATGTGGTTGTAAGACCTTGTGGAAAGTCCGGTGTTTTCTTGCAGCATGGCAATGATATTTCTAAAATAAATTATCTTCTATACTTGTACTGTAATGCTACATAAATTCCACTATGGAGAGAGTGCAGCATTTATACCATGTGTGGTTGTACATTTATAGTTTCTAATGACCAGAGCTGAATTCTGGTTAGAGCTTCTCAGATGAAGTTGGGGAGAAATCTGCATTTCCATGATAAATTCAGCAGTAACCAAATGGTGCCGATTTTGTTGCGGAATTAATCGCAGCATTGCAGAAATGCTGCAGGTTTCACCCTCTGCACTGCTAAGGGCGACACCTATAAGCAACTGCATTCAAATGTGTACTGTAAAAAAACTAAAACATGGCAGATAATAAAGGAGACAATTACTCACATAGGTCAGCTTGCAGACGGCATTTGCTTTAACAGCAATGTTGTCTTGCTTAAGTTCTTGTTTGATCTCATCGATACAGTGAGAGATATACTTTGCCTGGAAGAAAAAACAAATGCAAAGTAAGCATAGAACAATAACAAGCTGACAACATAAAAAACACAGTTTCTACCACCCAGATATAGAGATGTAGGGACAAAGGATTAGCCCAAGTATATGGCCTAACAGTCAGGCCAATGATTGGAAGTGAACGTGCGTTCCCCATCACTACTGCACTTCCATACTTCTGTAGATTATAGCTTGTTACATATCCCTCATCAATGCCCCTGTGGCTGCTCTGACATGGACATAACATCATAGGCCTCTTTCACACGGCAGTCATGTTTTTGGCCCGGATAAGATGCAGATGCAGATATACACACACACACACATATATATAATATTTATATATGTTTTAACTCACCTTAATCCACTTGCTCGCGCAGCCCGGTATCTCTTCTGTTTTCATCTTTGCTGTGCACAGTATTAGGACCTTTGATGACGTCACTGCGCTCATCACATGGTCCGTCACATGATCCATCACCATGGTAAGATCATGTGATGAGCGCAGTGACGTCATCAAAAGTCCTATTCCTGTGCACAGTAAAGATGAAGACAGAAGAGATGGCGGCTGCGCGAGCAAATGGATTAAGGCGAGTTAAATTATTATTCTTTTTTTTTAACCCCTCCAGCCCTATTGTACTATTCATTCTGTATTAAGAATGCTATTATTTTCCCTTATAACCATGTTATAAGGAAAATAATAATGATCGGGTCCCCATCCCGATCGTCTCCTAGCAACCGTGCGTGAAAATCACACCGCATCCGCACTTGCTTGCGAATGCTTGCAATTTTTACGCATCCCCATTCACTTCTATGGGGCCTGCGTTGCGTGGAAAACGCACAAAGAGGAGCATGCTGCGATTTTCACGCAACGCACAAATGATGTGTGAAAGCCACCGTTCACCTGCACAGCCCCATATAAATGAATAGGTCTGGATTCAGTGCGGGTGCAATGCTTTCACCTCACACGTGAAAGGGGCCATAGAATAGAAGACAGAGCTGCATGGACACAGCCTAGAAAGGAAGATAAGAGCAATACAGGTAAAACACATTACAAAATGACAGCTCCCTTCATGAACGACGATTTTAAAGGACGTTGCAAACTGGAAAACCTGTTAGATCCATTGCAAAGTTGTATACCCCAGGACAGGAATGTCAGTAAGTATGCGGATGAGGAGGATTTGTGCAGCTGATCTACACGTTAGTAAATTGTTCAATTATTAAAGTTAAGCTCCCCCATCGATTATATAATGTTCAAATCCAGCATCAAGTACCGTAATATAACTAACTGACGATACTGAACATTTTATGTCATCTGAATGACTTAAAAGCACTTAATGGCACCCCAAGAATGTATACAAAAAAAAATAAAACTGTATATGGGTGCGGAATACCTTTAAATAGACGAATACTCAGTGCAGGTGTTATGTTAACACCTTAAAAACGAAGCCGAGTTTGGCAATTAAAGGGGTTGTCAGAGTTATTTTTTTGTTCTAACTAGGCAAATGTAACAACTTTCCAATTCACTCACTTTATCTCCAGTGCCTGGTTTATCAAATTTCACTGAGGGTCACATGACCTGTGATGTCAGCTTCTCTCCCTGCTCTGATAAAGGTCATTTACAAGCCTGTAAACGAGAGTCACTGTGCTGGCCACTCCCCCTTCACTGCCATCTACTCTCTGCTAGGATTTCTAACCCCGTCAGCTGCACAGCTCTGCAGGCAGTGAGGAGACAATGCTGGGCACTGGAGATAACCCGGCCTGGATTCCTGCTGAGAGCAGGAGCGCACGCCATCATTGGTTGCTATGACGCCGTGCGCTTTATGCCGCCGCTGCACTACAGTTATACACTCGTATGATCTATACGAGTGTAATACTGTAGTGCAGTGGCGGCATGAAGTGCACGGCGTCATAGCAACCAATGACTGCGTGCGCTCCTGCTCTCAGCAGGAATCCAGGCCGGGTTACCACGGACCGCTCACGGCCGTGTGCATTCAGCTTTAGCAGGGTCATTATACAGATGGGACTTATAGTCCTACACATACAACATGCTGCAGTCTCCCAGCAGGCAGACATGTCACTCAGGGCAGCTCTTGTATTTACTCCCTTAGCAGTGCCATTGTACAGCTGGGACTTGTAGTCCTACACATACAACATGCTGCAGAGTCTCCCAGCAGGCAGACATGTCACTCAGGGCAGCACTTGTATTCACTCCCTTAGCAGTGCAGGGGGAGGGGGAGGGATTGTTTTTATTGCAAGCAAACAAAAGGGCAGGAAAAGAACCAGGGAAATGAGGAAATTTTTTATTTATTTTTTTGCCTGAAACTTGCTTAGCTCAGTTATATATTGCTGCCCATCAGATTTTCAGTGCTATAATTTTTTTTTTCATAACTCGGACCACTACTTTAAGGCTCTGCATTTTTATTTATTTTTTGTTACTTGATCATATTTCAAAAGGCTGTACTTTTTATTGTATTATGTAGAGAGAGAATCTGAATCGCACCTCCTCATTCCTATACTGATGACTACTGTACGTATTTTGCAGCATTTCTATTGATAAACATGGCTATACAGCACTAGTATCAATCATTTGCTGTGCACTATTAAGAGGCATTAGTATACAGTTTGATTAGAGAGCATAGGCCCACTTACCGCGACAAGGTTGCCTCTTGTTAAGTGGGAACCTACTCTATCCATAGCGCGGCGCCGTGCAGCGACCACCGCGCCTCCACACCGCACCAGCAGGCAACGGGATCCAGCAGCCACAATGCGGCCCCACCGTGAGGCAGAGCCACCTAGGCCTCGGATCCCATCACTCCACCAGCACAGGCACAGAAGCAGCGGCGGCCACCGTCCAGTGCCGCATGTGAACTGGTGCTAAAGGATCACCTGTTCACGGCTTCTCAGGAACTTCAACTGAGATGGGGTAGGAATTATTTAACCCTTTGCAGACTACTGCTAAATTAAAAGCACCTGTGCCACATGGGGAGGAGTGCTGACTCAGAGGGGGGAAAAAGAAGTTAAAGCGTATAAATTGTATTATGTAGAGAGAGAATCTGAATCGCACCTCCTCATTCCTATACTGATGACTACTGTACGTATTTTGCAGCATTTCTATTGATAAAACATGGCTATACAGCACAAGTATCAAACATTTGCTGTGCCCTAAAAGAGGCATTAGTATACAGTTTGATCAAAGAGCATAGGCCCAATTTAATTTAGTAGTAGTCTGCAAAGGGTTAAATAATTCCTACCCCATCTCAGTTGGAGTTCCTGAGAAGCTGTGAACAGGTGATCCTTTAGCACCAGTTTACATGCGGCACTGGACGGTGGCCGCCGCTGCTTCTGTGCTGTGCTGGTGGAGTGATGAGATCCGAGGCCTAGGTGGCTCTGCCTCACGGTGGGGCCGCATTGTGGCTGCTGGATCCCGTTGCCTGCTGGTGCGGTGTGGAGGCGCGGTGGTCGCCGCACGGCACTGCGCTATGGATAGAGTAGGTTCCCACTTAACAAGAGGCAACCTTGTCGCGGTAAGTGGGCCTATGCTCTCTGATCAAACTGTATACTAATGCCTCTTTTAGGGCACAGCAAATGTTTGATACCAGCGCTGTATAGCCATGTTTTATCAATAGAAATGCTGCAAAAAACGTACAGTAGTCATCAGTATAGGAATGAGGAGGTGCGATTCAGATTCTCTCTCTACATAATACAAGCTGTACTTTTTATGCCATCATTTAGGGGAATATCAGGTGAATTGATAAACTTTTAAAACATTGAGTCAACAGTACAAAAAAAAAAAAAAAAAAAAATTTCATTGTTTTTTTTCGGGTTTAGTTCTTAAAAGGGGTATTCCCATCTCAGAAAACGGGGGCATATCGCTAGGATATGTCCCCATTGTCCGATAGGTGCGGGTCCCAGAGGTGGTACAATGAGAACTGAGCGGAGAGCTGTGTCTGGAAGACCCCAGATTTTGCGTGGTCCATCCACCACGAAGCGCTGCTCCTATAGAAGCGATTGGGAGCGCACTGCGCACGCGCTACACCTGCTCACGTTCTTTTCTATGGGGCAAACGGAAATAGCCATTTTCGGCGGCCCCATAGAAATGAATGGAGGGTGTCATGCACAGTGCGCCCTCCACTCATTTCCCCACTCCGTTCTCATAGTAGGCGTGGGTCCCAGAGGTGGGGCCCACACCTATCAGACAACGAGGGTACATCCTGAGCAGTGAAAATTACTGACATGTTAAATTTAATTTATTCTGTTGGTCAGCACAATATGAAGTCTGTAAGATACCAAGTACCGTATTTTTACACACTTTTATTCCCCCAAAGGGGGGGCGGGCTGCTATGCATCTTGTAAGGCCACTTTCAGACGGATGAGTCCCACGCTCCGGACTCAGCAGCTCCCGTCCTGAACTTTCAGCACTGCTGGGGTCACATAGCATTATATTGATTTATGATGCTATATAACCCTTACAGCTCTGGAATGTATTGGATAACACGGACATAATTTTTTTATCCCATGTGACAGCATTATCGTTTTTTTTTATTCCACATGGTTAACATCGTAAATAAAAAGATATGTGAAAAATTGCTCTTTGGTTCACTCCACCTCCCAAAACATGCAATAAAAAGCAACCCCAAAAAATAAATGGCTCCAATGAACACCAAAATTTGTCCTGTATAAAGTATAAAAATCTAAACTACATATCAAATGCCTCAAAATGTATGCCATTAGAAAATATAACAAGCACTGACAAAAAACGTTATGGCTTTTGAAATTCGTGAATGAAAAAGCAGGGAAAAAAAATCAAATAAATTTTGATTGGCAGGGTGCTGGGAATCAGACCCCTACCAATCTGATATCGGTGAACAGAATTGTACAAAATGAAAAAGGAGACTTGCAGATTGGCTGAAAACAGCATTTCTCGCTCTGGCAGGTTATATTGTATGCTTTCCCTGTAAGTTACTCTGCATTGCCAGCATTAAAAGCAGGGCTCATGGGCTCTTTATGTTACAATACTGAACCATTACAGAAAGCTGAACTGATAAATGTAGAAAATTATATACCCCGAGCTTTGCGTTTCCTGACCTCAGAAAGGGAAGCATAGGAAACCTGACAGACCCACTTTAATAAAAATTCAAGTATCTCTTTGTGTGAGCAGTAGGAAATTAGATCTGTGTGTGCAATATTGGATAACATCTGTCCTCTGAAGAACAGTAAGCAGTCATGAAATATTTAAACCCAACTCGTGTCTGCGTAACCTGGATCAGAGAGAAAGAAGAAAGAAGCAACAGGTAATAGCTTGAAACATCCCGGCTCCATTCAAACACCCGCAACGTGTTTTGCGGATCCACAGATCTGCAAAACACAGAGAGCGGCAATGTGCGTTCCGCATTTTGCGGACTGCACATTGCCAGCACTAATAGAATATGCCTGTTCTTGTCCGCAATTGCGGACAAGAATAGGACATGTTCTATTTTTTTCAGGAACAGAATTGCGGGTCCGCAACTCCGTGTCCGGGCAGCACATCGTGCTGCCCCATAGAAATGAATGGATCTGCAATTCTGTTCCGCAAAATGCGGAACGAAATTGCGGACGTGTGAATGGAGCCTAAAGGTCCATTCACATGTCCACATCCGTTCCCCAATTTCCTTAAGTTCCAGAACAGGTGCGGACTCGTTCATTTTCAATCGGGAAATTGCGGACAAGAAAAGGCATTTTCTATGAGAATTCCGGCAATGTGCGGTCTGCAATTTGCGGAGCGCACATTGCCAGATGCGCAAAACACATACGGACGTGTGCATGGACCCTAAAACTGAAAATGCTGGATGCTGTGAAAATGGAGGACACCAAACAGAAGAAATGGATTAAAGGGAACCTGTCACCTGGATTTTGTGTATAGAGCTGAGGACATGGGTTGCTAGATGGCCGCTAGCACATCCACAATACCCAGTCCCCATAGCTCTGTGTGCTTTTATTGTGTAAAAAAAACGATTTGATACATATGCAAATTAACCTGAGATGAGTCCTGTCCCTGACTCATCTCCGGGACAGGACTCATCTCAGGTTAATTTGCATATGTATCAAATCCGTGGGTTTTTTTTTACACATTAAAAGCACACAGAGCTATGGGGACTGGGTATTGTGGATGTACAAATGAAAGTACATTGTTACCACAAAGGGTGCGATGACTCTTTAATAATATACAGTGCATCACATTCAGTGAGAGAAAGCTTCATTGTAATGAACACCCAAAGTCACGGGGCACATTTATTAGGGGCCTTGCGACTATTCTAAGCATAAAATAGTCCCCATTTTTAACCAGCTATGTCGAGGCTGGGACCCCAGTAATTTACTATAAGGGGCTGGAGTAGTATGTACACCAGGCACAAGGACCGCCACAGATCCGGCTAATTTCTGAAAAGGTACACACCTCACCCTAAATTTGACAAATAGAATGGCAGCACAAGGGGAAAACTAAGACCGATGTAAAAAGCAGGTCTTAGTAAATGTGCCCCATTGTTTCTGGGAAGCAAATCGCCTGGTGTAAACAGCAATCTGCAGCCTACAACATTTAATTTTGGGGTGATCATAGTTTGGGCCTATTTTACTGCACATGAATTCTGAATGATACCAGTAAATTCTAAAAGAAAATGTCAGGACATATGTACATGAGCTGAATCTCAAGAGAACGTGGGTCATTGCAGCAAGATAACGGCCCTAAGCACACAAGTCGTTCTCCCAAAGACTTTTTATAAGTTCCCATAGAGAACTTATAGACTGCAATGCATTAGGATTACACAATTACTCTATTGGAACCTATCTGCAGCATCCTTGGATCATTCAGGAGGACCGAGGCTGCCACAAACACTCTGGCTCCCCCAATTCCTGCTAGGCCTGGGATCATCCGTTCCTGGGTTTTTTTAGTTCCCAGTTGGCATAGTCACTTTTGACCACGGCATTTGACGGGTTAATAGTGTATGATCAACATCATCGATGATCGCATACATTAGTCTTGGGCGTTTGCTGCTTAAAACAGCAGATACCTGGCAGCTATGGTGTCCACTGTGCTCAAGAGTGGGATTCATCTTTTCATCTTTAAAGACCCGTCCAGTGCCGTACATGTACGGTGGTGGGCGGGAAAGGATTAATAATGTGCCAAATTCTTTACTTTCAATTGTTTTGTCAAAAGTTATCCAGGTCATCAACTTCAAAAACCGACTGCTGACTTGCTGCTCAACACATTTCTCCTCTTGACAGGCGTCACAAGATAATGCTATTCATTTCACATACATATAGATAGAAACCCATCTGAAATGACCACTCAATGCTGCATTGTAAAGAGGCTCCAATGAGCAGGACCTGACACAGTGAGAGTTTTGGTCTGGGAAAACAGGTATATTCCTCCCAGCATGTGCTGCGGGGCTGATTTACAGCTAGGTGAGGTCAAATACCGGACCGAATTTTTAATGCCAACCCAGGTTTTGGCAGCTGGGCTCAGAAGCCATATCTTGGTGTTGGGATCTGGGAGCTTTGTGTCTGGATGAAGGCTTGCTACCCGTCTGGCGTCAAAACAAGTTGGTGCTATCAGCAAGGACTCTGAGGCAGAATTGCCGCATGGTGTGAATTACCACCAACACCGCAAGCTGACATTTTTGTTTGAATGACTGCTTGTTTTGTCATTTGCCTAAAGTGTGAATAAAACACTGAACTGTTGAATCCAAAGAACTGGTTGTTGCCGCCTCTATACTGCGTCCGCTAATCCTGTCTACCAGAGTGAGTCCCCACAATGTACAGTCGTGGCCAAAAGTTTTGAGAATGACACAAATATTAGTTTTCACAAAGTTTGCTGCTAAACTGCTTTTAGATCTTTGTTTCAGTTGTTTCTGTGATGTAGTGAAATAGAATTACACGCACTTCATACGTTTCAAAGGCTTTTATCGACAATTACATGACATTTATGCAAAGAGTCAGTATTTGCAGTGTTGGCCCTTCTTTTTCAGGACCTCTGCAATTCGACTGGGCATGCTCTCAATCAACTTCTAGGCCAATTCCTGACTGATAGCAACCCATTCTTTCATAATCACTTCTTGGAGTTTGTCAGAATTAGTGGGTTTTTGTTTGTCCACCCGCCTCTTGAGGATTGACCACAAGTTCTCAATGGGATTAAGATCTGGGAGTTTCCAGGCCATGGACCCAAAATGTCAACGTTTTGGTCCCCGAGCCACTTAGTTATCACTTTTGCCTCATGGCACGGTGCTCCATCGTGCTGGAAAATGCATTGTTCTTCACCAAACTGTTGTTGGATTGTTGGAAGAAGTTGCTGTTGGAGGGTGTTTTGGTACCATTCTTTATTCATGGCTGTGTTTTGGGGAAAAATTGTGAGTGAGCCCACTCCCTTGGATGAGAAGCAACCCCACACATGAATGGTCTCAGGATGCTTTACTGTTGGCATGACACAGGACTGATGGTAGCGCTCACCTTTTCTTCTCTGGACAAGCCTTTTTCCTGATGCCCCAAACAATCGAAAAGAGGCTTCATCGGAGAATCTGACTTTGCCCCAGTCCTCAGCAGTCCATTCACCATATTTTCTGCAGAAGATCAATCTGTCCCTGATGTTTTTTTGGAAGAGAAGTGGCTTCTTTGCTGCCCTTCTTGACACCAGGCCATATTCCAAAAGTCTTCGCCTCACTGTGCGTGCAGATGCGCTCACACCTGCCTGCTGCCATTCCTGAGCAAGCTATGCACTGGTGGCACTCCGATCCCGCAGCTGAATCCTCTTTAGGAGACGATCCTGGCGCTTGCTGGACTTTCTTGGACGCCCTAAAGCCTTCTTAACAAGAATTGAACCTCTTTCCTTGAAGTTCTTGATGATCCTATAAATTGTTGATTGAGGTGCAATCTTAGTAGCCCCAATATCCTTGCCTGTGAAGCCATTTTTATGCAATGCAATGATGGCTGCATGCGTTTCTTTGCAGGTCACCATGGTTAAAGGGAACCTGTCACCGGGATTTTGTGTATAGAGCTGAGGACATGGGTTGCTAGATAGCACTAGCACATCCGCAATACACAGTCCCCATAGCTCTGTGTGCCTTTATTGTGTCAAAAAACAGATTTGATACATATGCAAATTAACCTGAGATGAGTCCTGTCCCTGACTCATCTCACATACAGGACTCATCACAGGTTAATTTGCATATGTATTAAATCATTTTTTTAACACAATAAAAGCACACAGAGCTATGGGGACTGTGTATTGCGGATGTGCTAGCGGCCATCTAGCAACCCATGTCCTCAGCTCTATACACAAAATCCCGGTGACAGGTTCCCTTTAACAATGGAAGAACAATGATTCCAAGCATCACCCTCCTTTGAACAGGTCAAGTCAGCCATTTTAACCCAATCAGCCTGACATAATGATCTCCAGCCTTGTGCTCCTAAACATTCTCACCTGAGTTAACAAGACGATTACTGAAATGATCTCAGCAGGTCCTTTAATGACAGCAATGAAATGCAGTGGAAAGTTTTTTTGGGGATTAAGTTAATTTTCATGGCAAAGAAGGACTATGCAATTCATCTGATCACTCTTCAGAACATTCTGGAGTATATGCAAATTGCTATTATAAAAACTTAAGCAGCAACTTTTTCAATATTTATGTAATTCTCAAAACTTTTGGCCACAACTGTATATATAGTTATACAGTGCAAAAGATTCAGGCAGGGGTGGAGAAATGCTGCAAAAAATTCTTTCATAAATATATAAAAAAAAAAAAAAAAAAGTGTTAATATAGTTAATTGTATACTTTTTTTCTGCAACAGAACAACAGCTCTGAACATACAGCCAATGCCATCAAAACTATTTTCAGTGTAAAGAAGAACAAGGAGTCCTGGAAGTGATGATATCACCCCCAACAGAGCCCTGATCTAAACATCATCAAGTCTGTCTGGGATTACATGAAGAGACAGAAGGATTTGAGCAAACCTACATCCACAGAAGACCTGTAGTTAGTTCTCCAAGATGTTTGGAACAACCTTCCTGCAGAGTTCCTCAAAAACAGTTTCAACTGTACCTAGAAGAACTGATGCTGAAGGCAAAGGATGGTTACACCAACTATGGATTTGATTTAGATTTCTCTTTTGCTCATTCACTTTGTATTTGTTCATTGATAAAATTAAACCTAACACTTCTATGCTTGAAAGCATTCTTACTTTGCAGCATTTTTCACACCTGCCTAAGGGTACTTTCACACTAGCATTATTCTTTTACGGCATTGACTTTCGTCACAGGGGCTCAATACCGGAAAATAACTGATCAGTTTTATCCTAATGCAGGCATGTCCAAACTGCGGCCCTCCAGCTGTTGCAAAACTACAACTCCCAGCATGCCCTAATAAGCTGAAAGCTATCCAGGCATGCTGGGAGTTCTAGTTTTGCAACAGCTGGAGGGCCGCACTTTGGACATGCCTGTCCTAATGCATTCTGAATGGAGAGTAAACCGTTCAGGATGCATCAGGATGTCTTCAGTTCAGTCTTTTTGCCTTTTCAGGACGGAGTTAATACCGCAGCATGCTGCGGTTTTATCTCTGTCCAAAATTCCCAAATACTTACCAGAATGCCGGATACAGCATTTTTTTTCCGTTGAAATGGATTAATGCCGGATCCGACCCAGAGTGTTCCGGCAAAACGGATCTGACAAATGCCATCAGTTTGCATCAGAATTGCCAGATTCGACGGGCAGTTTCCTGACAGAATTCTCTGCCGCAAGTGTGAAAGTACCCTTAAACTATTGCTCAGTAAGGTATATCTACAAAGAAGATGTGAAATTTAGCTTTTACAAAAGCTCCTTGGTGGGAGAAGTAAACTTTCCATGTATATATGAATTGCCAGACACACCTTTGTTGACTTTTCAGCACTTTCCACATACAGAAGCTCTGCCATAAGAAATGTGGAAATACACGACTGCACGTCTATTCATATACATTCTTGCATGCACCAATGGTGGCATTACTGATCAAAGGAAAAAGACAACGTATGTCCTTCCACAGACTGTGCACATGTCAAGATAGGCTTTAAAAGGGTTACCTAAAATTCAGTCAAGGTCCCCAAAAACGAATAGAACACTACGTCTGAAGATTTTAGGCTAGGCCGACACATTCAGTCAAAGCCAGGAGTGGATTCAAAAAGAAAAGATTCAGTTAATACTTTATACCTTCTCTTTCAATTATCTATGCTTGGTTCAGATAAAAAAACAAAACAAAAAAAAACACATGAATGGGGAATCTAGCTATTTAAAAGGGGTTCTGCAGTTAGTTTAAACTGATGATGTATCCTCTGAACAGATCATCAGCATCTGATTGGCGGGGGTCCGAAACCCGGGACCCCCCCGCCGATCAGCTGTTGGAGAAGGCAGTGGCGCTCCAGCAGCGCCATGGCCTTCTCACTGTTTACCGCTGGCCCAGTGACGCCACAACTAGTATCAACTGGTCTGGGCAGGGCTAAGCTCCATTCAAGTGAACAGAGCTTAGCCACGCCCAGGCCAGTTGATACTAGTCGTGACGTCGCTGGGCCAGCAGTTAACAGTGAGAAGGTGCAGCGCTGCTGCCTTTTCCAACAGCTGTGAGACCCCGCCAATCAGATGCCGATGATCTATCCAGAGGATACATCATCAGTTTAAACAAACTGCAGAACCCCTTTAAAATGCCCAGTGTGACTAAGTAACTCTGCAAGAATGTTCCTGAAACTGAGATTGGCAGGAGCGGGGAACCAGCTGCCAGTAACAGCTGGTTTCCTCCCAGAAAAGGTAGAAACAATTTATTACCGCCTCATCATCGGGATCGCTGCAAACACAGCACTAAATAAATGCTATGTAAAGTGTTCAGGAAGCACCCGTGACACTTCCTGCTCCTGTCCCATACTGGGAAAAGTGAACACCAGTTTTAGCCTATATAGCCAAAAGTATGTAGACACCACTTTCAATTATTGAGTTCAAGTGTGTCAGCCAATTCCATTGCGAATGGCTAAGCGATCACCATGGGTCGTAGTGATGACTTCACTAACCTTAAACATAGCCCTATCATAGGATGCTACAAGTCAGTTTTTGGAACTTCTGTTATAATGTTATATGGTTAACTCTTATCATCTGGACTTGGTTCCTGCTGCCTAGAGTTTGGATATCATTGCTCAGATTTACTAATCCTATTAGACAATTCCACCAGTGATATCCACAATGCTCTCATTACCAACAACCTACATGTGTAAAAAAAAAATCCATGTATAAACTAGTACTTACATCGCAGCTGAGTCCAAGGAACAGTTAAACACATTGAGTAAGATCAACAGCGTCTCCAGCATGCTACTGCGCATGTCCGACTCTCATTTCCTGGTCTCCGTAGTAGGCCGAGCACATGATCGCTGGAGATGCCGGCCTACTGCGGAGGCCAGGAAATGAGAGTCAGGCATGCGCAGTAGCATGCTGGAGACACTGTTCACCTTACTCAATGTGTTTAACTGTTCCTTGGACTCAGCTGCGATGTAAGTACTAGTTTACACATGGATTTTATTTTATTTTTTACACATGTAGGTTGTTGGTAATGAGAGCATTGTGGATATCACTGGTGGAATTGTCTAATAGGATTAGTAAATCTGAGCAATGATATCCAAACTCTAGGCAGCAGGAACCAAGTCCAGATGATAAGAGGAGGAGGTGTGATGGTGCTTTGCTGGTGACACTGTTTGGGATTTATTCAAAATTGAAGGCATACTGAACCAGCATGGCTACCACAGCATCTTGCAGCGGCATGCTATTCCATCCAGTTTGTGTTTAGTTGGACCATCATTTATTTTTCAACAGGACAATGACCCCAAACACACCTCCAGGCTGGGTAAGGGCTATTTGACCATGAAGGAGAGTGATGGGGTGCTGCGCCAGATGACCTGGCCTCCACAGTCACCGGACCTGAACCCAATCGAGCAGAGTGAAGGCAAAAGGGCCAACAAGTGCTAAGCATCTCTGGGAACTCCCTCAAGACTGTTGGAAGACCATTTCAGGTGACTACCTCTTGAAGCTCACCAAGAGAATGCCAAGAGTGTGCAAAGCAGTAATCAAATCAAAAGGTGGCTACTTTGAAGAACCTAGAATATGACATTTTCAGTTGTTTCACACTTTTGTGTTATGTAGATAATCCCACGTGTTAATTCATAGTTTTGATGCCTTCAGTGTGAATCTACAATTTTCATAGTCATGAAAATAAAGAAAACTCTTTAAATGAGAAGGTGTGTCCAAACTTTTGGTCTGTACTGTATGTATTAGTGTTCACTTGTAACATTATCTATAGCTTGAAAAAGACTTTGGTCTCTCCAAATTGAATTCAAGACTGGGAGTGCTGCAGTTTTTCATCTATTTTTTGGGGTATATTGAGATTATACCACTGGGTATGGCACGAGAAATAAGATGTGGAAATACATCACTATCCTCAACTCCTAAACTTGATGCACAAATTTCCTGTGGATTACTGCGGAAAATGTTCACTTCAACTCCAGAATACAGGGAGTGCAGAATTATTAGGCAAGTTGTATTTTTGAGGATTAATTTTATTATTGAACAACAACCATGTTCTCAATGAACCCAAAAAAACTCATTAATATCAAAGCTGAATATTTTTGGAAGTAGTTTTTAGTTTTAGCTATTTTAGGGGGATATCTGTGTGTGCAGGTGACTATTACTGTACATAATTATTAGGCAACTTAACAAAAAACAAATATATACCCATTTCAATTATTTACTTTTACCAGTGAAACCAATATAACATCTCAACATTCACAAATATACATTTCTGACATTCAAAAACAAAACAAAAACAAATCAGTGACCAATATAGCCACCTTTCTTTGCAAGGACACTCAAAAGCCTGCCATCCATGGATTCTGTCAGTGTTTTGATCGGTTCACCATCAACATTGCGTGCAGCAGCAACCACAGCCTCCCAGACACTGTTCAGAGAGGTGTACTGTTTTCCCTCCTTGTAAATCTCACATTTGATGATGGACCACAGGTTCTCAATGGGGTTCAGATCAGGTGAACAAGGAGGCCATGTCATTAGATTTTCTTCTTTTATACCCTTTCTTGCCAGCCACGTTGTGGAGTACTTGGACGCGTGTGATGGAGCATTCTCCTGCATGAAAATCATGTTTTTCTTACCTTGCAGACTTTTTCCTGTACCACTGCTTGAAGAAGGTGTCTTCCAGAAACTGGCAGTAGGACTGGGAGTTGAGCTTGACTCCATCCTCAACCAAAAAAGGCCCCACAAGCTCATCTTTGATGATACCAGCCCAAACCAGTACTCCACCTCCACCTTGCTGGCGTCTGAGTCGGACTGGAGCTCTCTGCCCTTTACCAATCCAGCCACGGGCCCATCCATCTGGCCCATCAAGACTCACTCTCATTTCATCAGTCCATAAAACCTTAGAAAAATCAGTCTTGAGATATTTCTTGGCCCAGTCTTGACGTTTCAGCTTGTGTGTCTTGTTCAGTGGTGGTCGTCTTTCAGCCTTTCTTACCTTGGCCATGTCTCTGAGTATTGCACACCTTGTGCTTTTGGGCACTCCAGTGATGTTGCAGCTCTGAAATATGGCCAAACTGGTGGCAAGTGGCATCTTGGCAGCTGCACGCTTGACTTTTCTCAGTTCATGGGCAGTTATTTTGCGTCTTGGTTTTTCCACACGCTTCTTGCGACCCTGTTGACTATTTTGAATGAAACGCTTGATTGTTCGATGATCACGCTTCAGAAGCTTTGCAATTTTAAGAGTGCTGCATCCCTCTGCAAGATATCTCACTATTTTTGACTTTTCTGAGCCTGTCAAGTCCTTCTTTTGACCCATTTTGCCAAAGGAAAGGAAGTTGCCTAATAATTATGCACACCTGATATAGGGTGTTGATGTCATTAGACCACACCCCTTCTCATTAAGGAGATGCACATCACCTAATATGCTTAATTGGTAGTAGGCTTTCGAGCCTATACAGCTTGGAGTAAGACAACATGCATAAAGAGGATGATGTGGTCAAAATACTCATTTGCCTAATAATTCTGCACGTAGTGCATGTACACTACACGTGACAGCTTTGCCGCAAAAATGTCTGGGCTGCATGACAAGTTATGTGCAGATTCATGGAGAAAAATTTCTGCAGCAAAATCTTATTCACTCTGCGGCTAGTGTAAACCCAGGGGTAACAGCAGATACCGTAGCCTAACACTGGGTTCACACCTGAGCGTTTTACAGCGCGTTCAAACGCGCTGTAAAATGCTCAACACATGAAAACCAATGCTTCCTCTGGCCCTGGTTCACACTTGAGCGTTTTACAGTGCGTTTGAACGCGCTGAAAAACACCCTACGCTCAAAAAAGTTCTTGAGCTTCTTTGGGGCGTTTTGTCGCGCGTTCCCGTACATAGACTCTCAGGAACGCGCGACAATGGCTGTTCGCTTGTCTCTGTATGCGCGATTGTAAATAACTTGCATAACTGCCAAGCTTACTAGATCACCCTACCGCCATCTCCAGCTGTAATTTTTAGACTTCTGGTGGTTGAGGAGATCAAACCAGTAAAAACAAAACAGGATTTAGGACCCAAGATAGATTTACCTACACATTACAAGTCACAAGGTTTGTTCAGTGCCTTCTATGCATATGACAAGGCTTGCAAAATCCCGTTTGCCACTGGTGCCTTTTTTGTGGGTTCTTACTGATGTCTAAAACAAGCAAACAAATAAAAAATAAAAAAACTCATCCCGCATAAAGCAGTCGTAGAGGTCAGTTCTTGGGGTCAGAGTTTTGAGCTTGAAATGTAAATGCTTAATAGAAAATAAGGCATTACTTGTGCCCTCTCATTACTTGTATCACTTAGAATGAGCGATCAATGGGCTATGCAATGATGAAAATGGCCTTTAAACAGAGGGCTTTTATTCAGAAAGTTTCCTGAAAGCACAGGTACTATAATTACAGGTCTCCACACTACTATTAAGTAATGCCTACAGATATCAACTCTGCTTTGTTAACCGGTCTTCAGGATTTTTAACTAGCCCCGGAGAATGTGGTAACTTCATTAAAAAAAATACTACTGAAAGAGGACCTTTCGCCGATTATGAAAATGCGAACTAACTATACAGACATGGAGAGCGGCGCCCGGGGATCTCACTGCACTTACGATTATCCCTGGGTGCCGCTCTGTTCTCCTGCTATGCCCTCCGGTATCTCCGCTAACTAAGTTATAGTAGGCGGAGTCTGCCCTTGTTCTGCTGTAGCGCTGGCCAATCGCATTGCAGAGCTCACAGCCTGGGAGAAAATAACCTTTAAAGAGGAGCTTTCATCAGGCTAGCTCTAGTCTAATTGTTATCCTACCTTATAGGGCAGCCCCTACTGATGCCTTGGCCCCATTTTTTTGGCGCATTATATTATAATGAGGCAACTCAGTTATACTAGGTGGAGACTTGAATTTTCCCTGGGAGTGGTTATCTTCTCCCTGGCTGTGAGCACATCCAATCAGAGCGCCCCGCTCTTAGCCAGGGAGAATGAGCTCAAAGATGTCTACACGCTCAAGTTCTCACGAGAACTTGAGCTCATTCTCCCTGGCTAAGAGCGGGGCGCTCTGATTGGATGTGCTCACAGCCAGGGAGAAGATAACCACTCCCAGGGAAAATACAAGTCTCCGTCTAGTATAACCGAGTCGCCTCATTATAATATAAGGCGCCAAAACATACAGGGCCAACAGCGGACAAAGTGTAGGAAAAAAAAATAATAATTGTCATGGCATCAGTGGGGGACGCCCTATAAGATAGGATAATAATTAGACTAGAGCTAGCCTGATGAAAGGTCCTCTTTAACTTCTCCCCACAGCTCCATTCCAGCGCCCTGGCTCTGATTTGGAGATCTTCTGGTCCCCACTCTGTTTACTTACAGCAGTGTACGGACGGGGTCACATACGCTGCTGTAGCCAATGACCACGTCTGGAAGTAAATAGGGTGGGACAGGCAGACCCCTGAACTGTGCCAGCACAAAGAGTCGATGGAGCAAATGAGTATGATTTTTTTTTCATTATGGATCATATTCTCGGGGCCATAATCCTGTAAAATCCCTTTTAGATGGAGCGACAGGCCGTACAGACATGTTTTACACTGAATATCTCTACAGCACTAAAGTCAACTAGTTTGGGCAAAAGAAACCAACAGAAACATGCCAAATTAAGGTGGCTGATGGGGGGAGCTTTTTTTTTTTTTTTTTTTTTTTTAAACTGGCTGCCTGACTGGCCCTTGGACAAAATGACAAATGCCATATACATGAGCCAAAGTTGGCAGAAATTTCCTAGCTGCCCAGTCACATTTTCACGGACAGAAGTTTGCTGTCACTCATCGCTTTCACTTTTTAAACAATAGTTGATCAAAAAGGCGGAAATGGACCATTTTGCCCAACTTATCTCATGTGCCACTTCGATCCGACTAGCCAGAGGATTCTACATTGCATTAAGGATGTTACACGATGACAGTGCCATCTCTCCCAACCCCCACAGGCATGCACGCTTGGCACACCTGAGCATACGTGTGCTCTATATAGGGACAGAAGAGTAGGCTGGCAGCAGCTCATATCCCTGGGATAACAAGGATGGGTAGGGAGAGAAGAGTAGGCTGGCAGCAGCTCATATCCCTGGGATAACAAGGATGGGTAGGGAGAGAAGAGTAGGCTGGCAGCAGCTCATATCCCTGGGATAACAAGGATGGGTAGGGAGAGAAGAGTAGGCTGGCAGCAGCTCATATCCCTGGGATAACAAGGATGGGTAGGGAGAGAAGAGTAGGCTGGCAGCAGCTCATATCCCTGGGATAACAAGGATGGGTAGGGAGAGAAGAGTAGGCTGGCAGCAGCTCATATCCCTGGGATAACAAGGATGGGTAGGGAGAGAAGAGTAGGCTGGCAGCAGCTCATATCCCTGGGATAACAAGGATGGGTAGGGAGAGAAGAGTAGGCTGGCAGCAGCTCATATCCCTGGGATAACAAGGATGGGTAGGGAGAGAAGAGTAGGCTGGCAGCAGCTCATATCCCTGGGATAACAAGGATGGGTAGGGAGAGAAGAGTAGGCTGGCAGCAGCTCATATCCCTGGGATAACAAGGATGGGGCATGCTGTAAAGTCCCATTAGTTTGTAGAGATGATATAACATAGGTTACGAAGCATTATAGGTAGACATATTACTTTTGTATAGCACTCAGTAATGCATCATGTGAAATTAGTAAAATACTAACTAAATTACCGTACTACCGTTCAGTCCTAAATAGAAAATTATCTCATGGCTTTTGAGGTCTTCACGTTTTTCAGTTTCAGCCTCAAGCATAACCATCTTCACACTATTCAACATCAGAATCCAAAATGGTCAGTTGTCAGAATCACATGTCTGAAGTTCCTGTCTGCTGACTGCTGGCGTTCGAGCAGCGTGGTCTAACTCCATCACTTCTGTGGTGCCTAGACTGTTCATACAGCCAGCATGCATGTAGTAACTCATTCATAAGTGCTGGCAAACAAGGAACTGAAGGGGGCAGTGTCCAGTCCAGGAAAAGCGACTCATTTGTGTGATTAACCTAAAGGCCCATTCACCCCACCGTATTTTTCTGTCTGCATCCGTTCCGCAATTTGTGGATTGGATGCAGACCTCTCATTTCAATGGGGGACACAAAAGATGCGGACAATATAATGTGTGCTGTCCACATCGGCACTTCAGTTCCCCAGCCCGACAAAAAAGATATAGCCGTTTTTGCAGACAATAGGCATTTCTATCATAGGGAAGGACGTTCTGATCCCCAAGATGCGGAACGCACACAGCTGGTATCCGTGTTTTCTGTTTCGTTGACTACACAACAAACAGACCTGTGTCCCCAGATCTACAACTAAAAAGCTTTAGGGCAGGGGTGCGGGGTCTAACCTGGTGATATGCCATCAATATCAAAATCCTAGATTAAAGGGGTTTTCCAAGATTTTTTCTTCCCTCTGGAATGGTCATCAGTATCTGATTGGTAGGGGTCTGACACCCAGGACACCCACCAATCAGCTGTTTGAGAAGGCAGCAACACTCCTGTGAGCCCCATTCTCATTTCAAAATAAAAATTAAAATCTGGAAAACACTTTTAAGGCCTCCTGCACAAAACACAGATGCAGTTCGTGTGCATCCCGCAATTTTCACGGAACTCACTGTAAAAGCTGAGGTTCTATAATTTGCGTCCCAGCCACACGGATGCGTCAGCACACAGCTGACGTCCGTGCGATGTCTATTTTTTCTGCGGACCCATTTCATTGAATAGATCTGTGTGCAAGTCACACAAAAAAAAAAAAAAAAAAAAAGTGGATTGGTCTTGTGCACTAGCGTTAGAAATATCCAGCATGCAAACTGGTATCTTTTTCTTCCAGATCCATTAGACTTATGCATTGAAATACCGGTATCATTCGGAATAAAGGATCCGGTATTAAATAGGTTCAAAGCTAGAAAGAACTGCACATGCGCAGACTGGAAAACCGGATCCGGCGATGCGGCAAATTCTGGAACACTGGTACTGGATCCGGCATTAAGGCTAGGTCTGCACGACGACATTTGTCACGCGACATTTTGTTGCAATAATGTCGCGCAAGAATTTTTATAATGGCAGTCTATGGTGTCGCACTGCAACATGCGACATGCTGCGACTGCGACGCAACAGTAGCAGAAAAATCCATCTCGAATGGATTTTCTGCGACTGTTGCGTCGCAGTATGTTGCAGTGCGACACCATAGACTGCCATTATAAAAATTGTCGCGCGACATATGTCGTCGTGCAGACCTAGCCTAATACATTTCAATGGAAATTAAGTGCACAAGTGCGGTAGTGTTCTGGGATTTTGCATGCTGCAGTCAAACACCGTACAAGGGACGGAAAGGAAGACATCCTGATGCATACTGAACAGATTGCTTTCCATTCAGAATACATTAGGTCAAAACGGATGCGTTTTTTTCTGGTACTGAGCCCCTTTACCGGATTTCAATACCGGAAAAGAATAACGCTAGTGTGAAAGTACCCTAAGAGTGCAGCTATTTTGGGCTTTTTTTCTTTTAGTTTGTTCAGCATTGTGTTCCAAGAGTCATCTTTTTAATTTTTCCGTCAACTGAGCAATACGAGGCTGTTTTTTCGTGGGACAAGTTGCATTTTTCAGTTAACCATTTGGGGTACACATAATGTTGTGAAAACTGCAATTTTGCCACTTTCTTTAGTTTCATTGCATTCACTGTGCAGTATAAATGGCATATGGGGTTCTGACGATAGGTCATCGGCATGTGACTGGTGAATGGGGCTGAGCTGCGCCTAGGCCATGTGACATCACTAACCTAGGATAAGCAGTGAGCCAGGACCTTCTCCAACAGCTGATCCGTGGGGGTCCTGGGTGTCGAGCGCCTACTGATCAGATGCCGTTGACCTATCCAGAGGATAGGACATCAGTTACAAAGGGTTGGATAACCCCTTTAACTTTATTCCATACATTTTTGGTAAATTCACATCTGCTTAGTGCATGCTGCACTATTGTGTCTGCACTCCAGAACAGAATCCAGACGGACTCCACCATAGTGCGAAGGGTCCATCCGGCACCGGCCGTCTTTACTTATGCGTCCTATAATAGAGCCAGGACCTTTTATTGGTAACATATTGTGGTCTGCATACACTTATTCTTTAACAGGGTGTATCATGCAGGATAAATCATTTGTACACATTTTGGCACAATAAAGCATTTTGTCATAGGGAAAAAGGGTTTTATTTCATTTCCCCTCCCTCTAACTGTGACCTTCGGATTGGTCAGAAAACTGTCAGGTAATGTGGTGGTGTAGTTGCCTGTACAGACTGAAGGTGGATTTAGGTGCACCAAAAATGGTCCAGATTACAGGGAACGGCTATTCCCGATCATCTGGCTATCTAAATGTGCCGCTAATCACCCGATAAACAAGCGAATCGCTCCCTCATGGGCTGATCGTGTAGTTCATGCAGGCACCACCGATCATGGCTTCTGGGCAGCAGATAATGCGGTCTATACCGTGATCTGTATAAGAACATGGGATCACAATGGTGATACCTCATCCTCATACAGTAAAGGAGATCGCTGCATGTAAATGCGCAGTCTCCTTCACTGAACGAGCAGCTGACTGTCAAGAATGAAGGTTTCCTTCCCGACAATCTAAATCCACCTTGAGGCGCTGCAGCACATTTTTTAGATTTGGCCCAATGACTGTAAACTCTGAAGAAACCCATTGGCTTTTGTTCTTTAGATGGGCCTTAGATGCTGGTCTGCATCAACATACATGACATATGCAGGAGTCACCATGTATACATATGTGTCACATGACTGCTGGTCTGCATCCATATACATGCCACGATATGCAGGGGTATGGCGATGCAGACCAGCGGTATGTACGCACGGCGACTCCTGCATGTCACATATGTGGATGCAGACCAGCGGTATGTACGCACGGCGACTCCTGCATGTCACATATGTGGATGCAGACCAGCGGTATGTACGCACGGCGACTCCTGCATGTCACATATGTGGATGCAGACCAGCGGTATGTACGCACGGCGACTCCTGCATGTCACATATGTGGATGCAGACCAGCGGTATGTACGCACGGCGACTCCTGCATGTCACATATGTGGATGCAGACCAGCGGTATGTACGCACGGCGACTCCTGCATGTCACATATGTGGATGCAGACCAGCGGTATGTACGCACGGCGACTCCTGCATGTCACATATGTGGATGCAGACCAGCGGTATGTACGCACGGCGACTCCTGCATGTCACATATGTGGATGCAGACCAGCGGTATGTACGCACGGCGACTCCTGCATGTCACATATGTGGATGCAGACCAGCGGTATGTACGCACGGCGACTCCTGCATGTCACATATGTGGATGCAGACCAGCGGTATGTACGCACGGCGACTCCTGCATGTCACATATGTGGATGCAGACCAGCAGTGATGTGTTACACACATGTACACATGATGACTCCAGCATAGGTCATGTATGGGGATGCAGACCAGCAGTGATGTGTTACACACATGTACACGTGATGACTCCTGCATAGGTCATGTATGTGGATGCAGACCAGCAGTGATGTGTTACACACATGTACACGTGATGACTCCTGCATATGTCATGTATGTGGATGCAGATCAGTAGTGATGTGTTACACACATGTACACGTGATGACTCCAGCATAGGTCATGTATGGGGAAGCAGACCAGCAGTGATGTGTTACACACATGTACACATGATAACTCCTGCATATGTCATGTATGTGGATGCAGACCAGCAGTGATGTGTTACACACATGTACACGTGATAACTCCAGCATAGGTCATGTATGGGGATGCAGACCAGCAGTGATGTGTTACACACATGTACACGTGATAACTCCAGCATAGGTCATGGATGGGGAAGCAGACCAGCAGTGATGTGTTACACACATGTACACATGATGACTCCAGCATAGGTCATGGATGGGGAAGCAGATCAGTAGTGATGTGTTACACACATGTACACATGATAACTCCAGCATAGGTCATGTATGGGGAAGCAGATCAGTAGTGATGTGTTACACACATGTACACATGATGACTCCAGCATAGGTCATGGATGGGGAAGCAGATCAGTAGTGATGTGTTACACACATGTACACA
Source organism: Bufo gargarizans (assembly GCF_014858855.1). NCBI lineage: Eukaryota > Metazoa > Chordata > Amphibia > Anura > Bufonidae > Bufo > Bufo gargarizans. Next base: position 356,883,607 of record NC_058080.1, on the reverse strand, counting down.
TGATAACTCCAGCATAGGTCATGTATGGGGATGCAGACCAGCAGTGATGTGTTACACACATGTACACGTGATGACTCCAGCATAGGTCATGTATGGGGAAGCAGATCAGTAGTGATGTGTTACACACATGTACACGTGATGACTCCAGCATAGGTCATGTATGGGGATGCAGACCAGCAGTGATGTGTTACACACATGTACACGTGATAACTCCAGCATAGGTCATGGATGGGGAAGCAGATCAGTAGTGATGTGTTACACACATGTACACAAGATGACTCCAGCATAGGTCATGTATGGGAAAGCAGACCAGCAGTGATGTGTTATACACCTGTACACATGATGACTCCAGCATAGGTCATGTATGGGGATGCAGACCAGCAGTGATGTGTTACACACATGTACACATGATAACTCCAGCATAGGTCATGGATGGGGAAGCAGATCAGTAGTGATGTGTTACACACATGTACACATGATAACTCCAGCATAGGTCATGGATGGGGATGCAGACCAGCAGTGATGTGTTACACACATGTACACAAGATGACTCCAGCATAGGTCATGTATGGGAAAGCAGACCAGCAGTGATGTGTTATACACCTGTACACATGATGACTCCATGTCATGCATGTGGATGCAGATCACAGCCTCTTCATTCATTGCGATCATTCACGCCTTTAGGATGCCACATCATCCACTCAGCAGATAGGAGTCTCCGCACCCCAGAGTCATCCATTCCCCCAGATGTTAAGCAGCTGCCAACTAACCCTTTCTTCTAAGTGCACCCACAGCCCCGATTCCTGTGCTGCCACCTAGGCAGGTGTGAGGCTGCCCCACTCCCCACCCGGCTGCAGCCATCCACTAGTCAGATGACTGTCAGGCACCCGGCAGGAGCCCAGAGCGATCCCTGCCCACTGTACTCACGCCCCCAGCACAGTTCCCCACTTCCCAGAACCCCCTTCATCTCTGGTGACCCCACTTGCAGACCTCTCACCTCATCCTCTTTGTGGTTACGGATCCCTCTAACCAGGTCCTGCAGGTTCTTATCGAACATACGGTCAATACTGCCCTTAACCATGCGGAGCGCCATGGTCGTGCACTGGCTCGGGCCCCTCCGGACTCTCCTGTCACCGGACACAGACACACAAAATGGCCGCAGCTCAGCTGACTCAACTCCCCGCCCACTGGGCTCACGTGACTGACAGCGAGGAAGGCGGGGTTAACTGCCTGTAGTCCCGCCCCTTGAAGGACGTAGCCGTAATTCTTCCGCTCTCGCTCTGTCAGCGTGGTGATGCAGACAACCCGCCATGATAGTCTCAGGAAGTGCTCCTATTCCCATATTACTACCGCACCTATAAGGGTAGAGGAATAGTGTGATGCGGTTTTCTTTTTTTATGAGAGCAGGCTTGGCATTGTTGATGCAGAGATGCCTAAATAGGTTGGTTTATGATTCTCCGAAAACGTTACCCGGACCTCCCCAGTTTTCCACTGTGTAGAGGGACACTTAGGTCCCTTTCACACGAGCGAGTTTTCCGCGCGGGTGCAATGCGTGACGTGAACGCATAGCACCCGCACTGAATCCTGACCCATTCATTTCAATAGGTCTGTGTACATGAGCGTTGTTTTTTACGCATCACTTCTGCGTTGCGTGAAAATCGCAGCATGTTCTATATTCTGCGTTTTTCACGCAGCCATGGCCCCATAGAAGTGAATGGGGCTGTGTGAAAAACGCATTGCATCCGCAAGCAAGCGCGGGTGCGATGCGTTTTTCACTGATGGTTGCTAAGTGATGTTGTTTGTAAAACTTTAGTTTTTTTATCACGCGCGTAAAAAACGCATTGCACCCGCGCGGAAAAAACTGAACAACTAAACGCAATCGCAGACAAAACTGACTGAACTTGCTTGCAAAATAGTGCGAGTTTCACTGAACGCATCCGGACCTAATCCGTCACGCTCGTGTGAAACCAGCCTTACGGTTCATTGTGCGAAATCCGTTTTTCCTGCATATCTATACACTTCAATAGTTTTCTCTTGTGAAATTGCACAAAAATAATCTGAATATAGGTATTTATAATATCCCAATTGCATCAAATAATGAAACATACAAGACGGGCTCAAATATACAGATAAGAACCAAACACTTTCTGGGTCAATATTGTGAATATAATAATGCAAATCTATATATCAGATCAAAGAGGGACATTTAAAGGGGTTGTCTCATCTCATACAGTGGGGGCTTATCGCTACGGCATGCCCCCACTGTTTAATAGGTGCGGGACCCACACTTCAATAACGGAGCCTCGAAACTGGTGGGGGGCACATGCACAGCCCTCCACCATTTTTTATATAAAAAGTGCTCAAAAAGTCGCACACACTTCAAATTGGTATGAAAAAGAACAGATCGTCCTGCAAAAAATGAGCCCTCACACAGCCCTGTACACATAGCTTCAAAAAAGTTCTAGGGGTCAGAATATGGTCATACATAAAAAAAAAAAAAATTCTGTATTAAAACGCAAGAAAAATTATATACGTTTGGTATCGTAACCGTACTGACCTGGAAAATGAAGATAACAGGTCAATTTTACCGCATAGTGTACAGTGTAAAAAATAAAAAAATTATCACAATTGGGTTGTTTCCCAATTCTACCCCATTTGTATTTTTTTTTCCTCTTCCCACTACATGGTATGCAACCGTTAATGGTGCCTTAAGAAAGTACAACTTGTCCCGCCAAAAATAAGCCCTCATAAAGCTATGTGAATGCAAAAATAAAAAAGGACTATGAGAAGGCGGGGAGTGAAAAATGAAAACGCAAAAAAGGAAAATCTCAGGGTCCTTTACCCTAAGTTCACACCTGAGCGTTTTACAGCGCGTTCAAACGCGCTGTAAAACGCTCAACACGTGAAAACCAATGCTACCCTATGGCCCTGGTTCACACTTGAGCGTTTTACAGCGCGTTTGAACGCGCTGTAAAACGCCTGACGCATAAACAAGTTCATGAGCTTTTTTGGGGGCGTTTGTCGGGCGTTTGGGCCATAGACTCATTGGACAACACTGCAGTCAATCACACAAACGCGCGTTTACTATTACAAAAAACGTGCGTAAAACGCGCGTTTGAGAAAGGGTAAAGGTTTAAGATGCCAAGAGGGACACTTGGGAGATCTGGACACCTCATTTCCATGTCAGGAGCCTCAGGCCCATTCATGCGTTTTTTGCCTGCAGAATTTGTGTGCGTAAGTGTGCAATAAGCATATTTCCCCGCACCTGCAGAATTAGTGTGCGTAAGTGTGCAATAAGCATATTTCCCCGCACCTGCATAATTTGTGTGCGTAAGTGTGCAATAAGCATATTTCCCCGCACCGGCAGAATTTGTGTGCTTAAGTGTGCAATAAGCATATTTCCCCGCACCGGCAGAATTTGTGTGCTTAAGTGTGCAATAAGCATATTTCCCCGCACCTGCAGAATTTGTGTGCAATAAGCATATTTGCCCGCACCTGCAGAATTTGTGTGCTTAAGTGTGCAATAAGCATATTTCCCCGCACCTGCAGAATTTGTGTGCTTAAGTGTGCAATAAGCATATTTCCCCGCACCTGCAGAATTTGTGTGCAATAAGCATATTTTCCCGCACCTGCAGAATTTGTATGCGTAAGTGTGCAATAAGCATATTTCCCCGCACCAGCAGAATTTGTGTGCAATAAGCATATTTCCCCGCACCTGCAGAATTTGTGTGCGTAAGTGTGCAATAAGCATATTTTCCCGCACCTGCAGAATTTGTATGCGTAAGTGTGCAATAAGCATATTTCCCCGCACCAGCAGAATTTGTGTGCAATAAGCATATTTCCCCTCACCTGCAGAATTTGTGTGCAATAAGCATATTTTCCCGCACCTGCAGAATTTGTGTGCATAAGTGTGCAATAAGCATATTTCCCCGCATCGGCAGAATTTGTGTGCGTAAGTGTGCAATAAGCATATTTCCCTGCACCTGCAGAATTTGTGTGCAATAAGCATATTTCCCCGCACCGGCAGAATTTGTGTGCGTAAGTGTGCAATAAGCATATTTCCCCGCACCGGCAGAATTTGTGCGCGTAAGTGTGCACTAAGCATATTTCCCCGCACCTGCAGAATTTGTGTGCGTAAGTGTGCAATAAGCATATTTCCCCGCACCTGCAGAATTTGTGTGCAATAAGCATATTTCCCCGCACCAGCAGAATTTGTGTGCGTAAGTGTGCAATAAGCATATTTCCCCGCACCTGCAGAATTTGTGTGTGTAAGTGTGCAATAAGCATATTTCCCCGCACCTGCAGAATTTGTGTGCAATAAGCATATTTCCCCGCACCTGCAGAATTTGTGTGCGTAAGTGTGCAATAAGCATATTTCCCCGCACCTGCAGAATTTGTGTGTGTAAGTGTGCAATAAGCATATTTCCCCGCACCTGCAGAATTTGTGTGCGTAAGTGTGCAATAAGCATATTTCCCCGCACCGGCAGAATTTGTGTGCGTAAGTGTGCAATAAGCATATTTCCCCGCACCTGCAGAATTTGTGTGCGTAAGTGTGCAATAAGCATATTTCCCCGCACCAGCAGAATTTGTGTGCGTAAGTGTGCAATAAGCATATTTCCCCGCACCTGCAGAATTTGTGTGCGTAAGTGTGCAATAAGCATATTTCCCCGCACCTGCAGAATTTGTGTGCGTAAGTGTGCAATAAGCATATTTCCCCGCACCGGCAGAATTTGTGTGCGTAAGTGTGCAATAAGCATATTTCCCCGCACCGGCAGAATTTGGGGCAGATGCTGCAGCAAAAAGCCTTCAGAAGCAGCGCTGTATCTCCCTCCCATTATTTTCAATGGGAGGCCACACTGCACTTTCTTAAAGCGGCTCTGTCATCTGGATCAACCCTAACCTACCAGGCATATATGATGCTGATTAAAACGATACCTGTATTATGTCTGTGCTTTTTATCACGCCCCCTTACCTTATATTGACAGTTCTAGATTGTACTTGTGTCCAGAACGGCACGTTCGTCAGGAGGAAGGCGAAGGTGTTTTAATCAGCATCATCAACCCTAGTAGGGTTGATTCAGGTGACAGAGCTGCTGTAATAGCCATGACATTTCTTGTCTGAGTAGTGATGAGCAAGATGGCCCTTGAATAATTGGATTTGTCACAAATTTCACAAAGAATCTCCTTCCAAAAGAGTCAGAAGTTTTGGTGATTGGCTTTGGACGAATGGCACAAAATGGTGCCCACCATTTTACTTTTAAAATTGAGCACACTCGTGAGGTAAGGAGGATGAGAACGGACGGTCACATGACCCAGTGTCGGACCCCAGCCCACAATGCTTTGCAGTCAACCTGACAGCCAGTCAGGAGGGAGGATATTAGCTGGTGAATCAGGCTCAATGCTTAGCTCTGAAGCACAGCCACTGTCTGCCATGTCTCTACAGATATCAATTAGACACACAGGCCGGCCATTTTAGGGTCTTGCAGGGACAGGGTAGGGATTGTGAAGAAGCTATATTTAGGTAGGTAGATTGAATTACTCAGATTTTATCAGTAGAGGTAGTTATCGTACTGTGTCTGTAGCCAGGGCTCTTCATAACTTCATGTGTTGCACTGTACGAGACATGAGCTGTTAAAGAGACAGTACTCTTTTTTTTAAATGCAGGAGCGTAAAACCTGTTGCAAAGCTTCTACAGTAAATAAGTGTGCAATAAGCATATTTCCCCGCACCATATACCATTAGTTCTAGAAATATTTGGGCAGTGACACAAGTTTTGGTATTTTAGCTGTTTACCAAAACGTATTCAAGATACAGTTATGTAATCAATATGGGCTTAAAGTGCAGACTCTCAGCTTTAGGCCTCATGCACACAGCCGTTGTGCGGCCGCTCCGTGCATTGGGGACCGCTATTTGCAGTCCCCAATGCACGGTCAACGTCCGTGTGGCGGCGGGACAGATCGAGACCCATTCAACTTGAATTGGTCCGTGATGCGTCCACACCGCAAAAAAAACTAACCATGTCGCTACTAGGCCTTCTTGGTGCTTTCCTTTTTCTCTTATAAGTACTGCAGAAAAGGTGAGGTCTTTCATTCAGTAAATAATCCTCAGAGAAGGTGATTCTCTGTAACTTTGGTCCAGTCCTTTAACCCCTTAGGCCCCTTTTACACGGGCGAGAATTCTGTGCGGGTGCGATGTGTGAGGTGAACGCATTGCACCCGCACTGAATCCGGACCCATTTACTTCAATGGGGCTGTTCAGATGAGTGGTGGTTTTCACGCATCACTTGTGCGTTGCGTGAAAATTGCAGCATGTTCTATATTCTGCGTTTTTCACGTAACACAGGCCCCATAGAAATGAATGGGGATGCGTGAAAATCACAACGCATCCGCAAGCAAGTGCGGATGCAATGAGATTTTCACGCATGATTCCAAGGAGATGATGTTAGTAAATTAATAAAAGTCAATTTGCTGTATTATTTTCCCTTATAACATGGTTATAAAGGAAAATAATAGCATTCTTAACACAGAATGCTTACCATGTTGCTTGAGGGGTTAAAAAAAAATTAACTCACCTCATCCTGTTGTTTGCGCAACCGGCATCGTCTTCTTTCTTCATCTTTCAGGACCTGCAAAAGGACCTTTGATAATGTAATCGCGCTCACCACGTGGTGAGCGCGGTGACGTCAGCGCAGGTCCTGCTGAATGAAGATAGAAGATCCTTCTATCTTCATTCAGCAGGACCTGCGCTCACGTGGTTAGCGCGATTACGTCATCAAAGGTCCTTTTGCAGGTCTTGACAGATGAAGAAAGAAGACGATGCCGCCTGCACGAATAACAGGATGAGGTGAGTTAATTTATTTTTTAACTCCTCAAGCATCATTTTAGTAAGCATTTTGTATTAAGAATGCTATCATTTTCTCTTGTTATATGGGAAAATAATAAAATATACAGAACACCTAACCCAAACCCGAACTTAAGTGAAGAAGTCCGGGTCTGAGTACCACATTCAGTTTTTTCTCACGCGCGTGCAAACCTGACTGCAATTGCATGCCTACTCCCACAGTGAACACGCAACGCATCCTTCCAGAGCAAATCCAGGACGCCCGTGTGAAAGAGACCTTAGTGACCAGCCTGTTTTGGGCCTTACTGACTAAGCGTTTTTCTTCCTTTTTTCATCGTCGCGTTTCAAGAGCTATAACTTTTTTATTTTTCCGTCTATATAGCTTTATGAGGGCTTGATTTTTGCGGGACAAGTTGTAGTTTTTAATGGCGCCATTTTGGGGTACACATAACTTTCTGATTAACTTTTATTAACTCTTTCTGGGAGTTATGCCACTTCCCAAGATCCATAACTTTTTTCTTTTTCTTTCTATGGAGTTGTGTGAGGGCTTGATTTTTGCGGGATGACTTGTATTATTTTTTTTGTAAATGGTGCTTTTTGATCGCTTGTTATTAAGTTTTTTCAGTGGCGACTAAGAATAAATTAGCAATTCTGTCTTTAAAAAAAAAAATTTTTTACGGCGTTCACTGTAGGGGATAATTTACATGATATTTATGTAGTCCCGGTTGTTATGGATGCAGCAATACCAAACATATGGGGACAAATTTTTTTTTTTTGCATTTTTTTCTGCGTAATTTTTTAATGGGATTTTTTTATTGAATAAAAAAAAAATTTATACTTTTTTTTACCACCTAATAGTCCCACAAGGGGACTATAACAGACAGCTTTTTGATTGCTTTTAAAATGCAATGCACGATCCCTATAGTGTATTGCATTTTAATGGCAATTCTATTCTGACATTGACCAGCAGGCTGCACCAGAGAGACACAGCCTGCTGGAAGTTACTGAAGGCTGGTCTGGGGCCTACATCAGACCCAAGGCAGCCTTCACACACATTGGCACCCAGCGATCGCATTTGCGGGGGGGGCGATCGGAGACAGAAGGAGCGCCATTGTCCGCGGAATGTAAAGTATTAAACAGCCCACATCGGCACTCCTGCTGGTCCAGGCTGTTAGAGCAGAGCCACGGCTCTCACGTGAGAGCTGGCTCTCCGCTCCCTGCTGCGTGTAAAAATGCGGTGGCCCAGCCTAAGGCCCCTTAGTGACCGCCATAAAGACACGTATGGGTGGTCACTAAGAGGTTAAGGAGTGGAACACATGTAGCAGCTTCCTCTCTTTTCCTCTGCTAGACTACACTAGCACTCCTTAACCAGAGCTAGGGGCGGATCCTACAGGGGCTGATCCAGGGTCATTAACCCCGTCTCATCCATACAAAAGCTATACTGGATACAATACAAGGTATAAACATGTAAAATAGCATACAAAACATTAAATAGCATTACAGAAAACAATTTCCAAGTGTCCGGTTATGGGGGACTGCAGACCTTCATACATTGCTGAAGATGGAGTTCAAAATTCCTGCTGCTAAGCTCCTGGAAATGGTCCCAGCAGAGACAGGTGTGTGTAGTGAAGATGCCACCTGTGTCTGGGTGGTAGAAAACGAAACTGTGAGAGTTAAGATAAAATGTCAGTTTTGCCATATGACAGTGCTGGAGAGTGTGTAGTGATCACATTTCCAAAATCTTTATTTTAAATACAGATGCTCCACAAACATTTTTGTCTGGCATCATGAATGCCAAACAATAATGTGCAGTGATGAAAGCAGAACCTGCCATGGTACTAATGATGAAAAATCACAGAAATTAATGCACTAGATGCAAACATTATAAATGGCCTAAGACATCATTCTGATATGATACAATCTGAGACTCATCGCCAAAACACATCTGTGCCTGCCTACCAGTGACAAGGTGGTCTTGCAGTCAGGCAGGTCCTATTCTAAACCTATCCATGCTGCTGGGCATCTACATTTAGGAGAGCAGACTCTGCACATATAGTGTGCTGCTCCTAGTCACTTTTGTGTGCACCAAGCAACCAGTGAGAGGAGGAGCATGCACAGCTATATGTACCTCCTAATCAAGGTCACCTGTGGGATAGGCGGGGCAAAAGTGCACATGAATGCTACTCCCAGGATAAAATAGAAGTACATTCACACTTGAAGGTGCTACTCCTTCAAGTATATACTACAGACTAAAAAATCACAGAAAAGGATAAAAAAAAATCCTACATGATGTAATGAATATGCAGCTATCCATAGCTACATTTATAAAAAGAAAAATCACAGAAAATAATGCACACTCCAGCTGTTGTAAAACTACAATTCCCACCATGACCTACTGTAGGCTTATAGCTGTAGGCAGTCTGGGCATACTAGGAGTTGTAGTTTTGCAACAGCTGGAGAGCCGCAGGTTTGCCATCCCTGGACTAAGCCCTGATATGATAAAATCTCTTTGGTTGCATGGAGCACACAGAGGTAACAAGGCAGTGCTCCAAACTAAAAAACAATATCAAGGAGCCATTGGCTCCTAACCTGAAAAATTTAGGAGCCAAATAAAATTTTTAGTCGCCAAATTTAAAATGCTAATAATTATGGTATAATAAAAAAAAAGACGTGTCTTACCTTGTGTAGTTGCCCATTTGTCTCTCCTTTTTATTCGTTCTTCTAACCCCATCAATCTTGAGGGGTTGTGCACTAATTTCTATGAACTCTCAGACTAGCCAGATTCGCGTTGCTGATCATGCTCCCTTGATCCCTAGGTGCTGGGCCTTGGCTCATTCGCTTCCAGGCCCCCGCTGCTTGTCTTTGGTTTTTCCATGAAAACTTTTATCTTGATGCCGCTGCAGCCAATCACTGGCCAAAGTGGAGATCTGCTCCCCTTGCATTACATGACTGTTAAATTAGAGCATTTGAGATGCACTCTGGTGCTCCAAATCAATGTACCCCCAAGGGGTTAATATCCACGCGTGGTTGAGAGACTGGACACTGACTCAGAAGCTGGTCAAAGCAATCTCTAACTTTTATTACACAGAGTAAGTGGTATATGTATCTTCAGAAAAGGGCAGTACTTTCTGAGCCCCAGGCATTATTTCATTGGCTCAAAAGGAAGAAGAGAGAGAAGATAGCACCCTGGCTTCTGCGCACTGGGCACTACTTTGGAATGTGAACTAATGTAAACATCTGGTTATCGTCGCCATTTTGTAATGGCGTTTATCCTAACAAGAATACTGCATACGTCATGTGTGACACTTCAAGGAGGTGCTTCTCTATAGGCAGTGAATAATAGGTATATATCATCAACCCATATGATTGGCTTATGCATTCCTCCGCAGTCTATATGACTCCCTTGGGACACCTGTACAAAGATGAGAAAACAGACACTTCTCACAGCACAGCCCTTTGCCCCCCCCCCCCCTCTCTTCTCCAGTCTTGTAACAATGAGGGGGGTGGGAGGCACTTGAAGAAAAAGTTAACTCATTACAGTCCTAGAGATACAAAATATAGAATAAAATTCACACATCTTTAACATGACCATTTAACATAATGCAAGGGAAGCAGTGGTCAGTTATTGGCTGTAACGGCGTCAAAGAGGAAGTTTTCATGAAGGGACTCAAAACAAGCAACGGAAGCTGGGGAGCAAACGAGCCAGGACCCAGCACTGGGAATCAGTTAAGTATGATCACCAACAAAGGTCCTGCCAGTCTCAGAAATTAGTGTATACAAACCCTTTAAGGAGTTAATTTTTTTAAGCAGGTTTTAAACCAATATTCTTCTATATGTGACACAGAATGGGTTAAAATAAACTATCCCCACTGCACTCTTTAAAAGGCCAATCACCTAAGAGAGGCGCCACTGCAACCAGTGAACACGTTAGCAGGCATCAGCGCTCTCCATACATCTCCCCCTCTACACAGAGCGCTCTCCATACATCCCCATCTACACAACGTGCTCTCCATACATCCCCATCTACACAGACTGCTCTCTATACATCCCCCCTCTACACAGACCGCTCGCCGTGCAACCCCATCTCTACACAGACCGCTCTCCGTGCACCACCCCTCACAATCTGCTTCCTGGGGTCTTTTCATCCCTTGTCCTATTCACCCTGATAGAGCTCTATTAGGGTGAATAGGACTTCACACTCTCCCTGCTGCCCTGGGCTTTGTGCACACAGCAGCAGGGAGATTACCATGGCAGCCAGGTCTTCAGTAGCGTCCTGGCTGCCATGGTAACCGATCGGAGCCCCATGACTTCACTGCTGGGGCTACGATCATAACTGCTACTGCCACCAATGAGGAGGACTGCGGCCACTGCTTATAATAGTTATAATACTGGGGGGCTGGGCGCGCACTGCTCCACCAATGATTATTCTTTACAATACTGGGGTTGGGGGGGCGCACTGCACCATCAATGAATATAATTAACACATTAATTTAAGTGTAGGCAGCAGTATCACATACCCGGCACCCGCCCTCTATGACATGGCACTGCGATCCCCGGCAATTAACCCCTCAGGTTTGGCACCGCTGCCGGCACCCACTACCTACACTTAAATGTGTTAATCATAATCATTGGTGGCGCAGTGGCCACAGTCCCTCCCCTCCTCCGCAGTGCTATTGTTACCTCTCCGGTGCATGGGATTTACACACCACCAGACCTGCAGCTGCAGATTTCTCCTTCTCCCATTGGGCCACATCAGGAGTAAGCCCCTCCCAGGCCGGTCACGTGGCCTCTACACTCTCTCTCTCCTACCATTTTCTGTGTCCAGAGGATGTTATTCCCCTGCATCAGAGGCAGACCAAATAGACCTCAGGCTTGTAGCGTAGGTGATCGGCGGCGGGGCACGGAATTATTGGCTCCCATGCCCCGCCGCAATATTCAGCTACAGCGTGGCAGCCCTGTCGCAAATGCCGACAATGCTGAAAAGTCTTGTCGCCATCTGCAAATTTTAAGGCGCATTGGCGACCATTTTGGTCGCCATCTGGAGCGCTGCAAGGAGCAGCAGACTATATGTGCAGGGTCTTCTCTCCTGAATGTAGATGCCCAACGGCATATGTAGGTTTATAGTAGGTCCTGCATGACTTAGACCACCATGGCGCTAGTAAGCGGGCACAGATGTGTTTTGATCAAAATATATTGGATGAGAGTCTCAGATTTTATCATATCAGAGTGAGCCTTAGTCCATATATAATGTTTGCATCTATTGTATGAGGGCATTATTTTCTGTGATTTTTATGTTCTAAATGTAGCCATGCACGTCTATTCACTTATTATATCATGCAGGATGTTTTTTTAATCTTTTTCTGTGATTTTTGGTTAGTCTATGGTACTGATGATGGCTGCATCAGACTTCACTGTCATTATGCATAGTGCAGAGACACACAGGACCAACACCAGGTGTCTTCACCTCATAGAACCAACACTGCACTGGCACCACTTCTCTGCAACAGTTTTAGTTTTTTTTTTGTCACTTCAGCACACTCCATCAGCAGTGGTCGTGCTTACACACTATAGGAAAAAATGACCTCCCTGGTGACCAGGACTGTGGGAGCGCTCATGGGCTGGTGCATTTTTTATAGTATGCAAGCACAGTCACCACTGCTGGGTGGAGGGTGGTCAAAAATATGGAAACAAGTAGTGTATAATGTGAGAGAAAAATGAATCCAGCCAGCAAAGGAAGCAATATTGATAATAACAATATATTAGTAAGTGCCTTGTATTAACTTTCTCTACAATAACACCTGCTATTTTCTGAAGTGACAAAACCGCTTTAACCCTTAACCTCTTAAGGACACATGACGTACTGGTACGTCATTATGTCCTGGTACTTAAGGACACATGACGTACCGGTACCCGGTGCCTGCTCAAATCATTGAGCAGGCACCTAGGCTAAATGCGCCGGGGGGTCCTGTGACCCCCCCCCCCCCCCCCCATGTCGGCGATCGCAGAAAACTGCAGGTCAATTCAGACCTGCGGTTTTCTGCGTTTCCGGGTTATTCAGGTCTCTGAAGACCCGATAACCCGGAACAGGATGGTGATGGTGGTGTGATTTCACCCCACCAATCACCATCCAGCGATCCTGAGTGGTGATGGTGACATCACCACTCAGGATCGCTTCTGATTGGTCTGTGGGCGGGCCGGCGGCAGGTTCAAAAAAGGCCATCTGAACTTAAGGTACATAGGGAAAGTATAGGGAAAGTTTGGGTTAGGCAGGGAAAAAAAAGGGAAAGTTAGCTTTGATTGCATCACCCTAAGTTAGGGTGTCTGGGGTCCACAGCCCCCAAAGGTGCTGCCGCTTGCCCCCCCCCTGCCGCCCCACTTTTTTGGGGTGCAGGATTTTTCTTTTGTGTGTGCTGACTGTGGCTGGCACTTATAGTGTCCCCAGTGCCGGCCCCTCGAGGTGATCCTGCCCATGACCGTCTGTATAAGATACGGCCGATCATCGATCACTTTGGGGCCAAATTCATGGAGGCCTATGTACTTGGAAGGGAGGTCGCGGTTGATGAGTCTCTCATTGCGTTCAAGGGGAGACTCATTTTCCGCCAGTGTGTGCCCTCCAAGCGGGTGAGGTATGGCGTGAAGCTATACAAAATTTGTGAGACTACCTCAGGGTACACTTACAAATTTCGTATATACGAGGGGCGAGATTCTCGGATTCAACCCCCAGAATGTTCCCCCACTCTGGGTGTTACCAGGAAACTTGTGTGGGACCTTATGCACCCACTGCTGGATAAGGGTTACCACCTGTATGTGGATAACTTTTATTCCAGTATCCCCTTGTTCCAGTCCCTTGCCGCCAGATCCACGTCCGCTTGTGGGACCGTGCAGAAAAATCTACCCGGCTTCCCTGCCCTCCCCCTCCAGGTATCTATCCCCAGGGGTGAGACCCGTGTCTTTACCACTGGAAACCTGTTGCTGGTCAGGTATAAGGACAAGAGGGATGTCCTTATGCTGTCCACAATTCATGGTAACGGCATCACCCCTGTCACTGTGCGAGGTACCGCGGCAACGGTCCTCAAGCCCGACTAAAATTGGTATATGGGAGGAGTTGATCTCTCTGATATCAAGTCCTCAAGCCATATAACGCCATGCGCAAAATCCGGGCATGGTACAAAAAAGTTGCAGTCTACTTGGTACAGGTTGCCATGTACAACTCTTTTGTGCTGTCCCGGAGCGCTGGCAACACAGGGACATTCCTCCAGTTCTATGAGGCAGTCCTCAAGGCCCTGATCTTTTCGGACCGGGAAAGAGCAGGCCGGAGTACCTCGGGAACTGTAGGCGCCCGAATCGTCCCTGGCCAACACTTTCCAGGTGTGGTCCCCCATACTGGAAAGAAGGGACGAACCCAAAAAAGGTGCAGAGTGTGTCACAGGAGGGGGATACGGGAGGACACCACAACTCAATGTGACACGTGCCCCGATCATCCGGGCCTCTGCATTATTGGTTGCTTCAGGGAGTATCACACTTCCATGGAGTACTAAATTTATATCCCAATTTAGCACTGACATCGGATAAAAAAAACTGGTTCTCAGACTTGAGACACCCAAAAAAACTAAAATAATTTATTAAAAGTAGACATATTAGGGATCACCGCGTCGGTAAAAATCTCCTCTATAAAAATACCCCATGACCTAACCCCCCAGATTAACATGGTCACCTTACATAATAAAAAGTTTAATAGCAAGCGTTCAAAAAGTCATATAGCCCCCAAAATAGTGCCAATAAAACCGTCGTCTCATCCTGCAAAAAATGAGCCCCCACATAAGATAATCAGATAAAAAAAACGACACTTAGACATTAGAGATACAAAAAAAAAATTTGGTATCAAAAAGGAAAATATAGTCAAAAACCTAAATAAATGTAAAAAAAGTTGACTTATTAGGTATCGCCGCGTCTGTAAGAATATCCTCTATAAAAATGACCAAACCCCCAGATTACCACGGTCAAAAAAAAAAAAGGTGCAAAAAAATAATTTTTTGTCACCTTACATAACAAAAAGTTTAATAGCAAGCAATCAAAAAGTCATATAGCCCCCAAAATAGTGCCAATAAAACTGTCCACTCATCCCGCAAAAATTGAGCCCCCACATAAGATAATCGGATAAAAATTAAATAAAAAAATGACACTTAGACTTTAGAGATACAAATTATTTGGTATCAAAAAGGATAAAATAGTCAAAAACCTAAAAAATTGTAAAAATAAGTAGACTTATTAGGTATCGCCGCGTCCGTAAGAATCTCCTCTATAAAAAAAAAACATGACCTAACCCCTCAGATTAACACGGTCAAAAAAAATTAAAAAAAAGTGCCAAAACCGCTATTTTTGGCACTTTTCCATTTCAATCAGTTTTTTCCGGTAACAAAACAAGGGTTAACAACCAAACAAAAGTTAGTATTTATTACCCTGATTCTGCAGTTTACATAAATGCCAGATTTGTGGCCGTAAACTGCTGTATCAGTAAAAGGGAGGCCGCAAAAGGAAAGGACCGACATGGTTTCTGGAAGGCCGATTTTGATGGCCTTTTTTATTGACACCATATCCTTTTTGAAGCCCCCCTGATGCCCCCCTAGAGTAAAAACTCCCTAAAAGTGACCCCATTTAAGAAACTACACCCCTCAAGGTATTCAAAACTGATTATACAAACTTTATTAACCCTTTAGGTGTTCCTCAACAGTTAATGGCAAATGGAGATGAAATTTCAGAATTTCAATTTTTGGTAACCTTGCCTCACAAAAATGTAATGTAGAGCAACCAAAAATCATATGTACCCTAAAAATAGTCCCCAAAAAAATGACACCTTATCCCGTAGTTTCCAAAATGGGGTCACTTTTAGGGAGTTTCTACTCCAGGGGTGCATCAGGGGCGTTGAAACAGGACACGGTGTAAATAAACCGGTCCATAAAAATCTGCCTTCCAAAAACCAAACGGCGCACCTTTCACTCTACGCCCCGCTGTGTGGCCGTACAGTAGTTTACGGCCACATATTGGGTGTTTCTGTAAACGGCAGAGTCAGGGCAATAAAGATACAGCCTTGTTTGGCTGTTAACCCTTGCTTTGTTAGTGGAAAAAATGGGTTAAAATGGAAAATTAGACAAAAAAATGAAATCCTCAAATTTCATCCCCATTTGACAATAGCTCTTGTGCAACACCTAAAGGGTTAACAACGCATGTAAAATCAGTTTTGAATATCTTGAGGGGTGTAGTTTCTTAGATGGGGTCATTTTTGGGTGGTTTCTATTATGTAAGCCTCACAAAGTGAATTCAGACCTGAACTGGTCCCTAAAAATTGGGTTTTTGTAAATTTCAGAAACATTTCAAGATTTGCTTCTAAACTTCTAAGCCTTGTAACATCCCCAAAAAATAAAATATCATTCCCAAAATAATTCAAACATGAAGTAGACATATGGGGAATGTAAAGTCATCACAATTTTGGGGGGTATTACAGAAGTAGAGAAACTGAAACTTTGAAATTTGCTAATTTTTTCACATTTTTTGTAAATTAGGTATTTTATTATGCAAAAAAAATATATTTTTTTGACTTTATTTTGCCAGTGTCATGAAGTACAATATGTGACGAAAAAACTGTCTCAGAATGGCGTGGATAAGTCAAAGCGTTTTAAAGTTATCAGCACTTAAAGTGACACTGGTCAGATTTGCAAAAAATGGCCAAGTCCTTAAGGTGAAATAGGGCTGAGTCCCTATGGGGTTAATAGCAATCAGGTGTTATGTTCTGTGATGCCATTAACTACCATGGTCATTCCCATCTGGTATTTGTGAAAGGAACATTGCCCACCCTTCGGAATGTCTAGGACGCCGTGGAACCAGTCCTACTGCCTTTTTTGACTCAGGAGATGTGGTGTTCCAACAAGAGGATGCACACACTGCCCAGCTCAATCTCAAGATTTTTTTTTCCATCAATAATTTTTGGCATGGGATGAGGTCAACGGATCTCCCATACACAACAGCCAACAACTACCTTGGCAGAACTATGGGTCCAAATTGGGAGAGCTTGGAATGACATACCACAGGAGGATATCCAACATCAGCATGACTGTTACCATGCAGAGTGGCAACCTGTATCGCATTAAGGAGAACAGCCACCCAGTATTATTGTGACCCTGACACCCCTGCCTCAACATATGCATTGCAATACCGGATCCGTTTTTCCGGTGTCATCAGGCAAAACGGATCATTTTTATTTATTTTTTCATTTTTAAAGGTCTGCGCATGCGCAGACCGGAAGGATGGATCCGGCATTCCGGTATTTTGAATGCCGGATCCAGCACTAATACATTCCTATGGAAAAAAATGCCGGATCCGGCATTCAGGCAAGTCTTCAGTTTTTTTCGCCGGAGATAAAACCGTAGCATGCTACGGTTTTCTCTTTTGCCTGATCAGTCAAAACGACTGAACTGAAGACATCGTGATGCAAACTGAACGGATTACTTTCCATTCAGAATGCATAGGGGTAATGCCTGATCAGTTATTTTCCGGTATAGAGCCCCTGTGACGGAACTCTATGCCGGAAAAGAATCAGGATGTCTTCAGTTCCGGAACGGAACGTTTTTTGGCCGGAAAAAATACCGCAGCATGCTGCGCTTTTTGCTCCGGCCAAAAATCCTGAAGACTTGCCGCAAGGCCGGATCCGGAATGAATGCCCATTGAAAGGCATTGATCTGGATCCGCCCTTAAGCTAAACGTCGTTCCGGTCCGACGTTTAGCTTTTTCTGAATGGTTACCATGGCTGCCGGGACGCTAAAGTCCTGGCAGCCATCGTAAAGTGTAGTGGGGAGCAGTATACTTACCGTCCGTTCGGCACCCGGGGCGCTCCAGAGTGACGTCAGGGCGCCCCACGCGCATGGATGACGTGATCGCATGGCATGTAATCCATGCGCATGGGGCGCTCTGACGTCATTCAGGAGCGCCCCGGGAGCCGCACGGACTGTAAGTATACCGCTCCCCCACTCCCCACTACTACTATGGCAACCAGGACTTTAATAGCGTCCTGGCTGCCATAGTAACACTGAAAGCATTTTGAAGACGGATCAGTCTTCAAATGCTTTCAGTTCACTTGCGTTTTTCCGGATCCGGCGTGTAATTCTGGCAAGGGGAGTACACGCCGGATCTGGACAACGCAAGTGTGAAAGAGGCCTTAGACATGTTTGGCTATGGTACAGACCACAACTATCAACTTGACATGCATTTCTCTGTGTCAGCAGCTGGGTCAAGAGGTTACATTAAAGAATGCATTAAATATTGGGCTTGCATAGTCCAGACGCTCACTTGTGAATTATATCAGAATGGTGCATGCATCTAGTGAATTCTCGGATGCAGAGGAGAATGGGCACATGAAGGTGGAAGTCAGCCAAGCCACATGGTAACATAGAACCATGTGACTCAAAAAGCCAAGCAGCCACCAAACAAAGCGGCCCTTCTTCTGCTGACCTCCAGACATTGCACCTGGCTGATGTGCACAGATTTGATCCAAGGCAGACTGTAATAAAACCAAAGGGGCTTCCATTCAAGCAACCATGAGTTATATTGATTATTTTATACAACAGTATATAAGAGAAGCCTGGTACACTGAAAACATCAAGAAGACATAAGTTATATGGTAAGGCCAGTTTCATATATGCAGTAAGAGATCTGGCAAGCTGTTTAGGCAGAGAACAGCCTGCCGGGGCTCTCTGTGTCCGGCATTACCGGAATGGTACAAGAATGCCTGGCGGCCGATTAACTAACCAAAGTGAATTGTCCAGCCAATTCTCGACATATTTGCTAGGTAGCGGCTGGATCTCCGCCGGACCCCATTGTGGTACTGTTCTGGCAGAGAACAGCCTGCCTGATCTCTTACCACATATACAATACTAGCCTAGTGGAAATTAATATTGTAAAGCATATTAGGAAGTTCTCTGAAGACAGAGGAACACTTACTCCTTAGGCCTCTTTCAAGCAGGCGAGAATTCCGTGCAGGTGCAATGCGTGAGGTGAATCCAGACACATTCACTTTAATAGGGCTGTGCAGATGAGCGGTGATTTTCACGCATCACTTGTGCATTGCATGAAAATCGCAGCATGTTCTATAGTCTGCGTTTTTCAGGCAACGCAGCCCCATAGAAATGAATGGGTCTGTGTGAAAATCGCATAGCATCCGCAAGCAAGTGCGGATGCAATACGTTTTTCCCACATGGTTGCTAGGAGATGATGTTAGTAAATTGATTAAAGCCAATTTACTGTATTATTTTCCCTTATAACATGGTTAAAAAGGAAAATAATAGCATTCTTAATACAGAATGCTTAGTAAAATGTTGCTCGAGGGGTTAAAAAAAAATATTTAACTCACCTCATCCACTTGATCGCGCAGCTGGCATCGTCTTCTTTCTTCTTCTTTGAGGACCTGCAAAAGGACTTTTGATTACGTAATCGCGCTCACAACATGGTGACATCAGAGCAGGTCCTGCTGAATGAAGATAGAAGGATCTTCTATCCTGAGTCAAAAAAGTCTGTGGGACTCCACGGTGTCCTAATCATTCCGAAGGGTGGGCAATGTTCCTTTCACAAATACCAGATGGGAACGGCCATGGTAGTTAATGGCATCACAGAACATAACACCTGATTGCTATAAAGGGTTAAAGCGGTTTTGTCACTTCAGAAAATAGCTTGTGACCACTGCAGCCAATCACTATTAGACCACCTAGGACAGTGGTTGGCTGGATTGGTCATGTACAGTATACCAGCACATCACCACTAGTTTATATACAAACAGAGGCAGGAAGACAGGACCAGCACCACAGAGAATAGAGCTGGAGAAAGGTGTGAGTATAACATGATTTTTTTTATTTTAGGCTATTAGGCTTGTCCAAGATACTGGACAGCTACAACATTGCAGAGCCTAAAAGACATTACTAGGTCTTTATAATGCCCTCTACTGTTTTCTATTTATCGTCCTCTCAGACCCTGAGAAAATATGACTGCTTTTTTTTGTATCAATTGGTTTTTATTGAGAATTTTTTACATGAACAAACAAATGAGGATAATACACAAACAAGAAAAGAAAATATAACATCATATATCATGTCGCTCACCAGTAGAGTACATCATCACAAATGGTCAGCTACAGTTGTTAACATATTCCATCCCGTAGAGGGGTAGCATGTTTGCAAGATAACTATGGCAACCATTGGTTGTGGGCTTTTATCCTGGATTGCAAGAGATATTGGGAATATGAGGGAGTTTCCAATTTCTGGCTATGACTTTCTGGGAGGCAGTGAGGATGTGGGTTCTCCGGACTATAACCGATGCCAGGAGTCTCTTCTACAGGTGTTATGAGAGTTTTTAGAGTTTTTGTTGTGACGCCAGTTGCATTTCAGCAACGAGGGATTAGATCCCCCTATGTATAAGGTGATGGACCCCAGGTGCCAGAGTGGTGTAAGGGTTGCCTATAGTGTCCCTTTAAGGTGCGCCTATGCACTTGTCACTGTGCTCCTACCTGGATATCCAGAACCCCAAGTGTGGTCATCCGAAGCAGTGCTAAAAAGGGTTAACGGTTGAGGGATTTGGTGGAAGAAATGGATTCCAGACTTTTATTAACATTGAACACAGCAAACTTTCATCAAGAAACAGTCTTCCAAACTTTATCTTGGTTATCAGCAGATTTAGTGTCACAAGGGTGTCAAGAGCCACGTCTGACTCCGTTATACCCGGGATCAGGAAGTCGCAGCGGGTGGCTGCGCGCTCTATGTCTAAAGATCACGTTGTTTCTTAGTGATTGTTTTCTGTGTTTGCCTTGCAATCCTTTTTGTCTCACCCAGGGATCCGTAGCTTCTCCTCCTCAGCTGTTTCTTGTCTGCCACTCCCAACCTCCTTATATTCTCCTCTCACACTCCTCTAGTTGCCAGTTATAGAGCTTCCTGCCTGGACTTCTATACTGACCCACTGGAGCTGTGAATCCTGGTTGTTGTTCCAGAGTGCTACCCTCCGGATCCCTGTTGGGCTTTTTGTTGTCTCCTGTTGTCGCCCACCTGGGATTATATGTTTAGTCTGTATTGTCTGTCCTCCCCTTGGTGTTTTCCTTTAGAGCTAGTGGTGCGGACTAGTGTTCCCACCGCCCTGTTCACTATCTAGGGCTCATCTTAGGGAAAGCCAGGGTTTTAGGCACGTGATCGGCGTACGGGTGAGGAACCCGTCTAGGGACGTCAGGGCAGCCAGGTGCCAGCCGCAAGGTGAGTCAGGGGTCACCACCTTCCCTCTCACTTGGGCATGGCCTTCCTCTTTCCCTCCCTCTGTGTCACGTATGTGATAGTCACGCCGATCGTGATATTATAACTGGCCCTTATTTTTTGGGAGAAAAAAAATATATATATTTTTTTTTCTCTCTACTTAGAATCCAATATGGATCCTATTGCTGCTTTGGCAAAACAGCTTCAAGGCCTGTCTTTGGAGGTGGCAGGATTGAAGGCGTCTGTCCTCCAACAACAGCAGCAAATGCAGCAGACCGCAAGCCCAGCGGTTGCTATGGGTAACCAGGTTGTTACAGAACCCAAGGTTGTTCTTCCTGACAGATTTTCTGGGGGAAGGGACAAATTTGTGACGTTCCGTGAGGCCTGCAAATTATATTTTAAGCTGCGCCCTTACTCCTCAGGTAATGAAGAACAGCGGGTGGGGATTGTTATTTCCCTGCTTCAGGGGGACCCACAATCCTGGGCGTTCTCGTTACCCCCTGGTTTCCAGGCTCTCCGGTCAGTGGAGGGATTTTTTGGGGCTTTGGGTCTCATATATGATGACCCTGACCGAGTCGCCCTGGCTGAGTCGAAGTTACGGAGACTCCTACAGGGAGATCGGCCAGCAGAGGAATATTGCTCAGAGTTCCGTAGGTGGGCTACGGATACTCAGTGGAACGACCTGGCTCTCAGGAGTCAGTTCTGCTCTGGGTTATCTGAAAGGGTTAAGGATGCGCTGGCGCTGTATGAGACCCCCCTTTCCCTTGATGCTGTTATGTCCCTCTCTATCAGAATAGATAGACGTCTTAGGGAGAGATCGAAAATTCCTGAGCAATTGGTAACCTCTCCCAAGCAGCAGTTAGTCTGTACTGACTTAGATGAGCCTATGCAGCTAGGAGGAACTTCTCGTCAGGTCCGTCCTCCTGAGGTTCGCCGTAGGTGGGGGGGCTTGTTTTTTCTGTGGGGGGAGGGGTCATTTCATTAATGTCTGTCCCTCCTTTCTCAAAAACAAAAGACCGTCGGAAAACTACTAACCCCAGGCTGTGCGGAGGATGTCAGCCGGGGGGTATACGTTTCCTCCATACGAACATCTCAATTTGTGTTGCCAGCAGTTATTGTTTTTGGTGTTAAGACGGAGTCTATTTCTTTTTTTCTAGACAGTGGAGCAGGGGTAAATTTGATAGATGCCCATTTTGCCCGCACTATGGGTTTGTCTCTCTGTACGCTGCAGAGACCTATTCCCATATTCGCTATTGATTCTGCTCCTCTGTCTCAGAGAAACCTCACTCACATTGTCCATAATTTACACCTTCGGTAGGGGACCACCATAATGAGTGTCTTTCATGTTACGTTCTGGAGGGCCTTCCCTCTCCTGTGGTATTGGGTCTTCCCTGGTTGGTAGCGCACAATCCAGTGGTGGATTGGCAGGCCAGGGAGATATTGGAGTGGAGTGAGCATTGCAGAGAGAATTGCTTAAATAACAATTGCTTAATCGCCTCCATAGCTTCCCTACCTACATTTATTTCGGACTTTGAGGACGTTTTTTCTGAAAAGGGTTGTCAGAAGCTACCACCTCATCGTCCTTATGATTGCCCGGTTAACCTGATTCCCGGTGCAAAATTACCCAAGTCCAGGTTGTATAATCTTTCGGGTCCCGAAAGATGGGGGCCTGCATCCTTGCCTAGATTTCCGTGAGCTAAACCGGATAACCATCCGAGACCCATACCCTCTTCCTCTCATTCCTGACCTTTTTAATCAGATTGCGGGTGCTACGTGGTTCTCCAAACTTGATCTTAGGGGGGCCTACAATCTGATTCGTATCAAGGAAGGGGATGAGTGGAAGACAGCTTTTAACATCCCTGAGGGGCATTATGAAAATTTAGTCATGCCTTTCGGTCTGACCAATGCCCCTGCTGTCTTCCAACATTTCGTTAATGATATTTTTAGTCATCTCATCGGCAGGTTTGTAGTCATATACCTAGATGATATCTTAATTTATTCGGCTGATCTGAAAACACATGAAGTACATGTCAGGCAAGTACTGCAGGTCCTACGGACGAATAAATTATATGCGAAAATTGAAAAATGTGTCTTCGCCGTTCAGGAAATACAGTTCCTGGGATATCTATTATCTGCTTCAGGTTTCCGTATGGATCCTAGGAAGGTCCAGGCAATTTTAGATTGGGATCTTCCTGAGAACCATAAAGCTCTACAACGGTTTTTGGGTTTCGCAAATTTCTATAGAAAGTTCATTAAAAATTATTCAGTGATCGTTAAACCCCTTACTGACATGACTAGGAAGGGGACTGATTTTTCTAAATGGTCTGACGCCGCTAAAATTGCATTTTCCTCTCTAAAAGAGAGATTTACCTCGGCACCTGTTCTAATTCAACCTGATGTCTCCCAGCCTTTTATTGTTGAAGTAGATGCGTCAGAGGTGGGAGTGGGGGCTGTATTGTCTCAGGGTCCGTCTCCTGGCAAATGGCGTCCTTGCGCTTTCTTTTCCAAAAAGTTATCTACAGCAGAAAAGAACTATGATATTGGAAATAGGGAACTGTTGGCGATTAAACTGGCGTTTGAAGAGTGGCGTCACTTTTTAGAGGGAGCAATCCACCCCGTCACGGTGATTACGGATCACAAAAACCTTCTGTACCTAGAATCGGCTAAGCGTCTCACCCCTAGACAAGCTAGGTGGTCGCTATTCTTTACCAGATTTAACTTTGTAATCACCTATCGTCCTGGGGCAAAAAATACCAAGGCGGACGCATTATCTCGTAGTTTCCCTGGAGGGGGTAATGTTAGTGATCCGGTACCTATTTTACAAAGAGGAGTGGTTGTCTCTGCTGTACACTCTGTTCTAGAGGGAAAGGTGTTAGAGGCCCAGGGGGACGCCCCGGCCTCTTGCCCCTCAGAGAAATTGTTTGTACCGTTAAACCTGCGTCTTGAATTATTAAAGGAACATCATAATTCGGCACTTGCTGGGCACCCGGGTAGTAAAGCAACCTTGGAGCTATTGTCTCGTCGTTTTTGGTGGCCAAGGTTGCGTCAGGATGTAATGGATTTCGTGTCTACTTGTTCTACTTGTGCACGCGCGAAAGTCTCTCATACACGTCCAGCAGGGTCTTTATTGCCACTTTTCATCCCCAATAGGCCATGGACACATCTGTCAATGGATTTCATCACTGACTTACCGTTGTCTGCGGGTAAAACAGTTATCTTGGTAGTAGTAGACAGGTTTAGCAAAATGGTACACTTTATTGCGCTACCCGCACTTCCTAATGCTAAGACTCTTGCTCAGGTGTTTATCAGTGAAATCGTGAAGCTTCACGGGGTCCCTTCCGATGTGGTTTCGGATCGGGGAACCCAGTTTATTTCTAAGTTTTGGAAAGCTTTTTGTTCCCGTTTGGGGGTACACTTGTCCTTTTCCTCAGCTTTCCATCCTCAGTCGAATGGACAGACTGAGCGTACCAACCAAAACCTAGAAACATATTTAAGGTGTTTTGTGTCTGAAAACCAAGAGGTGTGGTCATCATATTTACCGTTAGCCGAGTTTGCCATAAATAATCGCTGTCAGGAATCCACTGGCAAGTCACCATTTCTTGGTGCATACGGTTTTCATCCCCAATTTTGTACTTTCAAAGAGGGGGGGTCTTCTGGGGTTCCCGAAGAGGAACGGTTTTCTTCATCTCTTTCATCGGTATGGCAGAAGGTGCAAGCTAACTTGAAAAACATGAGTGGTAAATATAAATGCATGGCCGATAAGAAACGGTCGCCAGGTCCGGACCTAGGAGTGAATGACTGTGTGGTTGTCTACTAGGAATATTAAGTTGAAGGTTCCCTCTTGGAAACTGGGCCCTAGGTTCATTGGTCCTTATAAAATAGTAGCCGTCATTAACCCTGTGGCTTTTCGCCTGGAGCTACCTCAGACTTTTAAGATCCATAACATCTTCCATAAGTCGTTACTCAAGAAGTATGTTCCACCTCTAGAACCATCACCGCTGCAACCTCCTCCTGTTATTGTGGATGGTAATCTGGAGTTTCAAATATCCAGAATTGTTGATTCTCGTCGGGTCCGCCGCTCTCTTCAGTATCTGGTGCATTGGAGGGGTTACGGTCCCGAGGAAAGAATGTGGGTTCCAGCGTCAGAGGTAAACGCCAACAGGTTAATTCAGGCTTTCCATGCCTCTCATCCTGAGAGACCTGGTCCTGAGTGTCCGGAGGCCCCTCGTGAAAGGGGGGGGGGTACTGTCACGAGGGTGTCAAGAGCCACGTCTGACTCCGTTATACCCGGGGTCAGGAAGTCGCAGTGGGTGGCTGCGCGCTCTATGTCTAAAGATCACGTTGTTTCTTAGTGATTGTTTTCTGTGTTTGCCTTGCAATCCTTTTTGTCTCACTCAGGGATCCGTAGCTTCTCCTCCTCAGCTGTTTCTTGTCTGCCACTCCCAACCTCCTTATA
This sequence comes from Bufo gargarizans, assembly GCF_014858855.1. Lineage (NCBI taxonomy): Eukaryota > Metazoa > Chordata > Amphibia > Anura > Bufonidae > Bufo > Bufo gargarizans. Next base: position 356,858,036 of record NC_058080.1, on the reverse strand, counting down.
TTCTCCTCTCACACTTCTCTAGTTGCCAGTTATAGAGCTTCCTGCCTGGACTTCTATACTGACCCACTGGAGCTGTGAATCCTGGTTGTTGTTCCAGAGTGCTACCCTCCGGATCCCTGTTGGGCTTTTTGTTGTCTCCTGTTGTCGCCCACCTGGGATTATATGTTTAGTCTGTATTGTCTGTCCTCCCCTTGGTGTTTTCCTTTAGAGCTAGTGGTGCGGACTAGTGTTCCCACCGCCCTGTTCACTATCTAGGGCTCATCTTAGGGAAAGCCAGGGTTTTAGGCACGTGATCGGCGTACGGGTGAGGAACCCGTCTAGGGACGTCAGGGCAGCCAGGTGCCAGCCGCAAGGTGAGTCAGGGGTCACCACCTTCCCTCTCACTTGGGCAGGGCCTTCCTCTTTCGCTCCCTCTGTGTCACGTATGTGATAGTCACGCCGATCGTGATATTTAGGCTTAACGTCTGGCAGGAAAACACAATCAGCACTGCTACGTCTGTACTCACTCAGATCTGTTATTTTGGCTGGACTAAATAGGAACTTTTCCTTTCTCTTCTGCTTAACTTTCTGTAGTCTGACTCTGTCTTTATCTGGATCTTTATCTTTATCCAGGGAATATTTCCTCCTGGCTCAGTGCTCTGCTGGCTGGCACATAGCCATTCCCTTACAGGGGGTAAGCTAGACACAACCTCTCCCCAAGATGGGGTAGGTTAGACTGACTTATGCAGGCTCATCCAGGAGGGACGAGGGCCTGCTGCTTCCCCTATAGGGGGTAAACTACTCTGCCTCTCACAAACATTGCAAAGAAAAAGGGGGTCAGTCAGCACATTTCTGATGCACGCTGCCATGGCTAGAAAAACAAAGAAAAAAATACAATGCAACAGCACTCTGCAAACCAAATAAAGTACAATAATGCCATAGTAATAGAAAATATTTTGCTGCTAATACTACGCTTATTTTGTAGATTTGAGATTCTTGGCAAATACATTTTGTACAAAATTATTTAGCCCCGTCTGCCAAACGTCAATGCGATCTCTGTAAGATGGGAACCTAACACTAAATCCTACCTGTTATGTGCCATGACGGATACCATAAAATTCAGGGAGTGCAGGTTCCACATGCATGCTGGGTCCACTCTGCTTTTTATCATTTTTGGTGCCAAAATGGCCTCCATTAAATTCAGGGAATGTAGGTACCAACATGCATGCTGAGCCCACTCTATACCTCTCCTGGTGCCAGACGGCTTCCAATAAATGCAATGACAGTCCACTCTATACTTCTCCTGGGATTGCAGGCTACAGCTTTATACTTACACTAATTACAATCAGCCTATGGGGCAGACAGGCTGGTCAGGGGTGCAAGAGTAAATGGAGTCAGCCAAAACTCCAGTACAAATTGCAAAGAAAAAGGGGGTCAATCAGCACCAGAATATTTTCTATTAATATGGCATTATTGTACGTTATTTCGTTTGCAGAGTGCTGTTGCATTGTAATTTTTTTGTCACTAACATTGGAAACCTCCTTCTCTAGAGTGGGCTGGAATGGCTAGAAGGTTCCACTCCAGGGAAACTAGCTCTGCCACTGTTGCCGCCATCTGCTGGTGAACCAGGCACATTACACTTTAACAGTCATTTGCAAGGAAATACATAATCAGGTCCATAAATATTGGGACATCAACGCAAGTCTAACATTTTTGGCTCTTTACACCACCACAATAGATTTGAAATGAAACGAACAAGATGAGCTTTAACTGCAGACTGTCAGCTTTAATTTGAGTCTATTTACATCCAAATCAGATGAACAGTGTAGGAATTACAACAGTTTGCATATGTGTTTCCCACTTGTTAAGTGATCAAAAGTAATGGGACAATTGGCTTATCAGCTGTTCCATGGCGAGCCAGGTGTGTGTTATTCCCTCATTATCCCAATTACAATGAACAGATAAAAGGTCCAGAGTTAATTTCAAGTGTGCTATTTGCATTTGGAATCTGTTGCTGTCAACTCTCAAGATGAGTTCCAAAATGCTGTCACTATCAGTGAAGCAAGCCATCAGTAGGCTGAAAAACCAAAGAAACCCATCAGAGAGATAGCAAAAACATTAGGCGTGGCCAAAACAACTGTTTGGAACATTCTTAAAAAGAAGGAACGCACCGATGAGCTTAGCAACACCAAAAGACCCAGAAGACCACGGAAAAAAACTGTGGTGGATGACCGAAGAATTCTTTCCCTGGTGAAGAAAACACCCTTCACAACCATTGGCCAGATCAAGAACACTCTTCAGGAGGTAGGTGTATGTGTATCAAAGTCAGCAATCAAGAGAAGATGCTCACCACAGTGAATACAGAGAGGGTTCACCACAAGATGTAAACCATTGGTTAGTCTCAAAAACAGGAAGGCCAGATTAGAGTTTGCCAAACGACATCTAAAAAAGCCTTCACAGTTCTGGAACAACATCCTATGGACAGATGAGACCAAGATCAACTTGTACCAGCGTGATGGGAAGAGAAGAGTATGGAGAAGGAAAGGAACTGCTCATGATCCTAAGCATACCACCTCATCAGTGAAGAATGGTGGTGGTAGTGTCATGGCATGGGCATGTATGGCTGCCAATGGAACTGGTTCTCTTGTATTTATTGATGATGTGATTGCGGACAAAAGCAGCAGGATGAATTCTGAAGTTTTTCGGGCAATATTATCTGCTCATATTCAGCCACATGCTTCAGAACTCATTGAACGGCATTTCACAGTGCAGGTGGACAATGACCCAAAGCATACTGCAAAAGCAACCAAAGAGTTTTTTAAGGGAAAGAAGTGAAATGTTATGCACTGGCCAAGTCAATCACCTGACCTGAATCCGATTCAGCATGCATTTCACTTGCTGAAAGAGGTTGCAGTAGAGGCCTGGCAGAGCATCACCAGGGATCAAACCCAGCGTCTGGTGATGTCTATGCGTCCCAGACTTCAGGTTGTAATTCACTGCAAAGGATTTGCAGCCAAGTATTAAAAAGTAAAAGTTTAATTTATGATTATTATTCTGTCCCATTACTTTTGGTTCCTTAACAAGTGGGAGGCACATATGCAATCTGTAGTAATTCCTACATCATTCACCTGATTTGGATGTAAATACCCTCAAATTAAAGCTGACAGTCTGCAGTTAAAGCACATATTGTTTGTTTCATTTCAAATCCATTGTGGTGTATAGAACTAAAAATGTTAGAATTGTGTCGATGTCCCAATATTTATGGACCTGACTGTATATGTACACATTATGCAGGACATGATATTAGATGTACAAAATTTACACAGGATGCATCATTAAAAATAGTGGGGGCCAGACAAAAGTGGTATTGCTGCTCTGGGGCGTTATATAGGCAACCACCCATCTGAATTCAGAAGGGATGTCCTCTATTCCTATACTTAATATAGCTGATTCTAGGGTTAGTGGTATAATCAGGCCCATCAGTGTCGGACTGGGGTGCCTAGGGCTCACCAGTAAAAAATTTTTTGAGGGACCAAACATTCAACTATGACCTGCTCACACAGCAGCAGAAAAGGGTCCCTCCAACAACTTTAATAAGGTGGGTCCCCAAGAAAAGAGGATACTGGTTGGCCTGTCTCTGTACCTAGAAGCCATCTCAGCCACCTGATGTATCTATGATAATAAACTGGATAGTTTGTAAATAATCTATCCATTTTGTTATATGAACATAGACTGGTTGAGATGTTGTATGCTATCTATATCTAGTACATCACTCACATACATGGTTATGGTCGTGACTCCTTGGGAGCCGCATGCAGTTGCCCGCCATCCCTTCACCGTGTTCTGTCTTGGTGTCCCCTTACTTTTAATTCTCTCACGGTTGTATGTTTGGTGTGCGGTTGCACACCTTCAAAAGAGGGTGCAGCATGCATCGCTATCTCCTTTTGAGGTGCATGCGCGTTCTCCGGAGGGAGAGCGTTTTGGGGATCACCGTTAACGGCGCGGTTGGTGGCTTATTCACCGCCACCTTACCTTCTGTGTCTGTGTTGTTGATCCTTCGTCCCTCTCCATGTTCCTATCTCTAGGCGTCTGCTGGCAGCATTCCGTTAGTGTTCCGGTTGCATGCTGGTTAGGAGTGTCTGCTGGCAGCGACTGGAGTGGGGATGTGAGTGGAGAGTGGACGCAGTGTTAGTGCGGTCTCCCCGGGCTGTTTCTTTGCTGGTCTCCGGTTCCTGTGTGTTGCTCCGGAGCCTGGCAGTCGGCTCCTGGTTCCTGTGTGTTGCTCCAGGGGCCGGCAGCAGTCCTGGGGAGACGCGCATGTTATGACGCTGATTCCCCTTCTCCTATCCTCTTGATAAGTTCCTCACTAGTTTCCCCTTGTTTTTTTTGGTGGGGGGGCTTTGAGGGGTGGGAGTGTCACGCCCATGGTTATGGTCGTGACTCCTTGGGAGCCGCATGCAGTTGCCCGCGGTCTGGGTGTTGTGTCAACCGCAGCTGGAGGCACTTAGTTAAAATTAACATTTTCTGGCATCACACGGCTGAGGGTTTTCCCCATCCTCTGCCGTGACAGTTATGTGCCACTTGTGCAGGGGGTAGTAGACTAGGGGCCCCACTTGCTCACAGGGCCCACCGGGGGATTCACCTATACCCCTGTGGGCCAGTCCGAGCCTGTGTGGACACACCCCTTTCCTGAGACTCCACTCCAAATAATGCTTGTATTATACCTCGTACCTCACATATCAGTACACTGCTGTATATACTATATATCTGTTCACAGTGCGTCTAATTTACCTCATACCTCACATATGAGTACACTGCTGTATATTAGTGTTGATCGAGCACTAAAGTGCTCAGGTGCTCTGGCCGAACACATCGGGATGCTCGGGTGCTCTACCAAGCACCCGATTATAATGGAAGTCAATGGGAGAACCCAAGCATTAAACCAGGCACCCCCTGCTCTAAAGAGGGTAGGGTGCCTGGTTCATAGGAAAAGGTCAGAAAATTATGGAAACACCACCTAAATGGTTCAGGAACAGCATGGGGAGGATGTCTGGATACATCTTGGACTCCCAGCTCGCTGCTGGGAACGATGTTCTCTGAGTAGTACGCCACTTTTACAGACTAACAATAATACGCACCAAACAAAAGATAAAATCAGTTTTAGAGGAAGAATTGTTAGGAAATATTCTTTCCTGTATATTTACTTGTATATAAAGTTCAAGTGCTGCCAAAAATTACAAGGAAGAGGCACTCTGATACAACCTGTATATCACATAAAGGAGGGCCTCATTCACATTGTGGTACAATTGTTCAGGTAGTGGGACAACTACACTCATAAAGCCTATGCACTAAGTGAAAGGGCTGCCAAAAATTACAAGGAACTGGTATACCAATACACCCTTTGTTACACATAAAGGTGGGCATCATTCACAGCAAAAATTATGATTGATGGCCTGCTGGTGACCCTCAAAAACATTTGGAACAAGGTCTGCTGATCTGACCATCTAAAACATTATGGGCGAGGGCCTGCTGCCGCTTTGGTGACTCTAGATAACCTGGGGCCGATCGCACTTCCCCGTGACAGCGATGATCCATTCGGATGTCTGCCCTATCAACTTTCAATGTTATTTTCAGCCCAAACCATGTAGACCCTGGGTAACGGGGGAATCATGGTTCGATTACGCAGAGGGAGCCTGAGAAACAGCTACGGCTACTACATCCAAGCAAGGCAGCATGCGCGCAAATTGCCTATTAGGTATAATTAGGTGAGGGCCTGCAGGTGAGCTGACCCTGTAAAAGATTATATGCAAGGGCCTGCTGGTGAGCTGACCCTCTAAAAAATTATATGCAAGGGCCTGCTGGTGAGCTGACCCTCTAAAAAATTATATGCGAGGGCCTGCTGGTGAGCTGACCCTCTGAAGAATTATATGCGAGGGCCTGCTGGTGAACTGACCCTGTTAAACATTATATGCGAGGGCCTGCTGGTGAGCTGACCCTGTAAAACATTGTAGGTGAGGGCCTGCTGGAGAGATGACCCTGTAAAACATTATATGCGAGGGCATTACATGCGACGAATAAGCATGTATTGATATGATGGAAGAGGAGGATGAGAAAAGGAAGATTCAACCATATACCCTTGTTTGTGGTGGAAAGGGTTCATGGGAATACAGTGTATTCAGTACATTATAAACAACACATTTAAAGTGCCTTTATGTTCATTAGCTTTCCTCTAGTGGAGTCGAGAAGTCATGGTCAATCCAGGCTTTGTTCATTTTTATAAGAGTCAACCTGTCAGCATTTTCAGTTGACAGGCGGATACGCTTATCTGTTATAATGCCACCAGCAGCACTAAATACATGCTCAGACAAAATGCTGGCGTTTGAGTAGACACAGAAGTGGGATGGTTACGCTGATAATAGCAAGCCACTAACGTAGTTGCTGGCGGAAACCCTGATCAACGTAGGGCCCACAAACCTTAGCGTCGGTAGCACCTGTGCCATTCCAGTGTACGACTCACTCCCGGCCTCCACAAGATTCTCCCAGTGTGCTGTCAGGAAAATGTAGCATCCCTGGCCGAATGCACTTGTGCATGTGTTCGTGATTAAGTAGACCTTCCCAGTACCTGCGTTGGTCAGGGCACGTGTGATGTTACGGGACACATGTTGGTGTAAGGCGGGCATGGCACACCTTGAAAAATAGTGGCGGCTGGGGACTTTATAACGCGGGATGGCCGCCGACATCAGGCTGCAGAAGGTCCACAAGCCTAAATGGCACTATTTCCAGGGCCAGTAATTTGGAGAGCTGCGCATTTAGTGCTATGGCCTGTGGGTGGGTGGCTGGGTATTTGCGCTTGCGTTTAAAGGCCTGGGGTAAGAACATTTGGGTGCTGTGCTGGGGCACGGAAGTGAATGTGGTCGCTGATGGTGCTTGCGAAGGACCAGGTGCAGGGCGGGATGCATCCGGGCCTGCGCCTTCGACAGGGGATTGGCCAGCACATAACATAGGGGAAGAGGAGGCAGTGGTGTGACCTGCAGACACAGATTGTGGAACCAGACGTTCGTCCCACTCATTACGGTGCTTGGATACCATGTGGCAGATCATGCTGGTGGTGGTGAGGTTGCTAGTGTTCACGCCCCGGATCATTTTCGTATGGCACAGGTTGCAAACTACTATTCTTTTGTTGTCTGCACTTTCCTAAAAAAAGAGCCATACTGCGGAACATCTACCCCTTGGCAAGGGAGATTTCTGCAAGGGGGTGCTCCGTGGAACAGTTGTGGGCCTGTTTGGCGTTGCCCGTCTTCTCCCTTTTGGCACCCCACTGCCTCTTCCAGTTGTGCTGCAGATCCCTCTCCCTCTGTACTGCTGTCCTCGCTCGGCTTTCCACCTTCCCAGGTTGGGTCAGTGACCTCATCGTCCACCACCCCCTCTTCCACTTCCTCAATCTGATCATCCTCTTGATTTGTTGACCTAACCACAACCTCAGTGATTGACAACTGTGTCTCATTCTCTTCATCAATCTCTTGAGACAGTAATTGTGGTTGACTCATTGGCAACTGTCTCATCATCTACCTCATTAAACACTAATTTCTGTTCCCCACCTTAATGTTCTTGTGACTGTGGATGCTCAAGAGGTTGGGAATTGGGGCACAAGATCTCATGTCCTTCTTCAAGCGTGCTTGGCGAGAGGGCCAAATCGAGCAATGGCGATGAAAAGAGGTCCTCGGAATATCCGAGTGTGGGATCACTTTTTTGGCCAGACTGTACATGGTGGGAGGAAGGAGGATCAGGGTGAGGATTGTGTGGACCATACTGAAGACTGGACTTGATGGAAGACAGGGTGGTGCTTAACTGATTGGAAGCATTATCTGCTGCAATCCAAGTGACCACCTGCTCGCACTATGCTGACTTTGCGAGTGTTGTCCTGAGCCGCACTGCAAACTGGGATATGAAGCTAGGTAACGTGGATGATTGTTTTTCTTGTGCTCTGGCAGTAGGCACAGTTTCTCCGCGCTCAGGGCCACGGCCTCTTCGTGCACCATCAGCATCACAGCCACTTCCCTGTCTCTTACTGCTCGCATTCTTCATTTTAAATGTGATATATGCTTGAAAGTACACTGCCTTTCCAAAAAAAAAGTAAACACATGGATTTAACTAAGCAAGTAGTGCCTCCTATTGGATAATTACTGCATTGGCAATTATCTTTCAGCTGGCAGCAAGTTATTTAACCCCAACTGGTGCAATGAGTTGCTTCTCATTTCTTAAACAAACATGTCGAAAGACACATCTCGTGGTCGTGGAAAAGATGTTAGTCTGTTTGAGAAGGGCTATAGGCGAGAACTGAAAACTATATTGGATGAGGCTAAGGCCTTCAATATCATCACAGCAGAAGAATTTGCCTTCCTCTTTTCCACGCATCCCCGTAAATCGACATTTTACAGTCTCCCCAAAGTGCACAAGGGGGTAACCCCCCTGAAAGGGAGACCCATTGTTTCGGGGGTGGATAACCTTAGAATTTAGGCATCTATATTGATCGGATATTGGCACCCTTTGTTTTGGCTCTCCCCTCCCATGTCAGATACCACTGACCTCCTCAAACGACTGGAGGGTCTGACATTGGAGGAGACATGTCTCCTTTCTAGTATTGATGTAGAGGCCCTCTACTCATCGATACTACATAATTTAGGCCTCACTGCGGTAGAACATTTCCTTCGTTCACGGGGATGTCAGTATCGCGCCCACAGCCAATTTGTCCTGCATGTCCTTGAGTTTACTCTAACACGGAATTTCTTCACCTTTGACGGGAGGACCTACCACCAGCTCAGGGGTACGGCGATGAGGAGTCCCTGTGCCCCGTCGTATGCTAACTTATTCCTGGGCTGGTGGGAGGAGATCATTGTCTTTAGGGAAGACGAAGCTTTGGACACCTATGAAATTGGTCTGTGGGCGTGATACATCGACGACCTCTTTATACTCTGGAATGGAGACCAAGGGGGCTTTGAAGCCTTCGTCCAGCACCTTAACCGGAACCAGATAGGTATGCATTTTACTTGCGAATCGCATCCTACCACTCTACCATTCCTGGACATAAAAATTTCCAGGAATGACATGGGTGAACTGGACACTTCCATCTATAGGAAGGCTAGCTCCACGAATTCCCTCCTGAGGTGGGAGAGCAACCACCCTCTCCCACTCAGGAGAGGAATTCCTAGGGGCCAATATCTGCGACTCAGACGCAATTGTTCAGACAAGCACGATTTCATCAATCAGGCAGCCGACCTGGGACGCGATTTTTGTCTAGGGGCTACCCTGATCATGTCTTGAGATCGGCCTATCAGACAGCTCTGTCCCGACCCAGATCTTCCTTGCTCACTCCGAATCAACCATCTACCCCACAAACTAAAATCTTGAGAATTATCACTAATTTTGATAGGGGGTCCAAACAAGTTAAGCACGTCATAGAACGTCATTGGGAGGTCCTAAAAATGGATCCTGACCTGGAGGATGTGCTGGGTGACCGACCACAAATCACCTACCGTAGGGGACGCAATCTACGTGATAAACTTGTGCATAGTCACTATGCACCAGATCGCACAAAGTCCACCTGGTTGCGGTCCAAGACTGTGGGCTGTCACAAATGTGGAAATTGCATAGCATGCAAATGCATACAGACTACAAAGTCATTTGTAAGCCATGTGACAGGTAAAACATATTCAATCCCATATTTCATTAATTGTAAATCTAGAGGGGTCATATACTGGATCCAATGTGAATGTGGGATTGAATATGTGGGCAAGACAATCCGAGAATTTAGGAGGCGGATAGGGGAACATCTGGGGGATATCGCACATAAACGGGATACCCCACTATCAAAACATGTACACACTGCCCACAATGGCATTGCCTCCTTAAAATTCCTGGGTATAGATCTTGTAAAGCCTCCCATTAGAGGGGGCGATTGGGACAAATGTCTCCTCCAACGTGAAACTCGTTGGATCTTCTGTCTTAAAACATCTGCACCGCTGGGCCTGAATGAAAGGCTTGATTTTGGGTGCTTTGTATAAAATGTAGTGAGCCTTGTTTCTTATATTAAATGGCGTTATCCCATTCATTGTGATGGGAGGAGTCTATATGAGATACCCCATTGTGTGTTATATATACTCGGCATTATGTTTAGCATTCTCTGCTACTTATCCCTTTTTCCAACGTCCATGCAAGAAATGTCAGTCTAATCTTGCTATGATTTTGTGTCATAGCCTTATCATAGACGCCTTTATCAAAAGACGTACTGTGCGGTTACCTGACTGTTGACAAGTCTCCAAGGTAACCTATTACACCCTCCGCCTCCCCACACGATTGGCCGCCGCTGTCAGGTGGCATCTGCGTCGGCGTCTGGAGCGTCGCAGCGCGACGCGTGCGTATGACGTCAGGCACCGGCGCATGCGCGTGACGTCGGCCACCGGCGCAGATGCTGACGGGGCGGGCCTCCAGGAAGAGGCGCGTATGGGCTCTATTTAAACTCCATGAAGGTATGTATCAGTGTGGCTGGTAATGGTTGAGGAACCCCCTGAACTATAGGGACACTACCTTTAGCGAGGACCACCAAATCCTCACACACCAACGAGAAGAGGAACATCTCTCCTTCTGCAGTATGGCAGTCCTGCACCATGGATGTAATTTCTTTAGGCCCTCATTTTAATCAATTGAGCCTGATTTTTCTGTAACCATATGACTGCATTATTTTCATCTTTCTACCTGCGGGTACATATGGTATACATTGTGTTTTTTCCTACATGTACTTTTTTCCCCTCAGGAGTCGACACTACAGAAACGTGCCACGTCGGGAGGTCTGTAGAATTTGAATATTTCTAGTGCTAGCGATCAGGTCCATAACTAGGGACAGGTATCCTGACGGGGTCGCCCTTTCCAGGGCGAGTGCTCTGTGTAGACAGGCAGTATGGGAGCAGACCCTTTCCCCCAAGTATAGGGTAAGATAGGGCACAGCATCATCTTCCCTGACTGCACGCCTACACAGGACTCCGTCTAATTCAGGCATCGCGTCTGCTAATCCGATCCTAGCTACTTGGTTGGTCAGGTAAGACTGCTGGCGTCTTCACTGGCGCAGCAGTTTCTTTACTTACCTTCTCCCTACCAGCATTGGGGTATATATCATAAGAACCCCCTGTTTGTCTGTATGTCCGTAATGTTGATGCATCCTCTGGTGTATTTTTTATTTGCATATCTTATAAAAGTTAATTTTTAATAAGGATATTTCCCCACATCTTCTCCAGTGGGTCCCTGGCAAGTCTGTTTGAGAAGGGTCAAATAATTGGCATGCATCAAGCAGAGAAAACATCTAAGGAGATTGCAGAAACTACTAAAATTGGGTTAGGAACTGTCCAACACATTATTAATAACTGGAAGGATAGTGGGGACCCGTCGTATTCGAGGAAGAAATGTGGCGGAAAAAAATCCTGAATGATCGTGATTGGCGGTCACTAAAATGTTTGTTGAAATCAAATCGAAGAAAAACAACAGTAGAACTCAGGGCTATGTTTAATAGTTAAAGTAAGAGCATTTCCACATGCACAATGTGAAGGGAACTAAAGGGATTGGGACTGAACAGCTATGTAGCCGTAAGAAAACTACTAATCAGTGAGGCAAAACAGGAAAAAAGGCTTCAATTTTCTACGGAGCATAAAGATTGGACTCTGGAGCAACGAAGAAGAAGGTCATGTGGTCTGATGAGTCAAGATTTACCCTGTTCCAGAGTGATGGGCGCATCAGGGTAAGAAGAGAGGCAGATGAAGTGATGCACCCATCATGCCTAGTGCCTAGTGCCTGTGGGGGCAGTGCTATGATCTGGGGTTGCTGCAGTTGGTCAGGTCTAGGTTCAGCAAAAGTATGTGCTTCAAGAATGAGGGCAGCTGACTACCTAAACATACTGAATGACCAGGTTATTCCATCAATGGAATTTTTCTTCCCTGATGGCACAGGCATATTCCAAGATGACAATGCCAGGATTCATCAGGCTCAAATTGTGAAAGAGTGGTTCACGGAGCATGAGACATCATTTTGACACAAGGATTGGCTACCACAGTGTCACAGACCTTAACTCCATTGAGAATCTTTTGGATGTGCTGGAGAAGGCTTTACAGTTTTGTTTTCTCCACCACTAGATTTACAAAGTGGACTCTACCATCTGCAGACTCTACCATCATCAATGCAAGATCTTGGTGAAAAATGTATGCAACACTGGATGGAAATAAATCTTGTGACATTGCAGAAACAATGCCACAGAGAATGCGTGCCATAATCAAAGCTAAAGGCGGTGTGACCTTTTTTTTCTGGTAGCAACTTTTTTTTTTGAAAAGGCAGTGTATGTCACACATACAGTAGCGTAGGATTTGGAAGTGTATGTGCAAAATTTTTTACAAAGGTATTTGTGATGAGGAAATGTTATACAGGACAGGTACCACAGGTAATGTCACTGTTCGCAGTGTCTACGGAAAAAGTACACTGGATGTTACTGATATTTTAGGGATGCGCACAATTTAACCTGTTCCGGACATAGGGCATATAGGTACGCCCTATGTATTTCCAATCACCACCGCATGGCGGGCAATCTCGCACACACACACTCCCCTATGGCCCGCCGGAATGTTCTCGGCCGAGGAGGCATATGCCCAGCTTGCCTCCAAGTCCGAGAACCCCAGTGAGGACGAGGATGACCCCACTTTCCTTTTGTCATCCGCTTCCTCCTCCTCATCTAGCGATGATGATGAGCCCCCAAGGTGGCGGAGACGCCAACAGGCGGAGCAAGGGGACCGCCATGCTAGGGACCCTGTGGCCCACACTGGTACGAGCAGCTCTGGGGCTCGTACTAGCTTTCCGGCCCACCAGTTAAAGAGGACCTTTCATCAATATAATTTTATTTAAATGACCCCCCTACCTAATAGTCCGGCATCCACTGATGTTCCCCCTTTTTTTTTTTTTTCAAATCGACCCCCGAATCTTGAAATAACAGCCTTTTTCTTCTGCTGCAGCGTCTGTCAATCAGACGCTTTTTTGTAGGGGGCGTTGCTCAAGTCTTTTCTTTGCAATTCTCCGTGGCTGAGAGCGCAGCCAATCGCAGCGCTCTCTCTCAGCCAGGGAGAAGGAGCTCAAGCCCCCTACAAAAAAGCGTCTGATTGACAGACGCTGCAGCAGAAGAAAAAGGCTGTTATTTCAAGATTCGGGGGTCGATTTGAAAAAAAAAAAAAAGGGGGAACATCAGTGGATGCCGGACTATTAGGTAGGGGGGTCATTTAAATAAAATTATATTGATGAAAGGTCCTCTTTAAGTCCACTGGTGCCCCTTGCCGGTGAACTTGTCTGGTATACCCCAGAGCATTTTGAGCCCGTGATTCCTGATTTTGTAGGCCAATCAGGAATCCAGATTTCCACAGTGGGCTTCACTGAATACGACTACTTTAGTCTTTTTCTCAGTGACCACTTTGTAAATCAAATGGTGGCGCAAACAAAACTGTACGCCCAACAGTTTATTGCTCAACACCAGGTCTCCTTTTTAGCTAGGCCCGGTGGCTGGACTCCGGTCAGTGCAGCCGAGATGAGGACGTTTTGGGGCCTCGTGCTGCACATGGGCCTAGTCAAGAAACCTAGTGTCAGGCATTACTGAAGTGGGGACATCCTTTACCAGACCCCACCTTACAGTACGTTCATGACACGCTCCCGGTTTGAGGCCATCCAGAAATGCCTGCATTATGCAGATAATGCAGCATGTCCCCCACATGCCTATGACTGCCTATACAAAATTAGGCTGGTCATTGATCACTTTGGGGCCAAATTTGTACAGGCCTATGTACCGGGAAGGGAGGTCGCGGTTGAGTCTCTAATTGCTTTCAAGGGGAGACTCATTTTCCGCCAGTATGTTCCCTCAAAGCAGGCGAGGTAGGGCGTGAAGCTGTACAAACTTTGTGAGAGTACCTCAGGGTACACTTACTAGTTTTGTGTGTACGATGGGCGAGATTCCCGTAGTCAACCCCCAGAATGTCCCCCCACTGTACGTGGATAACTTTTATACTAGTATTGCCTTCTTCCAGTCCCTTGCCGCCAGATCCATGTCCGCTTGTGGGTCCTCAAGCCCGATTGTATCGTTGACTACAATCGGTATATGGGAAGAGTTGATCTCTCTGATAAAGTCCTCAAGCCATATATTGCCATGCGCAAAACCCAGGCATGGTACAAAAAAGTTGTTGTCTACTTGGTACAGGTTGCCTTGTACAACTCTTTTGTGCTGTCCCGGAGCGCTGGCAACACAGGGACATTCCTTCAGTTCTATGAGGCAGTCCTCAAGGCCCTAAACTTTTCTGACCAGGAAAGAGCAACCCAGAGTACCTCGGGAACTGGAGGCGCCCGGATCATCCCTGGCCAACACTTTCCAGGTGTGGTCCCCCATACTGGAAAGAAGGGACGGACCCCAAAAAAGTGCAGTGTGTGTCACAGGAGGGGGATACGGAAGGACACCACTACTCAATGTGACACGTGCCCCAACGATCCGGGCCTCTAAAAAAATAAAAACTATGGTTCTCAGACTTGAGACACTAAAACAAAAAAATGTTTTTTTTCAAAAATATTATTTAGTAAAACGGAAATAAATAAAAAAAGGTAGACATATTAGGTATCGCCAAGTCCATAAGAATCTGCTCTATAAAAATACCCCATGACCTAACCCCTCAGATGAACACGGTCAAAAAATAAAATAAACGGTGCAAAGTCATATCCCCCCCAAAATAGTGCCAATAAAACCGTCCTCTCATCCCGCAAAAAATGAGCCCCTACCTAAGATAATCGGCTATAAACTAAAAAAAAAACTGACTCTTAGACTATGGAGATACAAAAATTTTATTATTTTTTTTGTTTATAAAAGGATAATATAGTGTAAAACATAAATAAATTTAGAAAAGTAGACATATTAGGTATCGCCGCATCCGTAAGAATCTGCTCTATAAAAATACCCCATGACCTAACCCCTCAGATGAACACAGTCAAAAAAATTAAATAAGAACTGTGCCAAAAGAGCTAGTTTTTGGCAAATTTTAAATTTTAATACGTTTTTTCCAGTAACAAAGCAAGGGTTAACAGCCAAACAAAACGTATTATTTATTACCCTGATTCAGCATTTTACATAAACACCACATATGTGGTCGTAAACTGCTGTATGACCAAACGGCAGGGCGCAGAAGGAAAGGAACGCCGTATGGTTTCTGGAAGGCAGATTTTGATGGCCCAACAAAACTGCCACCTTCTCCCGTAGTTTCTGAAATAGGGTCACTTTTATGGAGTTTTTACTCTAGGGGTGCATCAGGGGGGCTTCAAATGGGACATGGTGTAAATAAACCAGTCCAGCAAAATCTGCCCTCCAAAAACCACAATGTGCACCTTTCCCTCTAAGCCCTACTTTGTGCCCGTACAGTAGTTTACGGCCACATATGGGGTGTTTCTGCAAACTACCGAATCGGCGCAATAAATAAAGCATTTTGTTTGGCTGTTAACCCTTGCTTTGTTACTAGAAAAATGGATTAAAATGGAAAATTTGACAAAAAATTTTAATTCTCAAATTTTATCTCCATTTGCCAATAACTCTTGTGCAACACCTAAAGAGTTAACAAAGTTTGCAAAATCAGTTTTTGATACCTTGAGGGGTGTAGTTTCTTAGATAGGGTCACTTTTATGGAGTTTCTACTCTAGAGGTTCATCAGGGGGGCTTCAAATGGGACATGGTGTAAAAAAACTGTCCAGCAAAATCTGCCTTCCAAAAACCACACGGCACACCTTTCCCCCTACGCCCTACCGTGTGCCCGTACAGTAGTGTACAGCCACATATGGGGTGTTTCTGCAAACTACGGAATTGGGGCAATAAATATAGCATTTTGTTTGGCTGTTAACCCTTGCTTTGTTAGTGGAAAAAATGGATTAAAATAGAAAATTTGCCCAAAAATTTAAATTCTCAAATTTCATCTCCATTTGCTAATAACTCTTGTGCAACCCCTAAAGGGTTAACAAAGTTTGTAAAATCAGTTTCGGATACCTTGAGGGGTGTAGTTTCTTAGATGGGGTCACTTTTATGGAGTTTCTACTCTAGGGGTGCATCAGGGGGGATTCAAATGGGACATGGTGTAAATAAACCAGTCCAGCAAAATCTGCCTTCCAAAAACCACACGGCGCACCTTTCCTTCTACGCCCTACCGTGTGCCCGTACAGTAGTTTACGGCCACATATGGGGTGTTTCTGCAAACTATGGAATCGGGGCAATAAATATAACATTTTGTTTGGCTGTTAACCCTTTCTTTGTTGCTAGAAAAAATGGATTAAAATGGAAAATTTGCCCAAAAATAGAAATTCTCAAATTTCATCTCCATTTGCCAATAACTCTTGTACAACACCTAAAGGGTTAACAACGTTTATAAATTCAGTTTAGGATACCTTGAGGGGTGTAGTTTCTTAGATGGGGGTCACTTTTATGGAGTTTCTACTCTAGGGGTGCATCACGGGGGCTTCAAATGGGACATGGTGTAAATAAACCAGTCCAGCAAAATCTGCCTTCCAAAAACCACACGGCGCACCTTTCCCTCTACGCCCTACCGTGTGCCCGTACAGTAGTTTACGGCCACATATGAGGTGTTTCTGCAAACTATGGAATCGGGGCAATAAATATAGCATTTTGTTTGGCTGTTAACCCTTGCTTTGTTGCTAGAAAAAATGGATTAAAATGGAAAATTTGCAAAAAAATAGAAATTCTCAAATTTCATCTCCATTTGCCAATAACTCTTGTGCAACACCTAAAGGGTTAACAAAGTTTGTAAAATCAATTTTGGATACCTTGAGGGGTGTAGTTTCTTATATGGGTTCCCTTTTATGGAGTTTCTACTCTAGGGGTGCATCGGGGGGGCTTCAAATGGAACATGGTGTAAATAAACCAGTCCAGCAAAATCTGCCTTCCAGAAAACACATGCGCACCTTTCCCTCTACGCCCTACCGTGTGCCCGTACAGTAGTTTACAGCCACATATGGGGTGTTTCGGCAAACTGCAGAATTGGGGCAATAAATATTGAGTTTTGTTTGGCTGTTAACCCCATGCTTTGTTGCTGGAAAAAATTGATTAAATGGAAAATTTACCAAAAAATCTAAATTCTGAAATGTTATCTCCATTTGCCATTAACTCTTGTGGAACACCTAATGACGTTTGTAAAATCAGTTTTGAATACCTTGAAAGGTTTAGTTTCTAGAATGGGGTCATTTTTGGGTGGTTTCTATGTAATCCTCACAAAGTGACTTCAGACCTGAACTGGTCCCTAAAAATTGGGTTTTTGAAAATTTCTGAAAAATTTCAAAATTTGCTTCTAAACTTCTAAGCCTTGTAACGTCCCCAAAAACTAAAATGTCATTCCCAAAATGATCCAAACATGAAGTAGACATATAGGGAATGTAAAGTAATAACTATTTTTGTAGGTATTGCTATGTATTATAGAAGTAGAAAAACTGAAACTTGGAAATTTGCAAATGTTTCCAAAATTTGGGTAAATTTGGTATTTTTTTATAAATAAAAATGTTTTGTTTTTTTTACTTCATTTTACCAGTGTCATGAAGTACAATATGTGATGAAAAAACAATCTCAGAATGGCCTGGATAAGTCAAAGCGCTTTAAAGTTATCACCACATAAAATGACACTGGTCAGATTTGCAAAAAATGGCCTGGTCCCTAAGGTGAAAATGAGCCCGGTCCCTAAGAGGTTAAAAAGGAGATGTGGCACATATAATTTAACTGTCCGCAGCGGACGCCGTCTATGGAAAAAGTACACTGGATGTCACTGATATTTTAGGGATGCGCACACTTTACACAGGTGATGTGGCGCAAATAATTTAACTGTCCGCAGCGGCCTATTACACGGTATTTAATGCAGGATGTGCTAAAAATATATATTGCTGCTGTCACACAAAATTGTCCTTAACCCCTTAGGGACGTAGGGCATACCGGTACGCCCTATTTCCCGAGTCCTTAATGACTTTTAAGTTTAAATACACTACGTGCAGAATTATTAGGCAAATGAGTATTTTGACCACATCATCCTCTTTATGCATGTTGTCTTACTCCAAGCTGTATAGGCTTGAAAGCCTACTACCAATTAAGCATATTAGGTAATGTGCATCTCTGTAATGAGAAGGGGTGTGGTCTAATGACATCAACACCCTATATCAGGTGTGCATAATTATTAGGCAACTTCCTTTCCTTTGGCAAAATGGGTCAAAAGAAGGACTTGACAGGCTCAGAAAAGTCAAAAATAGTGAGATATCTTGCAGAGGGATGCAGCACTCTTAAAATTGCAAAGCTTCTGAAGCGTGATCATCGAACAATCAAGCGTTTCATTCAAAATAGTCAACAGGGTCGCAAGAAGCGTGTGGAAAAACCAAGGCGCAAAATAACTGCCCATGAACTGAGAAAAGTCAAGCGTGCAGCTGCCAAGATGCCACTTGCCACCAGTTTGGCCATATTTCAGAGCTGCAACATCACTGGAGTGCCCAAAAGCACAAGGTGTGCAATACTCAGAGACATGGCCAAGGTAAGAAAGGCTGAAAGACGACCACCACTGAACAAGACACACAAGCTGAAACATCAAGACTGGGCCAAGAAATATCTCAAGACTGATTTTTCTAAGGTTTTATGGACTGATGAAATGAGAGTGAGTCTTGATGGGCCAGATGGATGGGCCCGTGGCTGGATTGGTAAAGGGCAGAGAGCTCCAGTCCGACTCAGACGCCAGCAAGGTGGAGGTGCAGTACTGGTTTGGGCTGGTATCATCAAAGATGAGCTTGTGGGGCCTTTTTGGGTTGAGGATGGAGTCAAGCTCAACTCCCAGTCCTACTGCCAGTTTCTGGAAGACACCTTCTTCAAGCAGTGGTACAGGAAGAAGTCTGCAAGGTAAGAAAAACATGATTTTCATGCAGGACAATGCTCCATCACACGCGTCCAAGTACTCCACAACGTGGCTGGCAAGAAAGGGTATAAAA
Organism: Bufo gargarizans; assembly: GCF_014858855.1. Classification (NCBI taxonomy): domain Eukaryota; kingdom Metazoa; phylum Chordata; class Amphibia; order Anura; family Bufonidae; genus Bufo; species Bufo gargarizans. Next base: position 356,838,992 of record NC_058080.1, on the reverse strand, counting down.
GAAGAAAATCTAATGACATGGCCTCCTTGTTCACCTGATCTGAACCCCATTGAGAACCTGTGGTCCATCATCAAATGTGAGATTTACAAGGAGGGAAAACAGTACACCTCTCTGAACAGTGTCTGGGAGGCTGTGGTTGCTGCTGCACGCAATGTTGATGGTGAACAGATCAAAACACTGACAGAATCCATGGATGGCAGGCTTTTGAGTGTCCTTGCAAAGAAAGGTGGCTATATTGGTCACTGATTTGTTTTTGTTTTGTTTTTGAATGTCAGAAATGTATATTTGTGAATGTTGAGATGTTATATTGGTTTCACTGGTAAAAATAAATAATTGAAATGGGTATATATTTGTTTTTTGTTAAGTTGCCTAATAATTATGCACAGTAATAGTCACCTGCACACACAGATATCCCCCTAAAATAGCTAAAACTAAAAACAAACTAAAAACTACTTCCAAAAATATTCAGCTTTGATATTAATGAGTTTTTTGGGTTCATTGAGAACATGGTTGTTGTTCAATAATAAAATTAATCCTCAAAAATACAACTTGCCTAATAATTCTGCACTCCCTGTAGTGATTGTGGCTCCCCGGGGGTTTATCCGAACAGGATGCCAGCTGAAATCATTCAGCCGGCATCCTGTCACAACGCCGGGGGGGTCATGTGATTCCCCCCATGTCGGCGATCGCAGCAAACCGCAGGTCAATTCAGACCTGCAGTTTGCTGCGCTTTCTGCAGTTTCTGATCCCCGCGGTCCATGACCGCGGGGATCAGAAACTTTAGTGTGCCTAAAATAAAGATTTTGCACCCCCCTCTGCACCCCTGCATGATATTATGCCGGCGGGTGGTGCAGGGGGGGGTTGTGGGCGGTGGGGGCGTTGCGGGCGGTGTGGCCGGCGGGATCGCGATCCCCCGCCCGCCTCCCCTTGAAAATTCGCTGGTGTACAGTGGATATACCAGAGTGTCAGCACATTGCTGACACTCTGGTATAAACGGCTGACATCTGTGCAGATGTCAGACGTTTAACCCTTTCCATACCGCGGTCCATACAGACCGCGGTATGGAAAAGGTTAACTGTCAGGGTCAAGGGGCTCCCTCCCTCTCCCATCAGGGCGCTGCTGTGCCTTTGCAGCCCCCAGACAGGATGGGTTCACAGAGGTAGGGAGCCCCCCTCCTTACCCCTCCCCGTCTGCGCAGTTCTGGCCACTACTGAGCAGACAGGGAAGGTTTCTATGGCAATAGGACGCCTTCTCAGGCATAAAGGCATAGATCTGTTCAAACAAAGTGTAAGTAAAATACAGTACAGTACACTATATAGTGTACTGTACTGTATTATACAGACATCAGACCCACTAGATCATCAAGAACCAAGTGGGTCTGGGTCAAAAAATAAAATAAAAAAGTGAACAAAGTTAAGATAAAAAAAAAACATTTATCACTGAATAAAAAAAATAAAATAAAATACACTACACATATTAGGTATCGCCGCGTCCGTAACGACCCGATCTATAAAACGGTCATGTTACTTTCCCCGCACGGTCAATGCCATAAAAAAAAATAAAAAATTTAAATTTTGCCCACCTTACTTCCCAAAAAAGGTTATAAAAGTGATCAAAAAAGTCGCATGTACGCCAAAATAGTACCAATCAAACCGTCATCTCATCCAGCAAAAATCATACCCTACCCAAGATAATTGCCCAAAAACTGAAAAAAACTATGGCTCTTAGACTATGGAAACACTAATACATGATTTTTTTTGTTTAAAAAAATGAAATCATTGTGTAAAACTTACATAAATCAAAATAAAGTATACATATTAGGTATCGCCGCATCCGTATCGACTATCTGTATAAAAATATCACATAAACTAACCCCTCAGGTGACCACCGTAAAAAAATAAAAATGGTGTAAAAAAAAAGCCATTTTTTGTCATTTTATGTCCCAAAAAGTATAAAGGCAAGTGATCAAAAAGTCATATGCACCCCAAAATAGTGCCAATCAAACCATCATCTCATCCCGCAAAAAATGAGACCCTACTCAAGATAATCGCCCAAAAACTGAAAAAACTATGGCTCTTAGACTATGGAGACACTAAAACATTTTTTGGGTTTTAAAAATGAAGTCATTGTATAAAACTTACATAAATAAAAAAATTTGTATACATATTAGGTATCGCCGCGTCCGTGACAACCTGCTCTATAAAATTACCACATGATCTAATCTGTCAGATGAATGTTGTAAATAGCAAAAAAAGTGCCAAAAAAGCTATTTCTTGTTACCTTGCCGCACAAAAAGTGTAATATAGAGCAACCAAAAATCATATGTACCCTAAACTAGTACCAACAATACTGCCACCCTATTCCGTAGTTTCTAAAATGGGGTCACTTTTTTGGAGTTTCTACTCTAGGGGTGCATCAGGGGGGCTTCAAATGGGACATGGTGTCAAAAAAAAAACAGTCCAGCAAAGTCTGCCTTCCAAAAACCGTATGGCATTCCTTTCCTTCTGCGCCCTGCCGTGTGCCCGTACAGCAGTTTACGACCACATATGGGGTGTTTCTGTAAACTACAGAATCAGGGCCATAAATTATGAGTTTTTTTGGCTGTTAACCCTTGCTTTGTAACTGGAAAAAAAATATTAAAATGGAAAATCTGCCCAAAAAGTAAAATTTTGAAATTATATCTCTATTTTCCATTAAATCTTGTGCAACACCTAAACGGTTAACAAAGTTTGTAAAATCAGTTTTGAATACCTTGAGAGGTGTAGTTTCTTAGATGGGGTCACTTTTATGGAGTTTCTACTCTAGGGGTGCATCAGGGGGGCTTCAAATGGGACATGGTGTCAGAAAAACTGTCCAGCAAAATCTGGCTTCCAAAAACCACACGGCGCACCTTTCCCTCTACGTCCTACTGTGTGCCCGTACAGTAGTTTACGGCCACATATGGGGTGTTTCTGTAAACGGCAGAGTCAGGGCAATAAAGATACAGTCTTGTTTGGCTGTTAACCCTTGCTTTGTTAGTGGAAAAAATGGGTTAAAATGGAAAATTAGGCAAAAAAATGAAATTCTCAAATTTCATCCCCATTTGCCAATAACTCTTGTGCAACACCTAAAGGGTTAACGAAGTTTGTAAAATCAGTTTTGAATACCTTGAGAGGTGTAGTTTATAGAATGGGGTCATTTTTTTCTATTATGTAAGCCTCGCAAAGTGACTTCAGACCTGTAGTGGTCCCTAAAAATTGGGTTTTTGTAAATTTCTGAAAAATTTCAAGATGTGATTCTAAACTTTCCCAAAATAATTCAAACATGAAGTAGACATATGGGGAATGTTAGGTCATCACAATTTTGGGGGGTATTACTATGTATTACAGAAGTAGAGAAACTGAGACTTTGAAATTTGCTAATTTTTCAAAATTTTGGGTAAATTTGGTATTTTATTATGCAATTTTTTTTATTTTTTTTACTTCATTTTACCAGTGTCATGAAGTACAATATGTGACGAAAAAACAATCTCAGAATGGCCTGGATAAGTCAAAGTGTTTTAAAGTTATCAGCACTTAAAGTGACACTGGTCAGATTTGCAAAAAATGGCCAAGTCCTTAAGGGGATTTAAAAGGACTTTTGGGTCTCTGAAACATTTTTTGTACAAAAAAATATATTCAATTACACTCTCTACACTCTCTGTCCCTTCCTATGCTCAGCTCTCCCTGACTGCGAATGAGCCGAACATGTGTCATTGGGTGCAATATAGCACCCGCTGACACGTTTCAGCCAGTAGCCAACATGGCTACTGGCATTACAGTGAGGGCAGCACTTACCAGCAAGTTTATTGGCTGCATAGCAGCCAAGAAACGTGCGGGAGAAGACTCGAGCATGGCGCTCGAGCAAATGCGGTACTCGGCCGAGTACCGCCATGTGCCAAGCATCGAGATGCTCGAGCCAAACAGGTGTTCGCCTGATCATGCTCGGTCAACACTACTGTATATACTATATATGTGTTCATAGTGCATCTAGCATACCTCATACCTCACATATCAGTACATCATACCTCCTAATTTTTTGGAAGGTCAAAGTGGGACACTTATATTTCATTGTGTGAAAGTCCATTTTTACTGTATACACTTTAATAGTTTTCTTAGTGTAAAAATGTTCTGAATGTTGAAATTTCTAAAATCCTAAATGCTTTAAATAATAAAATAATATAAAAGTGTGGGGTCTAATATACAGGTAGGAACCAGACAAACACTTTCTGGATCAATATGATATACATGTAAATGCAAAAGAGGGACACTTACAGAGTAAAGAGGGACAGAGGGACTTGGGTAAAAAATAGGGTCTGTCCCTCCTAAAGAGGGACACTTGGGAGGACTGGTAAACTGCTGTATATACAATATATCTATACACGCTGAATGTATTATACAGTATAATAGGTGCAGTGTGTACAGATACATAGTATATACAGCAGTGTACTGATATGTTAGGTATGTGGTATAAATTACACCTCCAACCTCAGATTTCAGTACACTGCTGTATATACTATATATCTGTACACAATGCATGCATTGTACAGTATAATAGGTGCAGATATATAGTATATACGGCAGTGTACTGATATGTGAGGTATCTGCTGGCGTTGTTAGGTCATAACAAGCCTACAATCAATGACCCTGCTGCCTCTATACCGCCATGACCAACTTAACCCGCACCTACTGTGTCCTTCTCCCATACCATGTAGATTGCAAGCCCTCACGGGCAGGGCCCTCTCTCCTTCTGTACCAGTTTGTAACTCATTTTGTTTATGATTAGTGCAATTGTCTGTATTATGTATGTATACCGCTTTTCATATGTACAGCGCTATGGAATGAATGGCGCTTTAATAATAAATAATAATAATAATAACATCCCGGCTAAGGCCTCAGATATTTTTCCCAGTGCCCCTAATATAGCAACAGATGTGGCATAGTTCACTGAATCGCCATCCTCAATATGGCAATACAGTTGTAAGCCTTGTACCGGGGTGGGCTCCCCAGAATACAGCGAAGTCAGAACGAGGAAAGCAACTCCAACACCAGCTTTTGCCAAAACTGAATTTTACTAAAACGTGGTAATGAACACAACCACAAATGCTGGGAACATAAAATAAATGTACATACACCCAGTCAGAAGGCTGAGAACCCTTGTGCTGCACAGCACGGCACCCTCCATAGTTACATAGTTAATACAGTTGAAAAAAGACATACGTCCATCAAGTTCAACCAAGGGATAGGTGGGGTGCGAACCCCAAAAGGAATTGAGACTCAGATTTTTACACATTTTCATAAGCATTAAGAAGTCATCTAAACCCTTTTTGAAACTGTTTACTGTTCCTGCTGTGATTACATCCTGAGGAAGTCTATTCCACAGTTCTTACAGTATAGAAGCTTTGACGTTTCCAGAGACTGAACTTTTTCCTCTTCAATCGGATGCAGTGACCCAGCGCATTTTACATTGAACAGCTTTTCACAGTTTTTTTTTGTATTGCCCATTTATATATTTGTATATAATGAAAGTTTTTGGAACCGCGCTGCTCTGGACTATAATCTCCGGTCAATAGTGGATCGTGCCGGGCTCCAACACCTTTCCTTTCCACCCAGAAAAGGTCCAATCTTCCACAGATGGTTTCCTCTATAGGGTTCAAGGAAATTGATACAATAGTGAAGCACCCTTTGGCTTGATGTTTATTAAAAGGTTTTATTGTACTCACAAGAGTCGATCAACAAATGGCATATATCAATAGATACAATCGTCTGGTTTCTGCCCGACCCGGGTTTCGCTGCCTCGCTTCTTCAGGGGCGACAACTGCGCATATGCGCAATGGGGCCCTTTGAATAGCCCAGCTTGTTTCGATAAATGAGCCGGCGGTGATCCGGATCAAATCCCAACATTGCAGAAAAGTTTCCAATCATGCATTTTACAAGTATCTTCATATACCTTCCCATTCCACATAAAAATTAACACATATAAATATAAATAGATACAAAATTATAAAACTCTTGCTGTTATAAACAACTTGATCTCCAACACATTTATCTCTTATTCATCATTATTTTTTACACCGCAATATTATTTAATGGATATAGATCTTCATCCCACTTAATTCACCTACAACATTACATAAATCGTCCGATTCGCGATATGCTCTATACTTAAATATTCACAAAGCCGTCATTAATACTCCACCCACTTTTGTGACGTCGCTTGGGTGCTCCGAACCCCGCCTCCCCCCTCCGACATCCGCGTCACACTCCGTCATCATGACGTTGTTCGAAGGTCCTCAAGGAGCAGGGTCAGGAGAACCAAAGCAACGCGACTGGTCGGGATGTTTTACAGTAAGCATGGTTTTAAATCAAATTCAATATTTAACCCACCTGGCTGTAGGGTTCCTAACTGGTAAATCCACTCTACCTCCTTTCTATTAATTTGTGCCAGTGAGTCCCCCCCTCGCCAGTGTGGCTTGACAATTTCCACACCAGCAAATCTTAGACCCTTCGGGGTTTTTTCATGCGCAAATTTGAAATGGGCGGATACACTGTGGGTCAACAGACCTTTTCTAATGTTCCGTACGTGCTCCTGTATTCTGGTTTTGAGCTTCCTTACTGTCCTGCCCACGTACTGGAGCCCACAAGGGCACTCCAGTACGTATATAATATTCTCATTCTCACAGGAACAGTTTCCTCTTATACGGAACTCCATTCCATTTTTTTGGGATGTTATACAGTTGATGTTTATCTGTCGTTCTTTTGTATTCCTATTTTTACATCCTGCGCAAAACCCACACCAGGTGAATTTTCCTCCTTCTTTCTTTGGCTTAATATTGACTGGAGGGATAGCACTATGTACAAGTTTTGTTCTGATACTAGCCGCTTTTTTAAAAATAAAGGAGGGATTATCTGGTATAGTTTTTCCTAATACTGGATCGTTTTTAAGTATCCCCCAGTTTTTTCTCACCATTTTCTTGATGTTATCAGACATAGAACAGTATTTTGTCACAAAAGAGAATTTGTAATCTTTCTCACCCTTTTTCACTTTTTCTCTCGTATCTTTACTCTCTTCCCTTTTTTCTACTTCCACAGCTTCTATGCATACGTCTAGATTTGCCCCATCATAACCCCTTTCAATGAATCTGTTTTTTAGCACATTGCTTTGTATTCGGTAGTCTTCGACTTTCGTACAATTACGGGCCATCCTCTTGAATTGTCCTTTCGGTATATTCGTGAGCCAGGGCCCGTAATGACAGCTTTTTATGTCAATATAGGAGTTGACATCTGTGTCCTTAAAATGTGAACTTGTCATGAAGCGGCCATCTTCTATCCGTATGCATAGATCTAGGAAGGTGACAGAGACATTACTAATTTCCCCCACAAATTTTAAATTCCAGTCATTGATGTTCAACTGACATATGAAGGACTCGAGGCCCTCTCTCCCTCCTTCCCACACTAGGAGACAGTCATCGATATATCTCCTCCAGAAGGTCAGTTTGCCCCCTGGGGTGTCCGCTCCTAGTGTGGGAAGGATGGAGGCCTCCTCCCATGCCCCCATAAAAATGTTAGCGAAGCTGGGGGCGAATTTCGCCCCCATCGCCGTCCCGATGCACTGTACATAGTGCGAGTCCTTAAACCAAAAATAATTATGATCAAGACAGTAACTGAGGCATTCCAGGATAAATGTTCCCTGTGAGTCTCCTAATTTCATATCTTTTTTAATCCTACTCTCTACAGCTTCCATACCCAACTTCTTCGGAATAACTGTATACAGAGATGCCACATCAATTGTGGCCATCCATGTATCTACAGTAGGGGGGCTTAGTTCCTTAATAAGTTGTAACACAGCTCCGGTGTCCTTCAAGTGCGAGGGGTTCTGCACCACATACCCCTGCAAGTAAAAATCAATATATTCGGTGATCCTGCATGTCAATGAGTTCAGGCCCGAAATTATCGGCCTCCCTGGAGGGTCGATTAAACTTTTATGGACTTTTGGCAGGTGATATATTACTGGTACTAGAGGGAACGGTACGGTGAGGTACTCATACTCTTTTTTATTCAATATTCCTTTTTTGAAACCCTCTCTCAAGATTCCATCCAGAATCTTTTTATATTCTTGGGTGGAGTTACTTTTCAGTTTTCTATAGGTTGTTCCGTCCGATACCAATCTTGCCATTTCTGCTTCATATTTCTCTTTGTTCATTATAACTACCCCCCCCTTTATCCGCTGGTTTAATTGTTAGATCTGGATTGTTTTCCAGATCTTTCAGGGCCTTTCTTTCTTTATAATTGAGATTTTGTTTCACCTTACTCGTGTCCATCTCCTCTAGCTCTTTTAACAGGCCAATTTTAAAAGCCTCCACGCATTCATTCATTATAATTTTGTATCTATTTATATTTATATGTGTTAATTTTTATGTGGAATGGGAAGGTATATGAAGATACTTGTAAAATGCATGATTGGAAACTTTTCTGCAATGTTGGGATTTGATCCGGATCACCGCCGGCTCATTTATCGAAACAAGCTGGGCTATTTAAAGGGCCCCATTGCGCATATGCGCAGTTGTCGCCCCTGAAGAAGCGAGGCAGCGAAACCTGGGTCGGGCAGAAACCAGACGATTGTATCTATTGATATATGCCATTTGTTGATCGACTCTTGTGAGTACAATAAAACCTTTTAATAAACATCAAGCCAAAGGGTGCTTCACTATTGTATCAATTTCCTTGAACCCTATAGAGGAAACCATCTGTGGAAGATTGGACCTTTTCTGGGTGGAAAGGAAAGGTGTTGGAGCCCGGCACCATCCACTATAGACCGGAGATTATAGTCCAGAGCAGCGCGGTTCCAAAAACTTTCATTACCTGCATTTTTAGTGTGATATACCTACCACACTACTCCGGAACCAGCAGCAGCGCAAGTAACTTGTCCGTGCTAGGATACAGGACTGACGTTTTTATTGTTGTTTTAATTTGCATCTGTAGGTTGTCAAGTCTTGTTACCAACATGGACATTTTTGATTTTAGAGCCAATTTCAAATGTGATCTTGATGCTTTCTGTGAGACTCCCATTGAGAGCGATAAGGGGTCAGATGATATGAGAACACTGTTTGTGAAACTTGAAAAGGAACTGATTAGGGAAATACGAACCACCTGGGATATTGCCTCCCTGGAGAGATTTCTTATGGAAGGCAAGATTCCAGAAGGCCTGAGATGGCAACTCCCTCTGATCACTGAAGAGGAGGAGGATTTAATAGGTTGGGAAAGAGTATTGAATGAATGTGCGTGGAAAGTCATGCAATATATTATCACAGTCCGAAAGAATAAGTTAAAGAAGATTAACAAGGTGATTGATGATTTACAAGAGGTGATTAAACCTATAAAAAATGGGAACAAAGAGATATATGATAAATGTAGCAAACAGTGTCAGGAAGCAGTACTTAAATCAGAAAAGGAAATAAGGAATAAGAAACACAAGAAATATGTTAAGATTTGTAATGAATATAAAACTGATAAAGTATATAAATGGAAAAATAAACAGAAAAATACTGGGGAGACTATGTCAGAAACGGGAAATGTGGATGAGCCCAGTGCTAGTAATCCTAATCAAGGACACTACACTGGAGGTTTTAGGAAACCAGAGACTGGGGTTGAGAGACAAAGGGTTTTTAAAAATAATTATAACCAACAGTTTAACAAATATACACCGCAGCGGAATTATGGGTATCATGAAAATGCATATCAGTTTAATAGAGAAAATGCATACACATATGAGCCAAACTTTGAGAATAGGGATGACCATATAAACCAGCAGAATTATACACACCATTATGCTGGTCAACAGGGCAAGCATTATGAGTATAGTAATGGTCACAAAGGAGGCCAGTACAATGGGAATTATGGACGAAATAATGGATATAGAGGACAACAATATAGACAAATATATAAACAGCCGTATCAAGGAGGAGGATATAAGGGAAAACCAAGATGGATACCACAGGAGAATTATAGGACTAACCATTATGAAGGAGCCCATTATGAAGGAAACAGTTATGACGATAAGCAAAAAAGGGACAATGGCGAGGGAAACAGACTAAACAGTACACAACAGAACGAGCAAAATTTTCCTCACCAGAGCATAAAAGGGGTCCAGAGGGAAGGAGAAATAAGAGAAGTAACAATGAGGACACCACAAAAAAGAAGTCTGGTAGAGGAAGACGGGGAAAAGGAAAGGGGAAGATCGAGCCCAAAAACCAAAAAGATCAAGGAGACATAGGAGGGATTTTCAACTTAAGTGACCATATCTTAACAGAGGGAGAAAAGAGTGTCCTTAACAAGGGCCTTAAATATGCGCCTAGCCAGAAGATCAACAAATTTGAGGCATTCCTGGATATTCATAAATATATTCGGAAAATCAATATGGCTAAATATTGGATTAGCAATCCTGCTTCACAGAGCAAAAATCCTGCTATATTACACACACAGATTAAGAAAGAGGGAGATATCGTACACACACATATGAAGGAAAAATCAAAGTTTTTCCCAAAAAACCGGAATAATGAATGCGTGGAGGCTTTTAAAATTGGCCTGTTAAAAGAGCTAGAGGAGATGGACACGAGTAAGGTGAAACAAAATCTCAATTATAAAGAAAGAAAGGCCCTGAAAGATCTGGAAAAAAATCCAGATCTAACAATTAAACCAGCGGATAAAGGGGGGGGGGTAGTTATAATGAACAAAGAGAAATATGAAGCAGAAATGGCAAGATTGGTATCGGACGGAACAACCTATAGAAAACTGAAAAGTAACCCCACCCAAGAATATAAAAAGATTCTGGATGGAATCTTGAGAGAGGGTTTCAAAAAAGGAATATTGAATAAAAAAGAGTATGAGTACCTCACCGTACCGTTCCCTCTAGTACCAGTAATATATCACCTGCCAAAAGTCCATAAAAGTTTAATCGACCATCCAGGGAGGACGATAATTTCAGGCCTGAACTCATTGACATGCAGGATCACCGAATATATTGATTTTTACTTGCAGGGGTATGTGGTGCAGAACCCCTCGCACTTGAAGGACACCGGAGCTGTGTTACAACTTATTAAGGAACTAAGCCCCCCTACTGTAGATACATGGATGGCCACAATTGATGTGGCATCTCTGTATACAGTTATTCCGAAGAAGTTGGGTATGGAAGCTGTAGAGAGTAGGATTAAAAAAGATATGAAATTAGGAGACTCACAGGGAACATTTATCCTGGAATGCCTCAGTTACTGTCTTGATCATAATTATTTTTGGTTTAAGGACTCGCACTATGTACAGTGCATCGGGACGGCGATGGGGGCGAAATTCGCCCCCAGCTTCGCTAACATTTTTATGGGGGCATGGGAGGAGGCCTCCATCCTTCCCACACTAGGAGCGGACACCCCAGGGGGCAAACTGACCTTCTGGAGGAGATATATCGATGACTGTCTCCTAGTGTGGGAAGGAGGGAGAGAGGGCCTCGAGTCCTTCATATGTCAGTTGAACATCAATGACTGGAATTTAAAATTTGTGGGGGAAATTAGTAATGTCTCTGTCACCTTCCTAGATCTATGCATACGGATAGAAGATGGCCGCTTCATGACAAGTTCACATTTTAAGGACACAGATGTCAACTCCTATATTGACATAAAAAGCTGTCATTACGGGCCCTGGCTCACGAATATACCGAAAGGACAATTCAAGAGGATGGCCCGTAATTGTACGAAAGTCGAAGACTACCGAATACAAAGCAATGTGCTAAAAAACAGATTCATTGAAAGGGGTTATGATGGGGCAAATCTAGACGTATGCATAGAAGCTGTGGAAGTAGAAAAAAGGGAAGAGAGTAAAGATACGAGAGAAAAAGTGAAAAAGGGTGAGAAAGATTACAAATTCTCTTTTGTGACAAAATACTGTTCTATGTCTGATAACATCAAGAAAATGGTGAGAAAAAACTGGGGGATACTTAAAAACGATCCAGTATTAGGAAAAACTATACCAGATAATCCCTCCTTTATTTTTAAAAAAGCGGCTAGTATCAGAACAAAACTTGTACATAGTGCTATCCCTCCAGTCAATATTAAGCCAAAGAAAGAAGGAGGAAAATTCACCTGGTGTGGGTTTTGCGCAGGATGTAAAAATAGGAATACAAAAGAATGACAGATAAACATCAACTGTATAACATCCAAAAAAAATGGAATGGAGTTCCGTATAAGAGGAAACTGTTCCTGTGAGAATGAGAATATTATATACGTACTGGAGTGCCCTTGTGGGCTCCAGTACGTGGGCAGGACAGTAAGGAAGCTCAAAACCAGAATACAGGAGCACGTACGGAACATTAGAAAAGGTCTGTTGACCCACAGTGTATCCGCCCATTTCAAATTTGCGCATGAAAAAAACCTGAAGGGTCTAAGATTTGCTGGTGTGGAAATTGTCAAGCCACACTGGCGAGGGGGGGACTCACTGGCACAAATTAATAGAAAGGAGGTAGAGTGGATTTACCAGTTAGGAACCCTACAGCCAGGTGGGTTAAATATTGAATTTGATTTAAAACCATGCTTACTGTAAAACATCCCGACCAGTCGCGTTGCTTTGGTTCTCCTGACCCTGCTCCTTGAGGACCTTCGAACGACGTCATGATGACGGAGTGTGACGCGGATGTCGGAGGGGGGAGGCGGGGTTCGGAGCACCCAAGCGACGTCACAAAAGTGGGTGGAGTATTAATGACGGCTTTGTGAATATTTAAGCATAGAGCATATCGCGAATCGGACGATTTATGTAATGTTGTAGGTGAATTAAGTGGGATGAAGATCTATATCCATTAAATAATATTGCGGTGTATAAAATAATGATGAATAAGAGATAAATATGTTGGAGATCAAGTTGTTTATAACAGCAAGAGTTTTATAATTTTGTATCTATTTATATTTATATGTGTTAATTTTTATGTGGAATGGGAAGGTATATGAAGATACTTGTAAAATGCATGATTGGAAACTTTTCTGCAATGTTGGGATTTGATCCGGATCACCGCCGGCTCATTTATCGAAACAAGCTGGGCTATTCAAAGGGCCCCATTGCGCATATGCGCAGTTGTCGCCCCTGAAGAAGCGAGGCAGCGAAACCCGGGTCGGGCAGAAACCAGACGATTGTATCTATTGATATATTCCATTTGTTGATCGACTCTTGTGAGTACAATAAAACCTTTTAATAAACATCAAGCCAAAGGGTACTTCACTATTGTATCAATTTCCTTGAACCCTATAGAGGAAACCATCTGTGGAAGATTGGACCTTTTCTGGGTGGAAAGGAAAGGTGTTGGAGCCCGGCACCATCCACTATTGACCGGAGATTATAGTCCAGAGCAGCGCGGTTCCAAAAACTTTCATTACCTGCATTTTTAGTGTGATATACCTACCACACTACTCCGGAACCAGCAGCAGCGCAAGTAACTTGTCCGTGCTAGGATACAGGACTGACGTTTTTATTGTTGTTTTAATATATATTTGTATAGGTTAATCATGTCCCCCTTAGACGTCTCTTCTCAAATTCAATTCTTTTAATCTTTCTTCATAACTAAGATCCTCCATTCCCCTTATCAGTTTAGTCGCTCTCCTCTGTACTTTTTCCAGCTGCAGTGCATCCTTTCTATGTACTGGTGCCCAGAACTGAACTGCATATTCCAGATGAGGCCGCACCAACGCTTTGTAAAGTGGTAATATTACATCCCTGCCCCACGAGTCCATGCCTCGTTTAATGCATGACAATATCCTGGTAGCCTTAGAAGCAGCTGATTGACATTGTATGCTGTAATTTCATCTACCTTCCACAAGGACACCCAAATCCTTCTCTATAAGTGACTCTCCCAGTGTTACATCACCTAGGACATATGACGCACAGAGATTATTACTACCAAGATGCATAACTTTACATTTGTCCACATTGAACCTCATTTGCCAAATTGATGCCCAATTACTGAGTGTTCAAGTCAGCTTGTAGTTTATGGACATCTTCCATAGACTGCACAGTTCTACACAGCTTGTTGTGGAATGCCACTCAGAAAACGCATTCTTCAGGAAGAATAAGGTTTATTGCGGCTAGTAGGAGCATTAACAGCTTCAATTGCACAAAGGAAAATGCTCAAAGGGGGAGAGGCCCGCACTCATCTTATACACATAACCATCCTAAACTTTACATACTTGTCTTATCCTCATTGGATAGGTTAAACTCCCTCTACAACCCCATTGGACATCTCCATGCATGGACAATGCTTGCTTGCTTAACCCCTTAAGGACACAGGGCGTACAGGTACGCCCTTGTGCCCTGGTACTTAAGGACACAGGGCGTACATGTACGCCCTGTGCATTTTCAATCACCGCCGCGCGGCCGGCGGCGATCGGAACCCCGTGCCTGCTCAAATCATTGAGCAGGCACTTGGGGCAAATGCGTCGGGGGGTCCGGTGACCCCCCTATGTATGCGATCGCAGAAAACCGCAGGTCAATTCAGACCTGCGGTTTTCAGCGTTTCCGGGTTATTCGGGTCTCTGAAGACCCGATAACCCGGAACAGGATGGTGATGGTGGTGTGATTTCACTCCACCAATCACCATCCAGCGATCCTGAGTGGTGATGGTGACATCACCACTCAGGATCGCTTTCTGATTGGTCAGGGGGCGGTCCGGCGGCAGATTCAAAAGAGGCAGGCGCCCCTCTCCTCCTCCTTTTGTGTTCCAGCGCCGGAGGAGAGAGGAGCTGCCTGCACGTGTCCACCATCGCTGCCAGCACCCCTGATCTGTGCCCCCAGCACCCCCCATCAGGTACATAGGGACAGCTAGGGAAAGTTTGGGATAGGCAGGGAAAAAAAAGGGAAAGTTAGTTTTTTTTACTTTTCATTGCATCACCCTAGTTAGGGTGTCTGGGGTCCACAGCACAGCTGTGTGACCCTAGACCCCCCAGGGGTGCTGCCACTTGCCCCCCTCCCCCTGCCACTTGCCCCCCCCCCCCACCTTTTTTGGGGTGCTTTTTTTTTTTTTTGAGTTCGCTGACTGTGACCGGCACTTAGCGTCCGGCCACTGTTAGCGCATCGCACACCCCACCGCTGATCAACTTCGGACGGTTGATCAGCAGTTTTGAATTTTTTTTCCTCACTTTTTTGCCCTTTTTTTAGTTAGTTTTATTTATTTTTTTCTGTTAGTTTTAGGGTGAGTTCGTGAACACCCGTGCCCCCTCACACACGCACACCAAATAAAGAGTTACACACACGCACATATACACGCAGACACACACTCCCCTATGGCCTGCCGGACGTTCTCGGCCGAGGAGGCATACGCCCAGCTTGCCTCCGAGTCCGAGAGTCCCAGTGAGGATGAGGATGACCCCACATTCCTGTTGTCATCCGCATCCTCCTCATCATCTAGCGATGATGATGAGCCCCCAAGGCGGCGGAGACGCCGCCAGGCGGAGCAAGGGGACCGCCATGTTAGGGACCCTGTGGCCCACACTAGTACGAGCAGCTCTGGGGCTCGTACTGGTTTCCCGGCCCACCAGTTAAATCCACCGGAGCACCCTGCCGGTGAACTTGTCTGGTGTAGCCCAGAGCGATACGAGCCCGTGATTCCTGATTTTGTAGGCCAATCAGGAATCCAGATTTCCACAGTGGGCTACACTGAATATGACTTTTTTTGTCATTTTTTCAGTGACCCACTGGTAAATCTGATGGTGGAGCAGACGAATCTGTACGCCCAACAGTTCGTCTCTCAACACCCGGGCTCCTTTTTGGCCAGGCCCGGTGGCTGGACGCCGGTCAGTGCAGCCGAAATGAGGACATTTTGGGGCCTCGTGCTGCATATGGGCCTGGTCAAGAAACCCAGTGCCAGGCTGTACTGGAGTGGGGACGTCCTATATCAGACCCCACTTTACAGTACGGTTATGACACGCTCCCGGTTTGAGGCCATCAGGAAATGTCTGCATTATTCCGATAATGCAGCATGTCCACCCCGAGGTGATCCTGCCCATGACCGTCTGTACAAGATACGGCCGGTCATCGATCACTTTGGGGCCAAATTCATGGAGGCCTATGTACCTGGAAGGGAGGTCGTGGTTGATGAGTCTCTCATTGCGTTCAAGGGGAGACTCATTTTCCGCCAGTATGTGCCTTCCAAGCGGGCGAGGTATGGCGTGAAGCTATACAAAATTTGTGAGAGTACCTCAGGGTACACTTACAAATTTCGTGTATACGAGGGGCGAGATTCCCGGATTCAACCCCCAGAATGTCCCCCCACTCTGGGTGTTACCGGGAAACTTGTGTGGGACCTTATGCACCCACTGCTGGATAAGGGTTACCACTTGTACGTGGATAACTTTTATACCAGTATCCCCTTGTTCCAGTCCCTTGCCGCCAGATCCACGTCCGCTTGTGGGACCGTGCGGAAAAATCAACGCGGCCTCCCTGCCCACCCCCTCCAGGTACCTATCCCCAGGGGTGAGACCCGTGCCCTTACCACTGGAAACCTGTTGCTGGTCAGGTATAAGGACAAGAGGGATGTCCTTATGCTGTCCACAATTCATGGTAATGGCATCACCCCTGTCCCTGTGCGAGGTACCGCGGCAACGGTCCTCAAGCCCGATTGTATCGTCGCCTACAATCGGTATATGGGAGGAGTTGATCTCTCGGATCAAGTCCTCAAGCCATATAACGCCATGCGCAAAACCCGGGCATGGTACAAAAAAGTTGCGGTCTACTTGGTGCAGGTTGCCATGTACAACTCTTTTGTACTATCCCGAAGCGCTGGCAGCACAGGGACATTCCTCCAGTTCTATGAGGCAGTCCTCAAGGCCCTGATCTTTTCGGACCGGGAAAGAGCAGGCCGGAGTACCTCGGGAACTGTAGGCGCCCGGATCGTCCCTGGCCAACACTTTCCAGGTGTGGTCCCCCATACTGGAAAGAAGGGACGAACCCAAAAAAAGTGCAGAGTGTGTCGCAGGAGGGGGATACGGAAGGACACGACTACTCAGTGCGACACATGCCCCGATCATCCGGGCCTCTGCATTGACGGTTGCTTCAGGGAGTATCACACTTCCATGGAGTACTA
Organism: Bufo gargarizans; assembly: GCF_014858855.1. Taxonomy (NCBI): domain Eukaryota; kingdom Metazoa; phylum Chordata; class Amphibia; order Anura; family Bufonidae; genus Bufo; species Bufo gargarizans. The sequence continues at coordinate 356,821,868 of NC_058080.1, read as the reverse complement.
AATTTATATCCCAATTTAGCACTGACATCAGATAAAAAAAAATGGTTCTCAGACTTGAGACACCCAAAAAAACTAAAATAATTTATTAAAAGTAGACATAGGTATTGCCGCGTCTGTAATAATCTCCTCTATAAAAATGCCCCATGACCTAACCCCCCAGATTAACACGGTCCAGAAAAAAAAAAAAGGTGCAAAAAAAGGTTTTTTTTGTCACCTTACATAATAAAAAGTTTAATAGCAAGCGATCAAAAAGCCATATAGCCCCCAAATTAGTGCCAATAAAACCGTCATCTCATCCCGCAAAAAATGAGCCCCCACATAAGATAATCAGATAAAAAAAAAAATAGAAAATGACTCTTAGACTTTAGAGATACAAAAATTTTTTTAGGGTATCAAAAAGGATAATATAGTCTAAAACCTAAATAATTGTAAAAAAAAAGTTGACTTATTAGGTATCGCCACGTCCGTAAGAATCTCCTCTATAAAAATACCCCATGACCCAACCCCCCAGATTAACACAGTAAAAAAAAAAAAAAAATAGGTGCAAAAAAATTTTTTTTTGTCACCTTACATAACAAAAAGTTTAATAGCAAGCGATCAAAAAGTCATATAGCCCCCAAAATAGTGCCAATAAAACCGTCCGCTCATCCCGCAAAAAATGAGCCCCCACATAAGATAATTGGCTAAAAGAAAATAAAAAAAATGACACTTAGACTTTAGAGATACCCAAAAAAAAAAGTTGTATCAAAAAAGATAATATAGTCAAAAACCTAAATAATTGTAAAAAAAAGTAGACTTATTAGATATTGCCGCGTCCGTAAGAATCTCCTCTATAACAATATCCCATGACCTAACTACCCAGATTAACACGGTTAAAAAAAAAAAAAAAAAACGGTGCCAAAACCGCTATTTTTGGCACTTTTCCATTTCAGTCCGTTTTTTCCGGTAAGAAAACAAGGGTTAACAACCAAACAAAAGTTAAAATTTATTACCCTGATACTGCAGTTTACAGAAACGCCACATTTGTGGTCGTAAACTGCTGTATCCGTAAAAGGGAGGCTGCAAAAGGAAAGGACCGACATGGTTTCTGGAAGGCCGATTTTGATGGCCTTTTTTATTGACACCATATCCCTTTTGAAGCCCCCCTGATGCCCCCCTAGAGTAAAAACTCCCTAAAATTGACCCCATCTAAGAAACTACACCCCTCAAGGTATTCAAAAATGATTATACAAACTTTATTAACCCTTTAGGTGTTCCTCAACAGTTAATGGCAAATGGAGATGAAATATCAGAATTTCAATTTTTGGTAACCTTACCTCACAAAAATGTAATATAGAGCAACCAAAAATTATATTTACCCTAAAAATACTCCCCCAAAAAATGCCACCTTATCCCGTAGTTTCCAAAATGGGGTCACTTTTAGGGAGTTTCGACTCCAGGGGTGCATCAGGGGGGTTGAAACAGGACACGGTGTAAATAAACCGGTCCATAAAAATCAGCCCTCCAAAAACCAAACGGCGCACCTTTCACTCTACGCCCCGCTGTGTGGCCGTACAGTAGTGTACGGCCACATATTGGGTATTTCTGTAAACGGCAGAGTCAGGGTAATAAAGATACAGTCTTGTTTGGCTGTTAACCCTTGCTTTGTTAGTAGAAAACATGGGTTAAAATGGAAAATAAGGCAAAAAAATGAAATTTTCCAATTTCATCCCCATTTGCCAATAACTCTTGTGCAACACCTAAAGGGTTAACGACGAATGTAAAATCAGTTTTGAATACCTTGAGGGGTGTAGTTTCTTAGATGGGGTCACTTTTAGGGAGTTTCTACTCTAGGGGTGCATCAGGGGTCTTCAAATGGGACATGGTGTAAATAAACCAGTCCATAAAAATCAGCCCGCCAAAAACCAAACGGCGCACCTTTCCCTCTACGCCCCGCTGTGTGGCCGTACAGTAGTTTACGGCCACATATTGGGTGTTTCTGTAAACGGCAGAGTCAGGGCAATAAAGATACAGTCTTGTTTGGCTGTTAACCCTTGTTTTGTTAGTGGAAAAAATGGGTTAAAATGGAAAATTAGACAAAAAAATGAAATTTGCAAATTTCATCCCCATTTGCCAATAACTCTTGCGCAACACCTAAAGGGTTAACGACGAATGTAAAATCAGTTTTGAATACCTTGAGGGGTGTAGTTTCTTAGATGGGGTCACTTTTAGGGAGTTTCTACTCTAGGGGTGCATCAGGGGTCTTCAAATGGGACATGGTGTAAATAAACCAGTCCATAAAAATCAGCCCGCCAAAAACCAAACGGCGCACCTTTCCCTCTACGCCCCGCTGTGTGGCCGTACAGTAGTTTACGGCCACATATTGGGTGTTTCTGTAAACGGCAGAGTCAGGGCAATAAAGATACAGTCTTGTTTGGCTGTTAACCCTTGTTTTGTTAGTGGAAAAAATGGGTTAAAATGGAAAATTAGACAAAAAAATGAAATTTGCAAATTTCATCCCCATTTGCCAATAACTCTTGCGCAACACCTAAAGGGTTAACGACGAATGTAAAATCAGTTTTGAATACCTTGAGGGGTGTAGTTTCTTAGATGGGGTCACTTTTAGGGAGTTTCTACTCTAGGGGTGCATCAGGGGTCTTCAAATGGGACATGGTGTAAATAAACCAGTCCATAAAAATCAGCCCGCCAAAAACCAAACGGCGCACCTTTCCCTCTACGCCCCGCTGTGTGGCCGTACAGTAGTTTACGGCCACATATTGGGTGTTTCTGTAAACGGCAGAGTCAGGGCAATAAAGATACAGTCTTGTTTGGCTGTTAACCCTTGATTTGTTAGTGGAAAAAATGGGTTAAAATGGAAAATTAGACAAAAAAATGAAATTTGCAAATTTCATCCCCATTTGCCAATAACTCTTGCGCAACACCTAAAGGGTTAACGACGAATGTAAAATCAGTTTTGAATACCTTGAGGGGTGTAGTTTCTTAGATGGGGTCACTTTTAGGGAGTTTCTACTCTAGGGGTGCATCAGGGGTCTTCAAATGGGACATGGTGTAAATAAACCAGTCCATAAAAATCAGCCCTCCAAAAACCAAACGGCGCACCTTTCACTCTATGCCCCGCTGTGTGGCCGTACAGTAGTTTACGGCCACATATTGGGTGTTTCTGTAAACGGCAGAGTCAGGGTAATAAAGATACAGTCTTGTTTGGCTGTTAACCCTTGCTTTGTTAGTGGAAAAAATGGGTTAAAATAAAAAATTTGACAAAAAAAAGAAATTCTCAAATTTCATTCCCATTTGCCAATAACTCTTGTGCAACACCTAAAGGGTTAACAACGTATGTAAAATCAGTTTTGAATACCTTGAGGGGTGTAGTTTCTTAGATGGGGTCATTTTTGGGTGGTTTCTATTATGTAAGCCTCGCAAAGTGACTTCAGACCTGAACTGGTCCCTAAAAATGTTGTTTTTGTAAATTGCTGAAAAATTTCAAGATTTGCTTCTAAACTTCTAAGCCTTATAACATCCCCAAAAAATAAAATATCATTCCCAAAACAATTCAAACATAAAGTAGACATATGGGGAGTGTAAAGTCATCACAATTTTTGGGGGTATTACTATGTATTACAGAAGTAGAAAAACTGAAACTTTGAAATTTGCTAATTTTTCCAAAAATTTGTTAAATTAGGTATTTTTTGGTGCAAAAAAAAATATTTTTTTGACTTCATTTCACCAGTGTCATGAAGTACAATATGTGACGAAAAAACAATCTCAGAACGGCCTGGATAAGTCAAAGCGTTTTAAAGTTATGAGCACTTAAAGTGACACTGGTCAGATTTGCAAAAAATGGCCTGGTCCTAAGGTGTAAAAAGGCTGTGTCCCTAAGGGGTTAATGTTCTTCTTGGCCAACATCTGTTATTCAATACCAATGCCTGTTTCATCCTGTCTAATCTATAGCCCCTCACCCAAGTGAGTGCCCCCACCTTAGAAATGTGTACACACATAATCAAGCGACATTATACTATATATTTTTCATTTTCTCCTTCATTCCCCCCTGTTGTTGGTTTTCCCAATACACACACACTCTGATAGTGACATTTATACTACACACACACAATGTCTCTGGCATTCTGCAATTTAAAGGGGTTGTCCGGGTTCAGAGCTGAACCCGGACTTACCCTTATTTTCACCCCGGCAGCCCCCCTGAGCCTAGCATCGGAGCATCTCATGCTCCGATGCACTCCCGTGCCCTGCGCTAGATCGCGCAGGGCACAGGCTCTTGTGTTTTCAATAACACACTGCCGGGCGGTAACTTCCGCCCAGCGGTGTGTTTGGTGACGTCACCGGCTCTGAGGGGCGGGCTTTAGCTCTGCCCTAGCCGTTTTACTGGCTAGGGCAGAGCCAAATCCCGCCCATCAGTGCCTGTGACGTCACCGGGCTTCCTGTCAGCCCCATAGAGAGCCCCGGTACGTCACCGGAACTCAGAAAAATGCCTTTGCCCTGTGCAATTTAGCGCAGGGCAAAGGAGAGCATCGGAGCATGAACTGCTCCGATGCTCATGTCAGGGGGGCTGCCTGGGTGAAAATGGAGGTATGTCCAGGTTCAGCTCTGAACCTGGACAACCCCTTTAATATATGATTTTCTCCTCATCGAATGAACAAACTTCACACTCCGGATCCTTGACTTCCTCTGTAGCAACAGGTGCGTAGGTGTGCATGGTGGCTTTCAAGAACAGTCTAAAAATAACAGGCCACAACAAGACACAATAACAGTACTGGAGCACATGCAAGCGAGACAGTCTTCAGTAAAGGCAAGAACCAAGATGGAAGATTCAAAGACCACCCTGAGAACCAGTCACCTGTTACTCCAGCTTCATCAATCATCTGCTTATTAAAGGAATGGAGGTGCTCAATGGCCCTAACAAGAGTCCCATTTTGCTCATCATCATTCGCTGGGATGAAAGTACAGCAAGAGTCTCCAAAAACTGCACAAACTCCTCCTTCAGAAGCGAGAATCTTGTCAAGAGCATATCGGTTCTGTACCGCTGTCAATCTCAGACCTCTGAGCTTCTCCTTGATGGCATTTAAGGCCTAATCTGTAATATTTATAAACTTTAATAGCTCGTACCTGTTTTTCTGAATACATTTTGCATTTACCGCTGCGTGTACTCCAGGAGTCATCCAACTTGCAAAAAAAATTTCAGCTTTTGAAAAGATTTTAAAATCTGAAAATATGAATTTCTCTTGATTCGTACACACTCACCTGGAACCCATGCATTCTTAGGGATTACCAACAAGGGGTGGATTAATTTAACCATTGAGCACACACCTGACCAGTCTCCAGGGAGTTTGGTGTACGCCAGACTACCACATTGCCAATATACATCTATTAGTACAGCAGTCCCTTGACTCAAATATTTCTCATATTTGACCAACTTACATCGTGTGTTTGTTCCCAGCCTTTGCCCATTCCCATCATTAGAATAACATATATTAAATTCCCTCTTTTCTGTGACTTTGAGACCTTTCTCTTCTAGATCTTCACTCCATGTTAATGAGGTTACAAAATCTCTCCATACTTTTTTACACAGGTTAGTATCGTTTACCAAACTGGAATCGGAAGTGAATTTCCAAAGAGTCTGGCCTGCACAACCACAATACTTCTACGAAACCTACTAATATTCCAAATCTATATGAAGCTAAACCTGAAAATACATACCGTATGTTATATAGACTTCATTATAAATCAGTAACACTAATAAGCCTAACACCCACTAATTCACATTGTACCAGTGGCGTAGGGATCGCCATAGCAGCGGCTATGGGGCCCTACGCCACTGGGGGCCCGCCGCCGACTGAGGTTTAAAAAAATAAATACAATTTATTGTGTGGCGTGGGCCGGGCGTGGCGCTGTGATAGGGGGCAGTCGGAGCCGGAGGCAGAGAGGCAGTCTGGGCGGCGGTTCATCTAACTCGCCCTAGCCGGAAGTGGAGGAGGCGGAGTCGCGGACTCGGAGTGGGAAGTACAATGAAGGCAAAGCTGCGAGGCGAGCTGCTGGAGTCGGTCAGTTCAAGTGGCTGAGGACTGAGGTGAGGGCTCAGGGCTGGCTCTGGTCTGGCTGGGGAGTGGGACTGACTGAGTCTGTCACTGTAGTCTGTATCGGTGTGTGTCCGACCGAGGCAGCAGCGTCAGTCAGTGGAGTACTGGAGACTGGAGTAAAAGTTATTTCATCTGTGTGTGTGAGGTATAGCCGGATCAAAGCATCTTCCCTAATCCCTATTCACACATATACTTGCTGAAGCCTGGCAGGCGCAGCTGCATTATTTAATAGTGTGGTGTGGTAATGGTTAATGGCATTTTGGCGAAGACACAGCCACCTAATCCTATCTGAGGGGTCCAGACCCCTCAGATAGGATTAGGTGGCTGTGTCTTCGCCAAAATGCCATTAACCATTACCGCACCACACTATTAAATAATGCAGCTGCGCCTGCCAGGCTTCAGCAAGTATATGTGTGAATAGGGAAGATGCTGAGATCCGGCTATACCTTACAGTGAGGTACAGCCGGATCTCAGCATCTTCCCTAATCCCTATTACACAGCCACCTAATCCTATCTGAGGGGTCTGTAGCACAAGCAGGTGAAAGTACATATCGTGGGGTGTGTATGTGTATTAGACAGAAAGAAGGGATATGTATCTCGTGTAGTTTGGGTATTAGGGAGAGTAAGGGGTATATATCTAGTGCTGATACAGAGCCGCTCTTCACCTACACGTGTATCAGCACTAGATATATACACCTTACTCTCCCTAATACCCAAACTACACAAGATACATATCCCTACCTTCTGTCTAATACACATACACACCCCACGATATGTACTTTCACCTTCTTGTGTTACAGACCCCTGTACAACTTAACAATCTTCTTTAATACACAGATATTTATTCATACATTTCCTACACTGGCACAAATGCGTTGCCAGTGACCAACACGTATCCGTCGCAAGTGCATGAGGAGCTGCTGATGTGGCGGCGAGGTCCGAGGGGTATGTGAGGGTGGGAGATCCGGGGGGGGGGGGGGCCATAATTTTTTTTTGCTATGGGGCCCAGTCATTTCTAGCTACGCCCCTGCATTGTACAGTATACAATTCCAGCAATATGGGGTCATACGCTCCTCCTCAGTAACAGGAATAGAAAACATAACATTGGAATCATTTGAACAATTTGTACATATCAAATTGATCATTTTTACAGTAGCCATATGACTATTAATAAATGTATTGTCCTAAATGTCCTTTAAGCCTCAGAAGTCCAATAAGCAGCACAATGCAGAGACACTCTCCTTGTGTTTCCCTTTAGTTAGGGTACTTTCACACTTGCGGCAGGATGGATCCGATAGGCTGTTCACCCTGTCGTATCCGTCCTTCCGCTATTTCGCCATGCCGCCAGACCACCGCTCCGTCCCCATTGACTATAATCAATCAGTTTACAACCCTCCAGAGTTCATTTTCACTTATCACTTCTACTTCTTGCTTCCATTTTCCCTTCAGCCTCTGTAGCCTGTATTTGAAAAAGACAAAGTTTTTGGAAGTCAACTGGCCCTAAGCCACCCTGTATCACACAGACTTCCTGGGTTAGATACAATTGATTGTTAGAACATCTTGTTCTGCAGTTGTTAATAAGAAGGTTCTTCCTACCTATAGAATCATGTATCAGTAGAGAGGAGGTATTGGATGTCTACTCATTACAATATCCCACCTTTCCTCCTCCACTTTTCTTCACTTGTCCACACCCCTTGGGGTCTGGTGAAATGTACCATATTTCCTAAGTCAGTTCTACTTTGGTGTATAACAGTGCACTGGTCCTAATCAGATGTCCCAACACATAACATAATACCAACATAAAACAGACAAAGGGTCCCCTTTGACATAACACCTTTCAACATAAAAATATTAATTGGAGCTCCAAACCAATTTTTTTATCCAGACGTTCTGTCAGGGTCTTCATTATTGCTACAAATAAAACATTCACCTAATCAAACATTTGGGTGAAAGTAATTAGCAAGAAGCCTCCAAGCGTTCCTGACGCCCGTTAAATACAGCTGCAAAATAAAACTCATAAAACAGTTGTTTTCTGAATTAAAGAACCATATTCACCCAATATTACATTTAACAATTGGCTCATTTTTTACCACATAGATTTTCTATTATCCTATTTTATGTTTTTATTTTTAGGATATCTGATTCAGATGTATAGTTATTAGTAGAGTACTCTTGACATTCTCAGTTAAACCACACCTCACACCCTACATTCCATGCATTCTTCATTCACACAATAAAGCAATGGTAAATGTCACAGCATCTTCATCTCCTAGGAAAGAGAACAAACATAATAATTATTATAAGTACCATATTTTCTGGCCTATAAGATGACTTTCTAACACTAGAAATTATTTTCAAAAGTCGGGGGTCATCTTATACGCCGGGTATATTCAAATCCGATGGTATATTCTAACCCCCAGGCGTTCCCATGGTGACGGGGATGGGTTAGAATATACAGGGCCCGCCGCTCATAGGAGTATACATTTATTAACTGTAATCCATAACTTTAACTTTAACTCAGCGCTCATCTCTTTACTACGGTACCTTACTCTCAGCTCCGGTAACAGGCAGTGCGGGCAGCGCTCACTCACTGATGTCACGTGCCTGCGCTGCCTAGTGGGAGGAGCATGCACGTGACATCAGTGAGTGAGCGCCGCCCGCACTGCCTGTTACTGGAGCTGAGAGTAAGGTACCCTAGTGAAGAGATGAGCGCTGATTTAAAGTTAAAGTTACGGATTACAGTTAATAAATGTATACTCCTCTGAGCGTAGGAGAGGGGGATCTGTGGATGGCACTGTCATGGGGGGCGATCTGTGGATGAAACTGTTATGGGGAGGGGGATCTGTGGATATCACTGTTTAGGGGGATCTGTGGATGGCACTGTCATGGGGGGATTTTTGGATGGCACTGTTATGGGAAGGGGGACCTGTGGATGGCACTGTTTAGGGGGCTCTGTAGATGGCACTGTTATGGGAGGGGGATTTGTGGATGGCACTGTCATGGGGGGATCTGTGGATGGCACTGTTATGGGGAGGGGGATCTGTTGATGGCACTGTTTAGGGGGCTCTGTGGATGGCACTGTTATGGGAGGGGGATTTGTGGATGGCACTGTCGATGACACTGTTATGGGAGGGGGATCTGTGGATGGCACTGTCATGGGGGGATCTGTGGATGGCACTGTTATGGGGAGGGGGGTCTGTTGATGGCACTGTTTAGGGGTATCTGTGGATGGCACTGTTATTGGGAGGGGGATTTGTGGATGGCGCTGTTTAGGGGGGATCTGTAGATGGCACTGTTATGGGGAGGGGGATCAGTGGATGGCACTGTTTAGGGGGGATCTGTGGATGGCACTGTTATGGGGAGGGGGATCTGTGGATGGCACTTTTTAGGGGAGATCTGTGGATGGCACTGTTATAGGGAGGGGGATCTGTGGATGGCACTGTTATGGGGAGGGTGATCTGTGGATGACACTGTTATAGGGAGGGGGATCTATGGATGACACCTATAGCATAAGATGCTATATAGTGTCATCCACTGATCCCCCTCCCCATAACAGTGCCATTCACAGATCCCCCTCCTCATAACAGTGCCATCCACAGATCCAAGTCAGTTCCCTGGACTGGAGAAGATCATCTTGAAGACAGGGAGGGCTGGGCATTCAGGGGTAGTCTTATACGGCGAGTATAGCCCAAACCCTATATTTTAAATGGAAAAGTTGGGGGTCGTCTTATACGCCAGAAAATACGATACATCAAATTTATAAACCTTGCATTATACTAGATTAAGCACTTCCTTGTTATCACATACCTCAACCCATATCACTTACTTTCATCCATCTCATATTTTGACTCCCTGCTAGAGAACAAAGCCCTGAAGGTTTTCTCTTTTCTCTCTTTAGACTTTCCATCTGTTAACCATTCTACAACCAGCAGCACCTCTCCCCACCTCCACTTTCATTTGGCATTTCTCCTATGTCATCATTTCAAGACCTTTTTGATTCATTCCCCAGCTTCCTTCTTTCCTCTGTCTATGCCGGCCATACCCCATCCTCCAAGGAGAGGAGAGGGGTGCATCCAAACTACACAAAAGCCCCTCTAGCTTCAACTAACTGACTCAATAGACACTCACAATTGTAAACTGAGAAATCTACTATCAGGTCTTATACAGTCTTATATGCCAATCAACATACCCTTAATCCTTTCAAAAGTGTTATAGTATAACATAAAGTTTATGGAATTAGTTTGCTCTCACCTACATCTACACTCATCAAACCTCCATAGTAGAGCGTACGCTGACCTTAACCTCACACTCACTTCATAATCCACATACAGTCTCCTTTCTACTTACACTGTTGTGGTCTGCTGTTCCTTAATGCACACATTATATTACTTATTATTGCAAAATTCATCAAAAGGCCAGTTACAACTTAAACATTACAACCATTAACCCTTCGGCTTCCTTTCCTTCCCCTTCCTCCTCCTCTGGTCACTTTGTTTATCTTTAGACTCCAGCACAGGTCCATCCCCCTACCTTAATGCAAAGGGGTCAGGGAGGTCAATAGGAGAAAGATGAGGGGGGAAGGTAAAACATGGAGAGGGCTTTGATCCAGGGAGACCTCTTCTGAAGAAGAGCTATCTTTCTTTTCTGTGTTTTTACTTCCCAATTCAACCTTGGCTCTGATCTTAGAATGTGTTCCACAGAGTCACTTTCAGTAGATATTTGTTTAGCTTGCACTAGCAGTTCACTATAGTTGGAGGATTTATGATATTGGGGTGGGGTAGATGGGGCTACAGCAAGCTTTTGTTCTTCACCATCTGTACATAGTATACATGAAGCCTCTTGCTGTTCCCTGTGTTTTTTCCATTTTTTCAGCAACTGTATTTGTAGTTGCTGGTCTTTCCCTGATGTGGTGGCTTCAATATACATATGCAAATGATTCAAATGGACCTTAGAAAAGCTTCCTGCTTTGTGCCACATCCCACACCACTTCTCTAACTCTGTTTTATTGTCAGGGTATTCCTGACACATAACTGTTAATGGAAATGTCATGGTCTTATCACAGTCTCAAATCGTAGAAGATATTAGTTATAGATGTCCCTAATGGAGGAGTAACTCAAGGTCACAAACACTCCAGCAGAGTGGTGTGCAATGCTCTGCTAGATACCAATCCTAGTAATACGGCACCAGTTAGTACAATAGTTAGTCTATGTCACCTCACTTGCCTTTCAAAGAGTAAAGTCTACTGACACCACTCACTACACAGCAAGTGTCCCCTTACCTTAATGCAAGCTGAGTTAACAACACAGTCGCAGATTCTACACCTCCACAGTGCTCACAGTAAAGTCCAAAACACCATACCGAAGGAGTGTCTGCTTACAAAAACGTAGAGTTTCAATCACTCAGCGTATGCAACAAATGGTTAGTACAGACAGTTAACACAACAATCACAACATAATTACAATGACACATACAAAAGAATACATCACCCAAGGGATTTTTTGCGTGCTTTCTGGGTCTTTTGCATTGGTTTAAGTAACCAATGAGCCGTGCCACTAACCGTAACTGACCCCTTCCTACTTTGGCCCGAAACCAAGGTTTTGGTCCGTAACCAATAGGGTATCCATTTCTCTCACACAGGTCTTTTGCACTGGTTTATGTAACTAATGAGCCGTGGTTCTAACCGTAACAGACCTCTTCTTACTTTGGTCTGAAACCGAGGTTTTGGTCCGTAACCAATAGGGTATCCATTTCTCTCACACAGGTCTTTTGCACTGGTTTATGTAACCAATGAGCCGTGCCGCTAACCGTAACTGACCTCTTCCTACTTTGGTCCGAAACCGAGGTTTTGGTCCGTTACCAATAGTGTATCTCTTTCTCTCACACAGGATTTAGAACCAGGCCTGGACAGTAGTGGATCTCACTATCTGTCACCTGTGTCTTCTTTCTTTAGGGATTTTTTTTTGTCTTCATCCGAACTAACCCCCCTACTTACTGGACTATTGCGGCCACTGGAAAAAACAGTGCAGACAGACTTTAGCAAAGCAAGGTGTCTGCTTACCTGCAATTTGCGCAGGCCTACACTGCTGAGATTTTCCTGATGGTCACACTGCCAGCACGTAAGGTTTGAGTATCTGGGATCACGTCAGGGTCACCAAGAAATGTCAGGAAGAATAAGGTTTAATGCTCAAAGTGGGAGAGGCCCGCACTCATCTTATACACATAACCTTCCTAAACGTTACATACTTGCCTTATCCTTAATTGGATAGGTTAAACTCCCTCTATGGACATCTCCATGCATGGACAATGCATGCTTGCTTCATGTTCTTCTTGGCCAACATCTGTTATTCATTAACAATGCCTGCTTCATCCTGTCTAATCTATAGCCCCTCACCCAAGTGAGTGCCCCCACCTTAGGAATGTGTACACACACATACAATTTGGGAATGTAGTGTATAGCATAATCAGGCAGCATAATACTATATATTTTTCATTTTCTCCTTCATTACTCCCTGTTGTTGGTTTTCCCAACACACACACACACACACACAGATAGTGACATTTATACTGCACAAACACTCTCTGGCATTCTGCAATTCAATATATGATTTTCTCCTTATCCAATGAACAAACTTCACACTCCAGATCCTTGACTTCTTCTGTAGCAACAGGTGCGTAGGCGAGCATCATAGTGGCTTTCAACAACAGTCTTTTGCAGCATATAAATAACAGGACACAATAGAAAAAAAAATAGATATGGTGCTATTAAGGGTCCAAAAACAGAGCCTGGAAACTATAGGCCGGTAAGTTTAACATCTGTTATGGGTAAACTGTTTGAAGGTTTTCTGAGGGATGCTATGTTAGAGCATCTTAACAGAAATAAGCAAATAACGCCATATCAGCATGGCTTCGTGAGGGATCGGTCATGTCAGACTAATTTAATCAGGTTCTATGAGGAGGTAAGTTCTAGACTTGACAGCGGCGAATCAACGGATGTCGTGTATCTGGACTTCTCCAAAGCATTTGACACTGTACCACATAAAAGGTTAGTATATAAAATGAGAATGCTCGGACTGGGAGAAAACGTCTGTAAGTGGGTAAGTAACTGGCTCAATGATAGAAAACAGAGGGTGGTTATTAAAGGTACATACTCAGATTGGGTCACTGTCACTAGTGGAGTACCTCAGGGGTCAGTATTGGGCCCTATTCTCTTCAATATATTTATTCATGATCTTGTAGAAGGCTTGCATAGTAAAATATCAATTTTCGCAGATGACACTAAACTGTGTAAAGTAATTAACACTGAAGAGGACAGTATACTACTACAGAGCGATCTGGATAGAGTGGAGGCTTGGGCAGATAAGTGGCAGATGAGGTTTAACACTGACAAATGTAAAGTTATGCACATGGGAAGGAATAATGCAAGTCACCCGTACTTATTAAATGGTAAAACACTCGGTAACACTGACATGGAAAAAGATCTAGGAATTTTAATAAACAGCAAACTAAGCTGCAAAAAACAGTGTCAGGCAGCTGCTGCCAAGGCCAATAAGATAATGGGTTGCATCAAAAGGGGCATAGATGCCCGTGATGAGAACATAGTCCTACCACTTTACAAATCATTAGTCAGACCACACATGGAGTACTGTGTACAGTTCTGGGCTCCTGTAAATAAGGCAGACATAGCAGAGCTGGAGAGGGTCCAGAGGAGGGCAACTAAAGTAATAACTGGAATGGGGCAACTACAGTACCCTGAAAGATTATCAAAATTAGGGTTATTCACTTTAGAAAAAAGATGACTGAGAGGAGATCTAATTATTATGTATAAATATATCAGGGGTCAGTACAGAGATCTATCCCATCATCTATTAATTCCCAGGACGGTGACTGTGACGAGGGGACATCCTCTGCGTCTGGAGGAAAGAAGGTTTGTACACAAACATAGAAGAGGATTCTTTACGGTAAGAGCAGTGAGACTATGGAACTCTCTGCCTGAGGAGGTGGTGATGGTGAGTACAATAAAGGAATTCAAGAGGGGCCTGGATGTATTTCTGGAGTGTAATAATATTACAGGATATAAATACTAGAGAGAGATCGTTGATCCAGGGATTTATTCTGATTGCCTGATTGGAGTCGGGAAGTTATTTTTTATTCCCCTAAAGTGAGGAAAATTGGCTTCTACCTCACAGTTTTATTTTTTGCCTTCCTCTGGATCAACTTGCAGGATGACAGGCCGAACTGGATGGACAAATGTCTTTTTTTGGCCTTATGTACTATGTTACTATGTTACTATTAATACCGTCCTCAATATCATTAATAAATACATTAAATAATAAAGGGCCCAGCACTGAACCTTGGGGTACACCACTTATAACCTGGGACCTGGTAATAGGAATCATTGACCACAACTCTCTGGACACATTCCTTCAGCCAGTTTTCAATCCAATTAAAACTATACTTTCCAAGCCTATAGGTCTATAATTACCTGTGGAGGACCTTGATCCTTTTTTGAACATGGGCACAACGTTTGCTTTGCGCCAATCACTTGGCACTGTACTAGTACCTAGAGAATCTTAAATGCCCTCTTTTTGTTTTTTATTGCCCTTTTTACAGCTGTAAGCCATGGGGGGTTTAATTTTAGCCGTTTGTACTTGTTACCTAAAGGGATAAATTTTTTAGTGCAATTACTCAAAGTGGATTTGAAGCTCTCCCATTTATCCTCAGTATTATTATGTCAGTAGCTGCTCCCAGTCTATGCCCTGAAATGCTTCCCTAAACCCAGGGACATTAGCCTTTTTGAAATTCAGTGTCTGCATTGTTTGCATTGTCTGACAGAGTTTGCTTTTTATAGTTTAGGGGAAATATAATTATATTGTGGTCACTATTACCTAGTGTTTCTCTAACAGTAACATTACCAACAAGCTCTGCATCATTAGAAATTACCAGATCCAACAGATTATCGCCCCTAGTGGGAGCTTCTACAAACTGGCCCATAAAGTAGTCCTGCAGCAAGTTGAGGATTTTTCTCCCCTTTGCGGTTGAGGCAGAACCATGACCCCAGTCAATATGTTAAAAATTGTTAGAAATTGTTGGTAACACCACCAAAATGGTTCTGTAACAGCATGGGGAGGATGTATGGATGCATCTTGGACTCGCTGGTCGCTGCTTGGAACTATGTTGTCCGAATAGTACGCAACGTTTACATAATGACAATAATACGCACAAAACCAAGGGGGGAAAAAATCTGGAAAAATTGATAGAAAACATTCTTGCCTGAATATTTACTTGTATATAAAGTGCAAAGGCTGCCAAAAATTACAAGGAAGAAGCACTCCGATACACCCTTAGTTACACAAAAAGGAGGGCATCATACACACCCTTTAAAAATTATGATTGATAGCCTGCTGGTGACCCTCAAAAACATTAGGAGCAAGGGCCTGCTGATCTGACCATCTAAAACATTATGGGCAGTGGCCTGCTGCGGTTTTGGATGTCTGGCCTATCAACTTTCGATGTAGTTGTCAGCTCAAAACCATTGTAAACTACGGGTAACAGGGAATCAGTGTTTGATTCCGGAGAGGAAAACTGAGAAACGGCTACCACATCCAATGGAGGCAAGCGGTTGGTGAGCAAATCACACACTCCCGAATCGTGGAGGTAGTGACTATAAATATTAATACAGGACTCATAAGATGCCCTGTTATTGGAATGAGTAATAAAAAAATTACACGGAATGTCCCTGCGGTATTTTGGATGAGGAAACGTCATACAGGAGAGGCCCTGCTGCCGCTTCGTTGAATCTAGATAACTTCTGCCTGATCGCACGTCCCCGTGACATCAACGATCCATTTTAATATTTTCCCTATCAACTTTCGATGTTCTTTTATGCACCTAAAATGGTGACCACCGGTAACGAGGAATCATTGTTCGATTTCAGAGAGGGAGCCTGATAAACGGCTACTACTTCAAAGCAAGGCAGCATGAGTTGTGGGCCTGCAGGTGAGGTGACCCTGTAATAGATTTAAGTTGCGGGCCTACAGGTGAGCTGACCCTGTAAAAGATTTTAGGTGTGGGCCTGTTGCAGAGCTGACCCTGTAAAACATTATATGCGAGGGCCTGCAGCTGAGCTGACCCTCTAAAAAATTCTATGCGAGAGCCTGCATGTGAGCTGACCCCATAAAAGAATTGAGTTGCGGGCCTGCTGGTGAGCTGAGGTGGAACCGACAAACCCAACTTTATTTTGATGGCTGCATTAATCTGCAGGTGACCGTCATACAGCTCTACAGATTTGTTTCCACCTGTATCTTTCTAAACAATCTGTGGCCTCAGTCTTTTATCCAGACTCTGTCATTGTGCCACTATGTGGCCTCCTTATGCTGCCATCTCCACACCATGTCAACTTGCCACTCATTTTTATCACCGTGCTGCTGCTGATGCTGTTTAAAAGGCCTTAAACTGATCACCAGGCCCAGAATTTAATTAAGGTTTTGGAATCGATAAACCCAACTATCTTTTGTGGGCTGCATCAGTGGTGTAGCTAGAAATGACTGGGCCCCACAGCAAATTTTTTAAATGGGGCTCCACCCCACAGTAATTTTTTAGCGACCCCTAAATTTCATGCCGCCTCCATTCCTGTGGCTAGTAAAGATCACTCTCTCAGACCATAAACCTTGCTGACACCTCCTCGACCCAACCCACACGTTCGTACCATTGGTGGGCAGAACTGCTGGCACCTCCTGTGTTAGAACTGTTATAAGATGCTGCCAGGGCATTGTATGGCAACCCTGCCTTGCCTTAACACCTGGATTTGTATCGCATTCTGAATGTCAGTGCTCAGGGTCCACTGATATTATACCAATTGGATTGCACAACGGCTTTAAGGATTGAAACAGAAAGACTTAAGTATACTTTTCATCCATTATCCCTTTTATTTTAACTGTCGTGAATTACTATTTCCTTGAATTATTATTATCTAGAATAGTCATTTTTCTGTAAATGTATATATGCACAGTTTTTCCTTTCACTTTTTATTAAAAGATTGAAAAATCTTATTTGCTAAGTCTTCCGTGTTCTAAGCAAAGGAATTAACGAATCCTGTCTCTGAAGAGAGTAACGTTACCATTATGTGTGAGTGAGGCCATTTTGATTGTTGTTTGGCTGAACGATTGCGATCGGTCAGCAAGCGGTAGCTGGTTCATTTCCTGCTTTGTGTGATGATGAGTGACCGGTAGTCGGTTTGTGTGCTGTTAAAACACGTGGTGGCAGTATACCAAATTATATCTATAAAGGGTTTACCGGAAGTTAACCACCCCTTGTCACGTGCGGTACCTGTCTGCGTACAGGTACGTTCGTGACATACTCCATTGCAGTTTGTGCTTTGCACTTAGATGCCTGGTCATGCAGGTTGTGCTCGGGTTTAGAACGTTTATGCCTCGCTTCAGGCTCTGATTGCATAGCGTGCAAACCACTCGTGTCTTGTCGTCAACACATTGTCTGAAGAACTTCCAGCCAGGGAACTCCTTGGAGCTGGCTTTGGTGTGCTCAGTCCCTTGGTGCGGTGGGCAGTAGCAGGCGTACTGTCTAGGGGACAGCCACTCTATCTAGGGGATAACCGCTTTTGCACCCTGCTCTCTCTTTTGCTGTGCTGGTGGCTCTGTGCGACCACCGCCTCTTCCCCCAAACTACACAGGTCACTTGCATGACCTTGATTCCATGTGGGGTTGAGGACCTCATCATCATCCACATCATCTTCCATCCAGTCTTCACCCCTGCTCTCCTTGTCGGTCTGCACACTGCAGAAAGCCACAGCAGTTGGCACCTGTGTTTCGTCATCAACCGAGACGTGCTGTGGTGGTCCTCCCATGTACTCATCCTGAAACATAAGTGGTTGGCCATCGGTACACTGAAGCTCTTCAACTTCTGGGGCAGGGCTATGTGGATGGTCCCGGGAAACCCTGCTAGCAGAGTCATCAAAAAGCAGAAGAGACTGCTGCATGACTTGGGGCTCAGACTGCTTGGCTGATTTGGAAGGAGGTGAGGTGAAAGACTGATGGTCATGGGCTGCAGGTGCCAACTCTGATCTTTCAGCAGGGGACTAGGTGGGAGACAATGTGAAGGAACTGGAGGCACTGTCAGCCACCCAATCTACTACTGCCTGTACTTGTTCTGGCCTCCACATTCGCAGAGCAGCATTCAGGCCTACTAAATAACGCTGAAGGCTCTGTCGCCTACACGCACATGAGGAAGGTGTTTCATTTGGGCGTGTATTGGCTCTCACTCCTATTGCTACGAAGTGCTTTGAACAACTTGTCCTCAGGCACATCAAGAGCAAGATCTGCACCTCCATGGACCAATACCAGTTTGCTTACAGAGCACATAGGTCAACTGAGGATGCTGTCTCCCTTACCCTTCACACTGCGCTGTCACACCTAGTGCAGAGAGACAGCTATGTGCGGATGCTGTTCATTGATTACAGCTCGGCCTTTAACACCATCCCTCCCAACAAGTTGGCAACGAAACTGAACAACTTGGGACTCAGCTCACACATGTATAACTGGATACTGGATTTTCTTACGAAAAGACCACAAATCGTACGTATGGGCAAGTACTTTTCTTCATCCTTAACACTAAACACTGGGGTACCGCAAGGCTGTGTGTTGAGCCCTCTCCTTTACTCCCTCTTCACAAATGACTGTAAACCTATTCACAATACCAATACCATTATAAAATTTGCAGATGACACGACCGTGATAGGCCTAATCTCCAACAATGATGAAACAGCCTATAGGAAAGAGGTTGAGAACCTAGTGAGATGGAGTAAGAACAACAACCTCATACTCAATACCAAGAAAACAAAGGAGCTAATTCTGGATTTTAGGAAGAAGAGACAAAATGGACACCATCCCATTAGCATTAATGGTGGAACCGTGGAAATAGTTCAAAGTTTCAGATTCTTGGGAGTTCATATTAGTCAGGACCTGTCATGGATAAAAAACACAACAGAAATTACCAAAAAAGACCTTCAGAGGCTTTATTTTCTGAGGAGTCTGAAGAAAGCACAACTCCCAAAACAACCGCTAGTCAATTTTTACAGGTGCACCATAGAATCTGTTATCACATACTGCATTACAGTGTGGTACTCCGGCTGCTCTTCTGAGGACAAGAAGACCATCAAGTGCATCGGCAGAATCACTGGTACTCAGTTACCATCACTGGATGACATCTTCACTGCTCGCTGCAGCAACAGGGCAAAAATTATCTGCGGGGATCCAACTCGCCCCGGCCACAGCCTTTTCACTCCCCTACCCTCTGGTAGGCGTCTTAGAGCCCTACATGCCCGCACCACTAGGCTGAAGAACAGCTTTTACCCCAAAGCAATCAGTCTCCTAAATGCTCGGAGATTATAGCCCCTTCCTAGGATAGAAACTACCACAGACTGGAAGTAACTGCTGCATTCATGAACCCATGACGATCTCTTGTCTGCAGTGGTGCAGTGGTGTCTGAATCAGTGTGTATATATACTCATAAGCACTTCCTACTTTGCTCTTGCTATATATATATGCTGTGAACTGTGAATAGTAATGCCTTCTAGTGCAATGTTTAGTTTTTTTCTAGTGTAATGCTTTAGTTTAAATGTCAGTTCTTGTTCCTCTGTCCATGAAATCTAGGATTGCTCCAAACAACATTTCATTGTATTGTACATTGTATTACATTGTATTGTACAGTGACAATAAAGGCATCTTATCTTACCTCTTATAAAACCGCACCAGAGATGTAACATGCGGGTCAGGGAACCTTGCTTACTGAGCACTTACCCCACCTTGTGATGTATAATCTTCACAGTACCCTGTATATGCTCTTTGAGCTGGTCGATAGGGTAGCGTGGAGTCCAAATCTAATGTTGATGTCCCGTATCCTCCATGTGTGGCTCCGTATGTGGCTTTCGCGAGAACCGGAGTGGAGAGTCTCGGGCCTAGCCTCTTCTTGCGTTGCTTGTGATATTCGCCGTAATAGTACTAGTAAATCTTCTCCTAGTCCAATATATTTGTTTGTAAAGTCTCTTAACGCATGGCCATGCTTTGCAGAGTTATCGGTCTTTGGACGCATCGGTAAAAACACCAGACGCGTTTCAAGGTCTTGCTGACCTCTTCCTCAGTGGTTGTGCTCCATATGTTCAGAACCCATTATTTATACTCTGATTGGTAATCAGTAAATCCTGGAACAACAGATCTCAAAGGACAATAAGTAGAATCTATTGCGGTTTAGGTGCGGTTTAGGTGCGTTATTGATGCGTTTTTTTGGAAAATGCGTTTTTCTAGGCAAAGCTGTTGAATTAGAGTTGTGATTAATTTCTATAACTCAAAAGTTTCTAAATGTTTAAAAAAAAGTGGATTAAAAACAATAATACATGTGCTTACATGAATATAAATATAAGGTGCAGATATACACATAAGTGTATGAACTCCCTATTGAATGTTCTAAAAGATAGACTTCCTATCGAATGCCTCAGAGGTATCTTCCTCTGTGAAATGGAATTGGAACAATATATGTTTGTAAAAGGTTTTTACGTCCTATCCAAGACACCCATGGCAGAGCTAGATTGTGTAATTGGGATTTGATCTTCTGTAGAAGGGGAAGGTAGTTAGATTTGTACAGTGTCCGTGGATCATTGGTTAGTGCTATTCCTAAGTATGTTAGGGAGTCAGTACTCCATTTAAAGGGGAAAGAGGATTTTAGTGACTGAACCGTTTGGGTCAAGAGGGAAACTGCCATAGCCTCAGACTTGCAGTAGTTTATTTTAAATTGAGATAGAGAGCCAAATGTATTGAATATATCTAGGATCTGTGGGAATGCCTGGGTAGGGTTTGTAGTCAAGAGCAGTCAGTCATCTGCGAAAGCAGTACATTTATGTTCCACTGCGCCAACTTTCAGACCCTTTATAAATAGAAATGTAAAGAAAGCAATAAATGACAAAAAGAAAGCATCTAAATCACTAAAACAGGAGGGTTGTGTGGAAGCACTGAAAAATTATAAGAAAAAAATAAAAATATGTAAAAAACAAATAAAAGCAGCCAAACTAGAGACTCGAGAGATTAATTGCCAAAGACAGCAAAACTATCCCTAAAATGTTCTTCAGTTATATAAATGGTGAAAAGTATAAATCTGAAGGTGTCAGCCCTCTACAGAGTAATGAGGGGGGAGTTGCAGAGAGCGATGTGGAGAAAGCAAAGCTATAAAATATTTTTTTCTCCACTGTATTCACTAAGGAAAATAAACTGTCAGATGATATGCAGAATGTAAAAGTAAATTCCCCATTAAAAGTGCCCTGTCTGACCCAGGAAGAAGTACAGCGGCGTCTTAAAAAGATTAAAGTAGACAAATCGCCAGGACCGGATGGTATACACCCACGTATCCTAAGAGAATTAAGTAATGTCATAGCCAGACCCTTATTTCTGATATATAAGGACTCTATACTGACAGGGAGTGTTCCACAAGATTGGCGCATAACTCCAAACAAAAAGGCGGTTGCCAGACAAGGTGTGCACCGCACGGCCTCAAATTTACAAACTCCTATAAATGCACAACACGCCAGCGGTGATGTTTATACAAAATATTTTATTAAACATATATGCAAAAAGTACAGTACATAATAAAACCCAGAAGGGAAATGCAGACAAGTGTGGATGAACAGTACCCCCTATGACCAGTATGTATATCCATGCATGCTTGTAACAAATTGCCACTGTCCATGTGGTACAACAAGGACCCCCGCAAATATGCTGCAGATAATGATGAATCAAATCGGAAAATAATGATAGATGTGTCACAAATTCTATCAGTCAGCATAGAAAATTATGTCAACCTACTCCAAGAGGGAGTCACCACAGTGACAATATAGTCATATCCCAGATGGAATACCACACTGGGAGGCTGAGGAGACACTGGAGCATAGAAGATGTGCAGCATAGCAGGGGCACGGTGATCACATAAACAGCTTCAGAGGCATAAAAGGTACATAGCAATGAAATAACCAACCTGGATAGGAGGAAAAACCCGACGACCGTTTCGCTCTCTGGCTTTTTCACAGGGCACAATTTGTTACAATCATGCATGGATATACATACTGGTCATAGGGGGTACTGCTGCATTTCCCTTCTGGGTTTTATTATGTACTGTACTTTTTGCATATATGTTTAATAAAATATTTTGTATAAACATCACCGCTGGCGTGTTGTGCATTTATAGGAGTTTGTAAGATTGGCGCATAGCAAATGTGGTGCCAATATTCAAAAAAGGTCCAAAAACAGAGGCCGGAAACTATAGGCCGGTAAGTTTAACATCTGTCGTGGGTAAACTTTTTGAAGGTTTTCTAAGAGATGCTATCTTGGAGTTCCTCAATGAAAATAAGCAAATAATGCCATATCAGCATGTCTTCATGAGAGATCTGTCATGTAAAAATTTATTTAATCAGTTTCTATGAGGAGGTAAGTTCTAGACTTGACAGCGGCGAATCAATGGATGTCGTATATCTGGACGTCATTTGACATTGCATTTGACACTGTACTGCATAAAAGGTTAGTATATAAAATGAGAATGCTTGGACTGGGAGTAAATGTCTGTATAAGTGGGTAAGTAACTGGCTCAGTGATAGAAAACAGAGGGTGGTTATTAATGGTACACACTCAGATTGGGTCACTGTCACTAGTGGAGTACCTCAGGGGTCAGTACTGGGCCCTATCCTCTTCAATATATTTATTAATGATCTTGTAGAAGGCTTGCACAGCAAAATATCTATTTGTGCAGATGACACTAGATTTACACTGTGTAAAGTAATTAACATGGAAGAGGACAGTATACTGCTACAGATGGACCTGGATAGATAAGAGGCTTGGGCAGAGAAGTGGAAGATGAGGTTTAACACTGACAAATGGAAGGTTATGCACATGGGAAGGAATAATGCAAGTCACCAGTACATACTAAATGGTAAAACACTGGGTAACACTGACATGGAAAAGGACCTAGGAATTTCCATGTCAAACTAAGCTGTAAAAACCAGTGTCAGGCAGCTGCTGCCAAGGCCAATAAGATAATGGGTTGCATTAAAAGGGGCATAGATGCATGTGATTAGAACATAGTCCTACCACTCTACAAATCACTGGTCAGACCACACATAGAGTACTGTGTACAGTTCTGGGCTCCTGTGAACAAGGCAAACATAGCAGAGCTGAAGAGGGTTCAGAGGAGGGCAACTAAAGTAATTACGGGAATGAGGGAATTACAGTACCCTGAAAGATTATCAACATTAGGGTTATTCACTTTAGAAAAAAGACAACTGAAGTGAGATCTAATAACCATGTATAAATATATCAGGGGTCAGTACAGAGATCTCTCCCATCATCTATTTATCCCCAGGACTGTGACTGTGACGAGGGGACATCCTCTGTGTCTGGAGGAAAGAAGGTTTGTACACAAACATAGAAGAGGATTCTTTACAGTAAGAGCAGTGAGACTATGGAACTCTCTGTCTGAGGAGGTGGTGATGGTAAGTTCACTAAAAGAGTTCAAGCTGGGCCTGGATGTATTTCTGGAGTGTAATAATATTACAGGCTATAGCTAGTAGTCAGGAAGGAATTTTTTTCCCCTTAAGTGGGGAAAATTGGCTTCTACCTCCCAGTTTTCTTTTTTTTTTTGCCTTCCTCTGGATCAACTTGCAAGATAACAGGCCGATACTGGATGGACAAATGTATTTTTTCGGCCTTATATACTATGTTACTATGTAATCCACAAATGTCACTCCCTAACATGATGGCAGAATTTCATATGTTTCACTCCATAACTAACTTTAAAATAAATAAAATATTTAATTCCACGGCACAGCCAGAAAAACATGAGTTTATTCACCAGAGATACAGCAACGTTTCAATCCTCTCAATGGGATCTTTCTCAAGCAATATTGATACAAAGTAGTGCTCAAATACAGGTATATATACACCCTCAAGGCAATTAATCAATAAAGAGAGTTAAAAATAATTAATACAAGTAACATCAATATCAATGTGAAAAATTACATAAGTGAAAGTACACCATTTTAATATAAGTGAATTATTATATAAATATTATCCAAATCTAGATAAACTATAATATGATATGATAACATGATCGGCTTCATTATAGTGACATGTAAAAAAATGCACATAGGTATAAATAGTATCCATGGGTGATTGCCTAATGATTCACTCCATTAGTATAGTCCATAAAGGTAAATACTATATAAATATATGATAACGATTCTTAAATAAGAAATACCTGCTCCTTGTTGATAAAAACTAAAATAGACAAAAATTTGTATAATAATATTTTCATACATAAACACACCCAAAGGTTGAGAGCAGATAAAATTCGAACATTCCCAAGGGAAAAGAAAAAAAGAGAGAAGAAATTATAAAAAGGGATAAGAAAGGAAGAAAAAAGGGGGGAGAGGAAAAAACTGTAATAAGAAAAAGGAAAAGAAAAAAGAGAAAAGAAAAACAGAAGAGGAACTAGTTAAGGATCCACGGTTTGTATTCAACATTTAAACCATGTGGTTTTAGTGTAATTAAGAAATCCAATGCAGTTCACGTTAATAATAGATTTCTATTACCTCCCCTTGGCGGGGTTGGAATGTGATCTAATAACATCCAATACTAAAAGTGGGATAAGCGAGCACTCACACTATGGCGTCAGATATATAGAATTTACTCATATAAATATATATGTGTATATGTTGATAAATAATTAAAATATGAGAAATAGATTAAAATAATAGCAGCATACGTATTGGCAACAGCAGCATAAATTGATAGCAGCAATCCGATGTCACAGTAATAGCAGCAATAGTGGGTCACCAAAAATGTTCTTGATACAAATAGATATATATCAAATGAATTACTAAATATACAAGTGATAAAAAATGGTGAAAATGTATAGTGAAAAATGGTGATCAATTAAAGATATGTAAAAATCTCCAACACAATTCCCAAAAATCTGTGTATAGTTCTCTTGATAGTAAATGTCCACAATAATCCTGGTTACATGTGATTGGTGAGAAAAACTCTAAAAATAAATATCCAATGCGTGGATTATTTGTATTTATATATATGGTAACAAGGACAGCAAATGCGTATTGGCATTCCAATTCACTATATAGAGCTTAATTGTTGGCTTTAGATCGTAAGTCAATATATGTAATTTATCTTGCCTCCTTCTGTGTATTCCAAATTCGGCTGCTGACAACTTGTCCAAAATAGGTAAATAATGCAATAGGTGCGGAGGGCATATAGCGTCACTGATATAATAGTGTATATGATCATAGAAACAACGGTTGCGTCCTGGTATTCCAATTAACTAGAATATGACTTGGATAATAAGCCAGAAAATGAAGTCACTCTTACCTCTTACTGTATGTTTCAGAGGGGGCTACTATCAAATTGTCCCAGGAAGCGAGCAATGCAAGTGGAGCGGAAGATGCTGCAGCGTCTGGCTTCACGTGTCTTCCACTGGCCGTATCTAAGTATCGCGGTGATTCAGGTGAGACTTTCACTTTCTCTTTGTGTGCGTGATCCCATTGATGATAAGTAGCAAAGGTCTGAACAAATGGAGTCAATGTTCAAATTTTGTAGACTTTAAAATTGCATGGCCATGCTTTTTAGATTGTTTGTAGCGGAGGTATTACACAAGTGTCCAATATGAATCTACCAGATGCGTTTCGGGATGATTCCACATCCCTTCCTCAGTGGTCATACTGAACCTCCTTCTTTTATGTCCTTCTAGATCCTCCATAAAATATGGTAGCTGGATTAGAATCCAGAATCGGATTGCATCAAAATTGATTTTTTGATGCGGTATTGTTGTGTTTTTTTACTTGTAGCTGCGGTGAATAACTGTATGTAATAAAATTCGATCTGACATTCAGAACTATATAAATTTATAGCATTTCCTTAAAAATAGATATAAATCTTAAATTATATATAAAAAATATATCTTCTAAAATAAGAATAACAATATATTATAAGTTCTGTATCAAACTCGCCATTGCAATTTATGGAACAAAATAAATATCGATATTCGTAAATAGCACTCAGGGATGTATTTTGTCTCATCCTATTTTGAAGCATTAAATAATGCAATCGTATAATGGATCCTGTGTCTATATGTCATATCAGAATCTGAAACTGTTTGCATCTGCAAGGATGCTATGATTTTGATGCGATATTGTTGCGTTTTTTAAAATTATATATGCGTTTTTATATATAATCGATATATCATGCTACGATAAATCCCTAAATATAATCGAGATATGATGGGACGTATAGAACTATATAAATATATAATATTTGCCTAAAAAATTGTAACCTTCATTAGAAAAGGTCAATCAACATTGGAGAGGAGGAAACTTTATTAAAAAAATGTCTAGAGCAGAATCTAGACAGATATATGAATTCGGGTCCCTTCTACCATTTGGACTAAATTCAGAATTAGAATTGTTTGGTTTTCTGTAAGGTCGAGTCTTGAAATCTAAAGATGTTTCCCCAATGTATAATAAATTACACGGGCACCACAAAATATATACAACAAAAGAAGAATCACATGTCAAAAAGTGTCTAATTTTATACTCCTTAAAGGTAAAAGGATGTATAAAAGCATCACCTTTATGTATATATCGACAATTAACACGTAGGAAATTTTGTATATTCTTTTTTTGGGAACTCATGTCAGTATGTACAACTTTCTCCCTCAAATTATTAGGTCTTCTGTATGATAATAGAGGAGGAAGTTTAAATTCCTCAAAATAGGCCAATGGGGGGGGGGGGGGGGGGGGAGAATTGTGACTATGTAGTCAAAACACAGTGTCTAATAAACCAATTAAGCAATTAATGTTTGGTACTCCACTATAAGATTCAAGGAGTCCAAGATGTCACAAATGCCTTGTGGATATGCCAGAGGGATGCAATGAGCTCCTCCATCCTCCTCTATATGAACCCATTGAGACACAGAAGGAGAGGGGAGAAGGAGATTTCCACATACAGGAACGAGCAACATTTACTAAGTGTCGTATGATATATTTGTGAAGGAGAAGGACTGTCAGATCCGCGGATTTATGTGCAATATGGAATAATCTGGAACATTTATCTGAGGAAGTGGCATGACCAAGGTCAGACTCCCAGTTGGCAATATATGGTGGTCTAAAATCCAAGGGAGGTGAGATCAGCAGTTTATAAAAGTCAGATAGCAAGTGTTGGAGAATACCGAAGCCAGTACAAACTTTTTCAAGTTATGGATCTATTATATCCTGAATGTAGATACAAAATTGGACAGCTGCATGGCCTTCCTAGGTCCAGCTGGCAGGGGTCAAAAAGGAAAAGCAGTTTTGTATATGTAAGCCATTGTCCCGATTTTCTAAAATGGGGAGCCTAGCATTTTCCCAATGAAAACCATGTCTTAAATGAGCCAGTCAAAGAACCCGCTGGGAAGTCAGGGTGTCCCAAGATGGTGAAATCTGTACTGAGGGGAAAGTTTTTGAAAGGTCAGTAAAATAGGGCCTATGGTATGATGAAATGTCAGAGAGGATGGAATTAGGGTCCCCGAACATAGTATAAGAAAGAGTGGTGACATAAGGCCCTATATAGTACAGATTCTCGTGCATGCAAGTGAAAATGAACAAGAATTATGTGATGTAATAAGTATGATACGATTCAAATACGAGCAACTCTCTTCATAGCTCCATGTTAATCATTCCGTTCTTAAAATATGGAGTCATCTATTCGGTGATGATCTCATACATGCCTTTTGACCAAGCATCTGTCCCCCAACTTTACATGTAATAACAAGGAACGATTTAAAAGTGAACGATTAAAGACCGCAAGTATGAATGATTATCTGTGTATATAATAAGCAAAACTTTTATAGTTAACGAGCTGCTAAATCTTCGATTGTTTATCGTGATCTGTATGACATCTGCTGGTGTAATAGTACCTTTAGAGTACAGATGTTTAATGGCATTCCATTGTTTCAGAGAAGAATGGCGACACCAATCTAAAACTTGTTGAAGCATGGAGGCTTCATAATATTTTTGGAAGTCAGGAATCCCAAGGCCACCCTCTCTTTGGGTATATGGAGAAGAGAATGAGCTAACCTGGCCCTCCTACCCATCCAAATAAATTTAATAAGGTCTCGATAGACATTATTGGATGTTGTGTTTTTGGAGATTAGGTTGTTGTTCCAGGGAAGTATTCTGATTGCCTGATTAGAGTTGGAAAGGAATTATTCTCACCTAAAATGAGGAAAATTGGCTTCTGCCTCGTGTTTTATTTTTTTGCCTTCCTCTTGATCAACTTTGTAGGATAATAGGCTGAACTAGTTATGTTAGGAAGGCACTGGGGAGGTTAGTGCAGTAATAGACACCTTGATACAACTCACTCAGTAACCAATTAGCTCATTTTATCTGATGAAATGCTTTTCTGATTATTTTACAAAAACAGCATACACAGAGTTGACCTATTATTATAACATACTGCTAATTAGGGCAGGATATCAAGCTGACAGAACTGCTTTACTTTAATCTAATTATGTAGAAGCAGTAACATAATGAAGTTAAAATTAAAGAAAAAGTATAATGATTTATGAACTAACTAACATCTTTAACCCCTTAGGGACCTGCAGTCCGTCTGTTCCCCCATGTGTGGTGCTGCGATCAGCAGTAGGGATCCGGCTGTTACTGACAGCCGGATCCCTGCTGCATCCACCAGCATCGGTGATAAAACCGATGTCGATGGATTAACCCCTCATATGCCATGGTCAGCGCTGACCGCAGCATATGGGAGGTTTGCTCTCCCTCTCCTCATCCATCGGTTCCCCGAGCTGCGGTCACGGAGATCCCGATGGTTGCCATGGCGGCCCCAAGCCATTCAAAGGCCTTGGGGCCCAGCAACTACAGAGGCCCATGAGGCCCAGCCCCCAGGCTGGGTCTCATAGGCAAACTATCAACATACTACACTGTGTAATACACTAATAGTCAATGAAGTACAATACAGATGTATTGTGCTGCATTGAAACAGAGATCAGACCCTGTAATGTTGAAGTCCCATAGTGGCACAAAAAAAAAATGAAATAAAAGTGTTTTTAACTATATTTTTTTTGTTTCAATTAAAAAAGCCTCTTTTCCATAAAAAGAGATATAAAATTGTAAAAACGTAGAGATGAGCAAAGTTTAGAAAAATTCAATTAGGCAGCTTGGCCGAAGTTCGACAAGAAGTTTGATTCATTATGAATTAATTAATTACGAATCGCTATAAATCAGGTATACCCAGGCCAATCTGCCTAAAAGCAGCATTTTCAAATACAGCATAAAAAAAGATTGCAGCTAGAAATGGAGCAATTTGATGTCAGTACAATGACAGCTAACAGAATGGATTAGCTATGACTCTTGGTGCACTGGACAGTTATGTACTCAGCAATAAATTCTAGAAGAAAGACATAGCAGAACTTGAGAGGGTTAAAAGGAGGGCAAATAAAATAATACATGGAATGGGTGGACTATTAGGCTGGGTTCACACGGGCGAGATTTTCGCGTGGGTGCAATGCGTGAGGTGAACGCATTGCATCCGCACTGAATCCGGACCCATTCACTTCTATGGAGCTGTGCACATAAAAATTTATAAAAACTGCTAAAAAAGCAATTTTTTTGTCAACATACATCTCAAAAGTGTAATAACAAATGATCAAAAAGTATGTACTCCAAAATAGTACCAATCAAAACCTCATCTCATCCTGCAAAAAATGAGACCCTACCTTCGACAATCGCCCAAAAAATAAAAAAGATATGGCTTTCCAAAAATGAAGATATAAAAACATGATTGTTTTTCTTTCAAAAATGTTTTTATTGTGTAAAACCAAAATAAATATAAAAAATTATACAAATTAGGTATTACCGCTCCTTTCCTGCTGCGCCCTACTATGTGCCCATACAGCAGTTTACGACCACATATGGGGTGTTTCTGTAAACTGCAGAATCGGGGTAATAAATATTGGGTTTTATTTGGCTGTTAACCCTTGATGTGTTACAGGAAAAAATGGATAAAAATGGAAAATCTGCCAAAAAAGTGAAATTTAAAAAAATCATCTCCTTTTTCCTTTTTTCCTAAAGGGTCAACAAAGTTAGTAAAATCAGTTTTGAATAACTTGAGGGGTCATTTATAGGTGGTTTCCACTATGTAAGGGTACTTTCACACTTGCGGCAGAGGATTCCGGCAGGCAAATGCATTGAAATACTGGATCCGTCTCTCCGGTGTCATCCAGAAAAATCTGATCTGGTATTATTATTATTTTTGCATTTTTAAAGGTCTGTGCATGCGCAGACCAGAAAGCCAGATCCGTTTTGCCGTTACACTTAACTTGATCCAGCACTAATACACTTAAATGTAAATTAATTCCGGATCCGGCATTCCGGCAAGTGTTCAGTATTTTTGGCCGGAGAGAAAACTGCAGCATGCTGCGGTATATTCTGCTGTATTTTCTCCATCCCAAAAACGTAAGAGGGACTGAACTGATGCACTATCGTGAAGTACAATCTGAGAGAAAACAATCTCAGAATCGTTTGGATAAGTAAAAGCATTCCAAAGTTATTACCACATAAAGTGACACATGTCAAGGTTCCAAAAAACGGCCTGGTATTTAACCCCTTAAGGACGTAGGGTATGCCTGTACGCCTTAATTCCCGAACCCTTAAGGACTCAGGGCGTACCGATACGTCCTAACTTTAAAACGCAATTTCGGCGCTGCAGGGGTTAATCGGAACGGGATGCCGGCTGAAACCTGCGGTTTGCTGCGTTTCCGGTCCATTCGGGTCTACGGTGACCCGATAAACCGGAAAAAGACTGCGATCGGTGGCGTGATTATACACCACCAATCACAGTCCGAAGATTTGGAGAGGCGGTGCTGGCCCTGGTGCTAAATGCTGCTATCCAGGGTGCTGATTTGGTGCAGGGGAGAGAGGCGCGAGATTCAAACTTCCTGCGCTCCTCTCTCCCCTCCTCTTCCTGTTCTGCATGAGCACCCTGCAGCACCGTCCAGCACCAGCTCTTGAGTCCCCCTAATCGGCATCCATCACCTTCCTGCACCCATCGCCATCCAGGTAGGTTAGGGTCAGTGAGGGAGAGGCACCGTTAGGCAGGGATAGAAGGGAAAAGTTAGTTAGGAAAAAAAATAACAATTTTATCTAATCTTTCTTTGTTCCATCTTTCAGACCCCAGACCCCCCCCCCCCCCCCCCCCCCCGCCACCGGGCTCATTTTTGGCTAGACCCGGTGGCTGGAAGTCGGTCAGTGCAGCCGAGATGAGGACATTTTGGGGCCTCGTGCTGCATATGGGTCTAGTGCAAAAACCCAGTGTCAGGCAATACTGGAGTGGGGACGTCCTCTACCAGACCCCACTCTACAGTATGGCCATGAAACGTCCCCGGTTTGAGGCCAATCGGAAATGTCTGCATTATTCCGATAATGCAGCATGTCCCCCCCCCCGAGGTGATCCTGCCCATGACCAACTGTATAAGATACGGCCGGTCATCGATCACTTTGGGGCCAAATTTGAGCAGGCCTACGTACCTGGAAGGGAGGTTGCGGTTAATAAGTCTCTTTGAGTTCAAGGGGAGACTCAGTTTCCGCCAATACATTCCCACTAAGCGGGCGAGGTATGGCGTGAAGCTATACAAAATTTGTGAGAGTACCTCAGGGTACACTTACAAATTTCGTGTGTACGAGGGGCGAGATTCCCGTATTCAACCCCCAGAATGTCCCCCCCACTCTGGGTGTTAGCGGGAAACTCGAGTGGGACCTTATGTACCCACTGAGGGATAAGGGTTACCACCTTTACGTGGATCCACGTTCGCTTGTGGGAACGTGCGGAAAAATCAACGCGGCCTCCCTGCCTACCCCCTCCAGGTACCTATCCCCAGGGGTGAGACCCGTGCCCTTACCAGTGGAGACCTGTTGCTGGTCAGCTATAAGGACAAGAGGGATGTCCTTATGCTGTCCACAATCCACGGTAACAGCACCACCCCGTCTCTCTGCGAGGTACCGCGGCAACGGTCCTCAAGCCTGATTGTATCTGCGACTACAATCGGTATATGGGAGGAGTTGATCTCTCTGATCAAGTCCTCAAGCCATATAATGCCATGCGCAAAACCCGGGCATGGTACAAAATAGTTGCGGTCTACTTGGTGCAGGTTGCCTTGTACAACTCTTTTGTACTATCCCGAAGCGCTGGCAGCACAGGGACATTCCTCCAATTCTATGAGGCAGTCCTCAAGGACCTGATCTTTTCGGAGCGGGAAAGAGCAGGCCGGAGTACCTGGTGAACTGTAGGCGCCCGGATCGTCCCTGGCCAACACTTTCCAGGTGTGGTCCCCCATACTGGAAAGAAGGGACGAACCCAGACTTTGGAGACACGGGAACAATTTTTTTTTCCCCAAAAAATATTAGTTTTAGTGCAGGCATCCTCAAACTGCGGCCCTCCGGATGTTGTAAAACTATAACTCCCAGCATGCCCAGACAACCTACAGCCATAAGCAGGGCATGGTGGGAATTGTAGTTTTACAACATCTGGAGGGCCGCAGTTTTAGGATGCCTGCTTAGTGTTTCCAAAGTCTGAGAGCCATACATATTGGGCATCGTCGCGTCCGTAAAAATCGTCTCTATAAAAATAACATTTAACCCAACCCCCCCGGATGAATAGCGTTAAAAAAAAAAACACGTGTAAAAAAAGCCACTTTTTTGTCACCTAACATCAGAAAAAGTGTAATAGTGAGTGAACAAAATGTCATATGCACCCCCAATTAGTGCCAATAAAACCGCCATCTCATCCCCTACATTAGATAGTCGCCCAACAAAAAAAAAAAAATTTAGCTCCCAGGCTATGGAGATACTAAAATAATTTTTGGGGGTTCCAAAAATGATAATGTAGTGTAAAATCTAAATAAATTCTAAAATGTAGACATATTAGGTATCGCCGCATTCGTAAGAATCTGCCCTATAAAAATAACATTTGACCAAACCCCTCGAATGAACAGCGTTAAAAATATTAAATAAAAACGGTGCCAAAACACAAATTTTTGGGCAAAATGTCCATTTGAATCCTTTTTTCCGGTAATAAAGCAAGGGTTAAGAGCCAAACAAAACTCAATATTTATGGCCCTGATTCTGTAGTTTGCAGAAACACCCCATATGTGGTCGTAAATGGCTATATAGCCACACGGCAGGGCATAGAACGAAGGGAACTCCATATGGTTTCTGGAAGGCAGATTTTGATGGACAGTTTTTTTTGACACCATGTCCCATTAGAAGCCCCCCCTGATGTAGCCTAGACTAGAAACTCCAAAAAAGTGACCCCATCTAAAAAACTACACCCCTCAAGGTATTCAAAAGTTACTTTACAAACTTTGTTAACCCTTTAGGTGTTCCACAAAACTAAATAGCGAATGTAGAAACAATTTTAGAATTTAAATTTTTTGTTACCTTGCCTCAAAAAAGTGTAATATAGAGCAACCAAAAATCATATTTACCCCTAAAATAGTCCCAAAACAACAACTACCTAGTTTCCTAGATGGGGTCATTTTTATGGAGTTTCTACTCTAGGGGTGCATCAGGGAGCTTGAAAGGGTACATGGTGTAAATAAACCAGTCCAGCAAAATCAGCCTTCCAAAAACCATATGGCGTTCCCCTTCTTTTATGTCATGCCGTTTAGCCAAATAGTAGTTTACGACCACATATGGGGTGTTTCTGCAAACTACAGAATCGGGGCAACCCATTTTGAGTTTTGTTTGGCTGTTAACCCATTCTTTTTCAATAATAAAGTAAGGGTTAAAATGTAAAATTTCTAAATTGTTTCTCCATCTGCCATTAACTAAACTATTGTGGAACACCTAAAGGGTTAACAAAGTTTGTAAACCCAGTTTTGAATACCTTGAGGGGTGTACTTTCTTAGATGGAGTCACTTTTTTGAAATTTCTATTCCAGGGGTACAACAGGGGGCTTCAAATGGGACATGGTATAAACAAAACCAGTCCTGCAAAATCTGCCTTCCAAAACCCATATGGCGTTCCCCTCTTTCTATGTGCTCCCGTTTGGCCAAACAGTAGTTTACGACCACATATGGGGTGTTTTTGCAAACTAAAGAATCAGGGCAACCCATATTGAGTTTTGTTTGACTGTTAACCCTTACTTTATTGCTGGAAAAAATGGGTTAAAGAGGAGAATTTTCCCAAAAATTAAAATTTCTAAATTGTTTCTCCATCTGCCATTAACTCTTGTGGAACACCTAAAGGGTTAACAAAGTTTGTAAACCCAGTTTTGAATACCTTGAAGGGTGTACTTTCTTAGATGGAGTTACTTTTTTGAAATTTCTATTCTTGGGGTGCAACTGGAGGCTTTAAATGGGACATGGTATAAACAAAACCAGTCCCGCAAAATCTGCCTTGCAAAACCCATATGGTGTTCCCCTCCTTCTATGTCCTCCCGTTTGGCCAAACAGTAGTTTACGGCCACATATGGAATGTTTCTGCAAACTACAGAATCAGGGCAACCCGTTTTAAGTTTTGTTTGGCAGTTAACCCTTGTTTTTTTCCAGGAAAAAATTGATTATATTGGAAAAAAATTCTAAAAATCGAAATTCTTAAAATGTATGTCCATTTGCCATGAAGTCTTGTGGAAGACCTACAGGTTTAACAAAGTTTGTAAAAACAGTTTTGAAAACCTTGAGGGGTGTAGTTTCTAGAATGGGGTCATTTTGGGTGGTTTCTATCATGTAAGCCTCACAAAGTGACTTCAAACCTGAACTGGTCCATAAAAAGTGGGATTTTGAAGATTTCTGAAAAATTTCTAAATTTGCTTCTAAACTTCTAAGCCTTGTAACATCCCCAAAAAATAAAATATCACTCCCAAAATGCTACAAACATGAAGTAGACATATGGGGAATGTAAAGTCATCACAATTTTTGGGGGTATTACTATGTATTACAGAAGTAGAGAAACTGAAACTTAGAAATTTGCTAATTTTTCAAAATTTTTAATAAATATGGTATTTTTTTATGCAAAAAAATTAACTTTTTTGACCAAATTTTAGCAGTGTCAGGAAGTACAATATGTGACAAAAAAACTATCTCAGAACGGCCTGGGTAAGTCAAAGAGTTTTAAAGTTAATAGCACTTAAAGTGACACTGGTCAGATTTTCTGAAAATGTCCAAGTCCTTAAGGTGAAATATGGCTGAGTCCTTAAGGGGTTAAGGTGAAAAATGGCAAGGTCCTTAAGGTGTTAACTCCACCCAGTACGCAAACAATATTTTATTTGTATACAGGTCGCATAATATCATTATATTGCCTAAATACAGTAATGCTGGTGCCTCAATAAGTTGCCATACAAAGCTTAAAGGGAATGTCTCATCAGAAAATGACAATGAGATTTTTGTGAACGCACCTGTAAAATCTTTTTCTCGCTTGATTCATTGGGGGACACAGGACCGTGGGTATAGCTTGCTGCTGCCACTAGGAGGCGACACTAGGCTGAAAACTGTTAGCGCCTTCCCTGTAGGCTATACCCCCTCCAGCCTGGAGAGAGCATTTCAGTTTGTGCTCCAGCAGTAGGAGAGACCAAATTAAAGTAAAAATCAACAGAAAACTGTACACTGTCATGAGACCGAACCAAACACAAGGTCCCAACAGACAAAACAGGAACCCCACTTGCCACACAACAATATGTGGGTGGGTGCTGTGTCCCCCAATGAATCAAGCGAGAAAAAGATTTTACAGGTGAGTTCGCAAAAATCTCATTTTCTCGCTCATATCATTGGGGGACACAGGACCGTGAGACGTCCTAAAGCAGTCCCCAGGGAGGGAAACAAAATTCTCCCAAACCAACTCTCTATGGAAGTCACTGAACTGCGGCCTACAGAACCCTTCAGCCAAGAGAAGCATCCGCCGAGGCCAATGAATGCACCCGGTAAAATTTAGTAAAGGTGTGTGGAGAGGACCAAGTCGCTGCTTTACACAACTGAGACGCAGAAGCGTGGTGGAGGTGTGCCCAAGAATCCCCGACCGCTCTGGTAGAGTGAGCCGTGATCCTGGGTGGAGGAACGATAGGCCTCAGAAATGGCCGGGCGAATCCACCGAGCAATAGTCACCTTTGAAGCCGCCAAACCTTTACGAGGGCCTTCCGAGATAACGAACAGAGCGTTAGTGCGTCTAAAGAGGGCCACCACCGACAGATAGATCTTCAAGGCCCGTACTACATCCAGACGATGGAGGGAGACCTCCCGCGGATGAGAAGGCTGAGGGCAAAACGAGGGCAAAACAATGTCCTCATTCACGTGAAAGGCAGAAACAGGCACTGGACGAAGAACCACCTTATCTTGGTGAACACCAAAAAGGGTTCCTTGTAGGAGAGAGCTGCCAGTTCCGAAACCCGTCGAATAGAGGTAATGGCCACTAAAAAGGCCACTTTCCAGAAAAGTAGACGGACGGAAACTTCACTCAGAGGTTCGAACGGCACTGTCTGGAGTGCACCGAGAACCAGGTTCAGGTCCTAAGAATGTAATTGGGACCGATATGGGGGAACGGTGTGAGCTACTCCTTGCAAGAAAGTCTTGACCAGACCTAGGACGGCTAGAGTATGTTGGAAAAAAAAAAGAACAGGGCAGAGACCTGCCCTTTGAGGGAACTGAGAGCCATGCCCAGGTCCAATCCTGACCGAAGGAGCGCTAGAATCGTCGGAAGGGAAAAACGCCTGGGTGGAAGAGCTCGTTCTTCGCAGAAACGCAAGAAGGATTTCCAGGTCCGGTAGTAAATCCTAGAAGAGGAAGGTTTCCTGGCCCTAATCATGGTTCGAATGACCGCATCAGAATAACCTCTGCGTTTCAACAGAAAGGTTTCAACAGCCACGCCGTTAAACGTAGCGTATCTAAACTCTAAAAGACTGGGCCCTGGGCAAGTAGATCGGTTCTGATTGGCAGAGGCCACGGAGCATCTTCTAGCAGAAGAATGAGTTCTGAGTACCAAGCTCATCGAGGCCAGTCTGGGGCAATCAGGATCGTCTTGATGCCTTCCTTCCTGATTCTGTGTAGGATCCGAGGTAGAAGTGGTAACGGTGGGAACACGTAAAGAAACGCGAAGCTGTCCCAAGGCGCCACGAAAGCGCCCACACCGTGTGCTGTTGGATCCCTTGCGCGAGAGAGGAAGCACGGGAGCTTGTGATTGAACCTGGACGCCATCAAGTCCACTTTCGGACGTTCCCACCTGAGACAGATGGCCTCCAACACCTCCAGATGGAGGGACCACTCCCCCCAGGTCCACTGTTGTCCGGCTGAGAAAGTCTGCCGTCCAGTTGTCCACTCCTGGGATGAAGACTGCCAAAATCAAAACATGGGACTCTGCCCACTGCAAAATCTTCGCAGACTCCTGCATCACCAGAAGGCTGTGAGTCCCTCCTTGGTGGTTGATGTAGGCCACAGCTGTAGCATTGTCCGACTGCACCCTGATTGGACAACCTTGCAGAAGTGGAGTCCAATGGACAAGGGAGAGATAAATGGCCCAGAGTTCTAGTATGTTGATGGGAGGTTTGGACTCCGATGGAGACCAAACACCCTGGACCGTCAGTGTGGCGAGAACTCCGCCCCAACCGCGAAGGCTGGCGTCTGTTGTAATGATCGTCCATATCACTGGAAG
Organism: Bufo gargarizans; assembly: GCF_014858855.1. Classification (NCBI taxonomy): domain Eukaryota; kingdom Metazoa; phylum Chordata; class Amphibia; order Anura; family Bufonidae; genus Bufo; species Bufo gargarizans. The sequence continues at coordinate 356,784,038 of NC_058080.1, read as the reverse complement.
AAAGGACTTCCCCGCCAACAGGTGCGCAGACTCTGTCCACCAACCAAGGGCTGTACGTGTTTGAAGAGACAGCTGGATCCGGCGATCCAGAGAATCCGGGGATTTAGCCCAAGATGACAAGATGGCTCGTTGAAAACACCTTGTGTGAAATTGAGCGAAGGTAATGGCCACCATCATGCCCAGCACCCGCATGCAATTGCGGATAGACGTATTGCGGCGTTGGAGTAATATGTGTATAGATCTCTGAATGTCCACGCTCTTGTCCAATGGCAGGAGTACCACGGCTGCACCTTAGTCTAGTATCATGCCCAGTAACCTGATTTGTGTGGTGGGAGAGAAGCAGGATTTCCGTCAATTGACTATCCACCCGAAGTGGGACAGGGTGCTCAAAGTGATCTGAAGACTCTCCTCACATTGGGAGACCGTAGATGCTTTGATCAAGATATCGTCTAGATACGGGAGGAGAGTGATTCCCCTGGAGCGCAGGAGACCCAGGAGGAGGGAAAGCACTTTTGTGAACACTTTCAGAGCTGTCGCTAGGCCGAATGGCAGGGCGACGAACTGGTAGTGACATGAATGAATGGCAAAACGAAGAAAACGTTGATGAGCGGGTGCAATGGGAACGTGTAAGTAGGTGTCTTGGATGTCTATCGATGCCATGAGTTCCCCCTGTACCAAAGAGGCAATCATGGAGCGGAGTGACTCCATCTTGAAATGTTGAATGCGGAGGAAGCGATTCACTATCTTGAGGTCCAGCACTGGGCGAACATCGCCTTCATTTTTGGGTACTACGAAAAGGTTTGAATAGAAACCTGAAAATCTTTCATGTAAGGGGACCGGAATTATTACGCCCCGTATGAGAAGGGACTGGACTGCTTGGAAGAAAGCAGCCGCCCGACCTGGATCCTTGGGAGGCTGGGAGAGGAAAAAACGGTTGGGTGGCATACATTTGAATTCTATCTTGTATCCTGATGTCACTACCTCTCGTGCCCAAGTGTCCGATATATGAGTTCACCACATTTCCTAAAAAAGAAGGAGGCGACCCCTCACCTGTAAGGATGGGGCCGCACCTTCATGCTGAGGGATGTTTCCCGGGAGCAGAACGAGGCTGTTGCGCTCGTGGACACCATGCTGGCTGGGGTTTGAAGGATGGGCCTTTTCGCTGGTCCTGATTGGGTGGCCTAGATGCAGATGGGGCCGCCGGACGAGTGCCCGCAAACCTACGAAAGGACTGATAACGGGAAGATGTGACCCTAGGACGAAAGGAACGTTTCGCCTTGGGTTGCGGTAAATGGGTGCTTTTTCCCCCTGTTGCTTCCAAAATAATATCATCTAGCCGGGTACCAAAGAGTCGAGACCCGGCAAAGGGAAGTCTTGAAAGAGAACGTTTGGAGGATGAATCAGCCGACCAGACCTTAAGCCACAGTTCTCGGCGGATAGAGGAACGGGCGACCATCGTCCCCGCGTCCAGAGCCGCTTCGCAGAGGTACTTTCCTGCCTGTGAAATTTGTACCGCCAAGGACTGGAGTTCCGCCAGAGGAAGATTGGTCGCAAGGTCTTGATTCAAATGGAGGGCCCACTCCGAAACCGCCTTGGCTACCCATGCTGATGCGAAGAACGGGCCTAAGGCTGAACCACTGGCTGTAAAGACCAACTTCGATAGTGAGTCAATGTGCCAATTTACTGGGTCCTGGAGAGAGGAGCCACCCGCCACCGGAATAGTCGTGTTCTTTGCGAGGCGAGTGACTGGTGGGTCTACCTTCGGAGGTGAGGCCCATTTTTCCACACAATCAGTTGGAAAGGGGTAGAGCAAGCCTAACCGCTTTGGGACAATGAAGCGCAAACTTGGCTGGTCCCAAGCCTTTTCGACAACAATGGCAAAGTCGTTGTGTACAGGGAAGGACTTAAGGGTCTGCTTTGTACGCAAAAATGACAGTCCCTGGTGGCTGGTGGAGGGGAGTTCCTCCTGAACTTGGAAAGTGTCCCGGAAAGCTGAAATCAGACTATCTACCATAGACGCAATCTGGGAAGACTGCTCCAGGTCCATCTCCGTATCTGAATCCGCAATCTCACCATCTGATAGTGCGTCACCTAATATGGAGGACGTCTGAGATCGGAAACCGGGAGGGGATGCAGAGGCGTCAGAAGAGGAATGACGACCTGATCTGGGACGCTTGCTAGTAAGCCTGCTCCTGGTTTGTGCACCTTGCGAAGGTGAGGGCTGCACTGTGGGTGATCTCTCTACCAAACGACCCAGCAATGAAAGGGTGGAATGGGAGACTTTGGAGAGGTCTGCTACTGCCCGGGACAGGGACCTTGCCCAGTCAGGTTCTCCACAGCCAGAGGGGGTCTTTAACTCCTGTGGGTTGTGACAATATGGATGGATGGCTCTGTGGGGCCGCCTGACATGCAGAGCATAGTGAGCGTGACTGGCCACGAGGGAATTTAACAGAACATGAAGTGCAGGCATAATAACGGTGCCTGGGGAGGGGTCTTGGCTGGGTCTGACATTGTGTGGCTTCTCTATGCTGGAGGGGGTAGCGATCTCCTACCATTAGAAGTCCCAGGTCCTGTGTCCTTGTGGCAAGGGAGCGCTGGAGAGGTCTTCCGGAGTGCCACGGTGGGAATATAGGCTCCGCCCTCTGCACAGGGAAATAGGCTCCGCCCCTGCGCGGGACGTGTGAGGAAATGGCCGGGAAGAAGCCACACACCCCCGCACGCATGCTAGGAGCCGCCATGAGACGGGAAGGGGTTAATATAGCGCCGGACATGTTGCCTCATGAGATGCCTGGAGACTTAAGAAGTGGAGTGGGGAGGAAGAGCGCTGAAGAGGAAGAGATCGGACCGCTCTCCTTGTAGTAGCAGAGCTGCTGCAGCTGCTATGCTACCGACATTAACCCCCGCAGTGCCGTACTGCCGCCGCTGAGGATCTGAGGACACAGGTAGGGAGATCGCTACCCAGCAGACAGGGGTGAGGAGCTAAGGGAGGGAGAGAGGGGAGTAATACTCACCTGTCTTCTGTGGACTTCACCCTTAGATGTTGTCCCAGCAGGGCCACCTAACGACCGATAGCGGAGGCATCAGGGGTCCGGGCAGGATAGGGCTGGTGAGTAGGTGGCCCTATTGCTGGTGGGAAGCAGGGGAGCGGGGCTGCCCTGGTCCACTTGTCTTCTTGGGGGGGGGGGGCAAGGCGGTGGCCTCCTACGACACTAAGCTAAAAAACTAAAATGCTCTCTCCAGGCTGGAGGGGTTATTGCCTGCAGGGGAGGAGCTAACAGTTTTCAGCCTAGTGTCGCCTCCTAGTGGCAGCAGCAAGCTATACCCACTGTCCTGTGTCCCCCAATGATATGAGCGAGAAATATTGTTTAAATCACATTTTTATTTTTAACATTTTTTTTATCTTTATTTTAGTTTTTAAAAGCTTTTACATATCTGTAATTCTTTTATACATTTACATGAAATTATACATATAACTACATCAACCCAAACAGTAAATCAAACAAAGGGTCAGGTTATAATAATATAATGAGAGAGCATCATATTATCCAAAGAACCACATGAAAGTCATACTGTCACAATCAACCATGGGTGATAGTGATAAAAGGAAATGTATCAATATGTCAAAAAAGCATTTTTGACATATTGACACATTTTGATATCTTTAGGCATACACAGGTTTCATGAGAATCACATACAAGCATTTACACATCTGTATGTAGAATATAGCTATATACAGCTTACACTAATGTCATTTGCAATATTTAAAAGAACAATAGAAAAAGGAAAAAAGGGATAAAAGAGAGCAATTGAGAAAAGTTCTCTCCTATGCGCTATACGTGTAGTTTAGTATGACAAAGATCCCAAAGGGACCAGACCTTCAAAACCTTGCCATATTTCCCTGCAGTAAGGCTGTATAGTATTATAAAGAGCAAATATCCTGAATACAAGAGTAATAGTCCGCCTTAAGCTACTTTCACACTAGCGTTCGGGGTTCCACTTGTGAGTTCCGTTTGAAGGCTCCCCCAAACACATCCGTACTGCCCCAATGCATTCTGAGTGGATGCGGATCCGCTCAAAATGCATCAGTCTGGCACCATTTGTCCTCCGCTCCGCTCAGCAGGCGGACACAGGAACGCTGCTTGCAGCGTTCGCGGAGCCAAACATTTGCGGAGCCAAACGGATCCGTCCAGACTTACAATGTAAGTCAATGGGGGCGGATCCGTTTGAAGTTGACACAATATGGCTCAATTTCAAATGGATCCGTCCCCTATTGACTTTCAATGTAAAGTCTGGACGGATCCTTCTGACTAACTTTCACACTTAGAATTTTTTCTGAAATATGATGCAGACGGATCCGTTCTGAACGCAAGTGTGAAAGTAGCCTTAGATGGAGGAGCAGCTTGCACTTCGCTGCAGTGAGCAGATTAAGGAGCAGCCTGGAGCTATGTCTTCCCTATCTTCTGGGGGGGATATTTTGTAAGCATATACAGTAGATATAAAAAGTCTACAAACCCCCGTTAAAATATCAGGTTTCTGTGATGTAAAAAAATGAGACAAAGATAATTAATTTCAGCCTTTAATGTGACCTATAAACTGTACAACTCAATTGAAAAACAAACTGAAATCTTTTAGGTACAGGGAAGAAAAAATATAAAAATAAAATAATATGGTGGAATAAGTGTGCACGCCCTTCTAATACTTTGTTGAAGCACCTTTTGATTTTATTACAGCACTCAGTCTTTTTGGGTACGAGTCAGCGTGGCACATTTTGACTTGGCAAGATTTGCCCACTCTGCAAAAAAAAAACTCCAAATCTGTCAGATTGCGAGGGCATCTCCTGTGCACAGCCCTCTTCAGATCACCCCACAGATTTTCAATCGGATTCAGGTCTGGGTTCTGGCTGGGCCATTCCAAAACTTTAATCTTCTTCTGGTGAAGTCATTCCTTTGTTGATTTGGATGTATGCTTTGGGTCGTTGTCATGCTGAAAGATGAAGTTCCTCTTCATGTTCAGCTTTCTAGTAGAAGCCTGAAGGTTTTGTTCCAATATTGACTGGTATTTAGAACTGTTCATAATTCCTTCTAGCTTAACTAAGGCCCCAGTTCAAGCTGAGGAAAAACAGCCCCAAAGCATGATGCTGCCACCACCATGCTTAACTGTGGGTATGGTGTTCTTTTGGTGATGTGCAATGTTGTTTTTGCACCAAACATATCTTTTGGAATTATGGCCAAAAAGTTCAACCTTGGTTTCATCAGAGCATAACACCTTTTCCCACATGCTTTTGGGAGACTTTAGATGTGTTTTTGCAAAATGTTGCCTGGCTTGGATGTTTTTCTTCGTTAGAAGAAGCTCTTGTCTTGCCACTCTATCCCATAGCCAAGACATATAAAGAATATGAGTAGATTGTTGTCACATGTACCACACAGCCAGTACTTGCCAGATAGTCCTGCAGCTCCTTTAATATTGCTGTAGGACTCTTGGTAGCCTCCCAGACCAGTTTTCTTCTCGTCTTTTCGTCAATTTTGGAGGGACGTCGTCTTTTCATCAATTTTGGAGGGACGTCCAGTTCTTGGTAATGTAACTGTTGTACCATATTTTCTCCACTTGATGATGACTGTCTTCACTGTATTCCATGGTATATCTAATGCCTTAGAAAAAAAATTGTACCCTTCTCCTGACTGATACCTTTTAACAATGAGATCCCTCTGATATATTGGAAGCTCTCTGTGGACCATGGCTTTTGCTGTGTGATGGGACTAAGAAAATTTCAGGAAAGACCAACTAGAGCAGCTGAACTTTATTTGGGGTTAATCAGAGGCACTTTAAATGATGGCAGGTGTATGCTAACTCCAATTTAGGGCTCTTTCACACCTGCGTTATTGTCTTCCGGCATAGAGTTCCGTCGTCGGGGCTCTATGCCGGAAGAATCCTGATCAGGATTATCCTAATGCATTCTGAATGGAGTGAAATCCGTTCAGGATGCATCAGGATGTCTTCAGTTCCGGAACGGAACGTTTTTTGGCCGGAGAAAATACCGCAGCATGCTGCGCTTTTTGCTCCGGCCCAAAAAACTGAAGACTTGCCGCAAGGCCGGATCCGGAATTAATGCCCATTGAAAGGCATTGATCCAGATCCGGCCTTAAGCTAAACGTCGTTTCGGCGCATTGCCGGATCCGACGTTTAGCTTTTTTAGAGTGGTTACCATGGCTGCCGGGACGCTAAAGTCCTGGCAGCCATGGTAAAGTGTAGCGGGGAGCAGCATACTTACCGTCCGTGCGGCTCCCGGGGCGCTCCAGAGTGACGTCAGGGCGCCCCAGGCGCATGGATGACGTGATCGCATGGCACGTCATCCATGCGCATGGGGCGCTCTGGCGTCACTCTGGAGCGCCCTGGGAGCCGCACGGATGGTAAGTATACCGCTCCCCCGCTCCTACTATGGCAACCAGGACTTTAATAGCGTCCTGGGTGCCATAGTAACACTGAAAGCATTTTGAAGACGGATCCGTCTTCAAATGCTTTCAGTACACTTGCGTTTTTCCGGATCCGGCGTGTAATTCCGGCAAGTGGAGTACACGCCGGATCCGGACAACGCAAGTGTGAAAGAGGCCTTAGGCTCCATTCACAAATCTGTAATAATCGGTCCGCATCTGTTCCGCAAATTGCGGAATGGGTGCGGACCCATTCATTCTCTATGGGGACGGAATAGATGCGGAGAGCACACTATGTGCTCTCTGCATCCGCATTTCCGGAGCGCGCCGCCGATCTTCCAGTCCGTTGCTCTGGAAAAAACTAGAACATGTTCTATTCTTGTCCGCAATTGCGGACAAGATTAGGCATTTTCTATTATAGTGCCGGCGATGTGCAGTCCACAAAATGCGGATGTGTGAATGGACCCTTAACATGATTTTGAATTAATTCTGAACACAGCTACATCCCCAGTTATAAGAGCGTAAGCACATTATTTATTTATTTTTATTTTTTTTGTTTTCTTACCTCCACCTAAAAGATTTAAGTTTGTTTTTCAATTGAGTGGTACAGTTTATAGGTCACATTAAAGGTGGAAAAAGTTCTGAAATGATTTATCTTTGTCTCATTGTTTTACATCACAGAAACCTGACATTTTAACAGGGGTGTGTAGACTTTTTATATCCACTGTATACAGACGGTGTCTCTTACGGTGTTACAGCTTTTATGAACAGTGCTCAGAAATTGTGGGAGAACAAAGATCTGGTTTGCTTTGTTTGGGGCAAAACAGCAAACATTAACTATCATCATCAAGATGGAGACCACCAGAGATAACATTTACATCACATACCACCCAACCGTCCCGGATCCGGCGGGACAGTCCTGGATTTCAGTGGCTGTCACGTGGTCCCAGTACAGGGTAGGTATGTGCCGATCTCTGGCAGCTATCCCTGCTTCCATAGGAAGCAGAGACAGTTGCCTATAATTATGAAGCAAAGAGCCGTCCGTCGGCAACCTGCTCCATCATTGCTCCACACTGCAGGTCTGGGTGGGGCCAGTCGTAAGCTCCATGTATCCTGCTGCTGCTGGGGAATGAGGTGGGTATGTGGAGGAGGTCACATTCCTGGTCATAACTACTGTGAGGAGGCACAACTGGGCATATAATTCCGAAGTGGCACATATTAGGGCATATTATTGCGAGGGGGCACATATCAGGGCATATTACTTTGAGGAAGGCACAACTGGGCATATTACTGTGAGGGGGCACAACTGGCATATTACTGTGAGGGAGCACATATCTGGGCAAATTACTGTGAGGGGGCACAGATGAGTATATTACTGTAAGGGGGACAGCTGGGTATATTACTGTGAGGGGGCACAGTCCTGTGCATATTACTGTTAGGGGGCACAGTCCTGGGCATATTACTGTGAGGAGTAATCTGAAGACAAGTGTGAAAGAGACAATTGTGGGTGAGGATGTTGAAACCTTATGGGTGGAATTTCAAAGGAATATAAACAGTAAAAAAAATTATACTTGGTGGAATCTATAGACCCCCTAACATCACAGGGGAGTTAAAAACGCAACTGTATAACCAAATAGAGCGGGCTGCACTAGCTAGTACCGTGGTCATAATGAGAGATTTTAATTTCCCAGGCATTGACTGGGGTCGTGGTTCTGCCTCAACCGCAAAGGGGAGAAGATTCCTCATCTTACTGCAGGACAACTTTATGGGCCAGTTTATAGAAGCTCCCACTAGGAGCAATGCTCTGTTGGATCTGGTCATTTCTAATGATGCAGAGCTTGTTGGAAATGTTACTGTTCGCGAAACACTATTTAATAGTGACCAAAAAGTAATTATATTGCCCCTAAACTATAAGAAACAAACTCTGTCAGTTTGAGTAATTGCAGTACAACATTTATTCATTAAGTATAAACGGCTAAAATTAAACCCCTCATGGCTTACAGCTACTGTAAAAAGGGCAATAAATGACAAAAAAGGGCATTTAATACAAATCTGAAGGGTCAGCTGTAGCCTTTGAAGTTTACAAAGGGCTTAATAAAATCTAAAAAAGGAGATAAAATTTGCAAAAATACAAAACGAACAGCAGGTGGCAAAAGAGCACAAAACAAATCCCAATTTCTTTTTAAATATATAAATGCTAAAAAACCAAGGTCTGGGTACTTAGGTCCCCTAAAAAAATGGTAAAGGGGGTTTAGTCACTGAAGATAAGGAAAAGGCAGAGTTACTAAATGTTTTTTTTTACTCTGTATGTACAAAAGAAGAGAAAGGAGCTGATTAGTACATCCAGTGATATACTCAATTGGCTAAGTGTAGATATGGTCCAAGATAAGTTAAATAAGATAAATGTGAACAAGGCTCTGCGTCCAGAGTGCTTAAAGAGCTCAGTTCAGTCAATGCTGTGCCCCTGTTTATCATTTTTAAAGATTCTCTAGGTACTAGTACAGTGCCAAGTGATTGGAGCAAGGCAAATGTGGTGTCCATATTCAAAAAAGGATCTAGGTCCTCCACAGGTAATTATAGACCAGTTAGTTTAACTTCTGTTGTGGGAAAAATGTTTGAAGGACTCTTAAAGGGATTGTCTCATCGTGGACAATGGGGGCATATCGCTAGGATATGCCCCCATTTTTTTAAAGGTGCAGATCCCACTGCTGGAACCTGCACCTATATCAAGAACAGAGCCCCACAAGTGATGGAGGGCGCACTGCGCATGCAAAACAGCCCTCCATTCATTTTCTATGGGGCCGGCGAAAATAGCCAAGCGCTGGCTCAGCTATTTCCGTCGGCCTCATAGAAATGAATAGGAGCGGGGGCCATGCATGCGCAGTACTCTCCCATTCACTTCTATGGGGAGCCGACTTGGTGGTGGCCGGACCAGAGTCCTCCTTCGTTCTCGACTATAGGTGCGGGTTCCAGCAGTGGGACCCGCACCTATAAGACAATGGGGGCATATCTTAGCGATATGCCCCCATTGTCCATGATGAGACAACCCCTTTAAGGGACTATATACTGGAGTATGTGACTGTAAATAATATTATAAGTGATAACCAACATGGGTTTACCAAGGACAGATGTTATCAGACTAACCCAATTTGTTTTTATGAGGAGGTGAGTAGAAGCATGGACAGAGGGGTGGCTGTGGATGTAGTGTTTGTAGTGTTTATGGATTTTGCAAAGGCTCTTGATACGGTCCCTCATAGACATAGGTAAAGTAGGGTCTATATGCTTGGAAAGTATTGTTTTTAATTGGATTGAAAACTGGCTGAAGGACCGTGTCCAGAGAGTTGTGGTCAATGATTCCTATTCAGAATGGTCCTGGGTTATAAGTGGTGTACCCCAAGGTTCAGTGCTGAGTCCTCTATTGTTTAATTTATTTATTAATGATATCGAGGATGGGATTAATAGCACCATTTCTATTTTTGCAGATGACACTAAGCTGTGTAGTACTGTACAGTCTATGTAAGATGTCCATAAACTACAAGCTGACTTGAACACTCTGAGTGATCGGGTATGAACTTTTCAAATGAGGTTCAATGTGGATAAATGTAGAGTTATGCATCTTGGTAGTAATAATCTCCATGCATCATATGTCCTAGGGGATGTAACACTGGAAGAGTCACTTATAGAGGATGATTTGTGTGTCCTTGTAGATGGTAGATTAAATAACAGCATACAATGTCAATCAGCTGCTTCTAAGGCTACCAGGATATTGTCATGCATTAAATGAGGCATGGACTCGTGGGGCAGGGATGTAATATTACCACTTTACAAAGTATTGGTGCAGCCTCATCTGGAATATGCAGTTCAGTTCTGGGCACCAGTCCATAGAAAGGACACACTGCAGCTGGAAAAAGTACAGAGGAGAGCAACTAAACTGATAAGGGGCATGGAGGGTCTTATTTGTGAAGAAAGATTAAAATAATTGAATTTATTTAGTCTTGAGAAGAGACCTATACAAATATAAAATGGGCCATACAAAAAATACGGTGAAAAACGGTTCCATGTCAAATGCCCTGAAAAGACAAGAGGCACTGCCTCCATCTGGAGAAGAAAAAGTTCAGTCTCCAGAAGTGTCAAAGCTTCTTTACTGTAAGAACTGTGAATCTGTGGAATATACTTCCTCAAGACGTGGTCACAGCAGGAACAGTGGACAGTTTTAAAACAGGTTTAGATAAATTCTTAAAAGTGAACAACATTAATGCTTATAAAAATGTGTAGAAATCTGAGTCTCATTTTCTTCTGGGATTCGTGTCCCCACTAGTGTTGAGTGCGAATATCGGCACTTCGTGAATTCACGAAGATCTAGAATATAGTGCTATATCTTCATAATTGCAAATATTCTAGATTTTTTTTTAATCACTAGATAAACCTATAATCTTTCTTCATTTATTGTGTATAGCTTTTCTTTATCCTTATTATGCTATCTATCATCCATACCTTTTTTTTATAGTTATAATTTTACCTATTATTAATAAGCTTTTATTATAAGTATTTTCCTATCATTAATAACGTCTTTTTAAAATAAATCATTACCTATAACATACAATAGACAACATATAACAGAGAATCACATAAAGGTTGTATGCCAAAAGCCAGGTATGTGCAAGCCAACAACCTATCCATGAGGCAGGTACAGTCAGCATACCTTACAATGGCAGCCTTATGTGCAATGAAACATTCAACACCAGCTCTCATCTGACGGAGAGCCAGTAATCCTCAAAGTTGCTTGATTTTTGTTGGATGGCTTGGGGGACCTGCGCCCCTAGATCATTATAATTAAGGTGACAACAATTTTTAAAAAAAAAAAATTGGGGGGATGCCAGCTAACTCTTCTCTCACTGCTTAGGAGGGCTGCATAAAAATGTTCAGTTTTCTAATTGTCATAACATTTATATTCAATAACCTTTCTATACAGTTTTGTCATGTAAACTCGTTTGCATAAATATGGGCATATGGGAAAGACATGCAAATACTGTTTCAGCTGAAAAACAAGGCAGATTCTGCTAATTTGCATGTCTTTCCCATATGCCCATGATTATGTAAATGAGTTTACATGACAAAACAATATAGAAAGGTTATTGAATATAAATGTTAGGACTATTAGAAAACTAACAATTTTTATGTTTTGGGCACAGTTAGAGGCATGGCCCAGTGCGGAAAAATTCTCCCATGGCACAGTTGGGTTGCAACACAAAAGTTGGGAGGTATGACATCTTCATCACCATACAGTATAATGTATACACTGGAATAAGTGCACTTGGATAAACAGTAATGCTTAGCATAGCACCATCAGCTGTCCTGCATTAAGCTGTAAATGTTGCTGTATTCCAACATCTGCATACTGTGTGGGGGGCATCAAGGGGGCATAACTACTGTGTAGGGGTATTAAGGGAGCAGCACTACCATAAGGGGGTATAACTAATGTGTAGGGGCATCAAGGGGGCATAATTACTATGTGGGGGTACTAAGGGAGCATTTCACTGTGCTGGGTCACTAAGGGGGCATTCTATGTGAAGGGCACTAAGAGGATATAACTACTGTGTGGGGGCACTAACAGGATATTCTTATTGTAAAGGGGCCACTAAAGAGACCTTTTACTGTGTTTGGGCACTTTGGGGACATAACTATTGTATTAGAGCACTAAGGGAACACAACTACTGTGTAGATGACAGAGCATTCTACAGTATGGGGGCAGTAACAGGAAATAACTAAAGTGGTGAGGCACAAAGGGGGTATAATTACTGTGTGATGGCAGCAGGGGCGTAGCGAGGGGGGGGCGGGGGGGTGGCACAAGTTAAATCGAGCCTGACGCTGTGTTAGGAGGGGAGGTGGGGCATGCACGGCAGTTACCGATAGGCTCCGCCCACCCTCCAGGCGGGAAAGGCAGTACAGAGCCAGTAGCCGGAGCATGAAGATGCAGAAGTCCAGACTCACTATAGACAGTCCAGACTCCAGGCCAGGCAGAGAGACAGTGATTCAAGCGACCCAGAGTGAGTGACAGTCCCCGAGTGCAGAGTCCCACCCTGTGTAATTAGGTGACATAGTAGAGAGGAGGGGAGAGGCGGCCATTATATTAATAACAAAGAGGGGAACATTATATTAATAACAAAGAGGGGGACATTATATTAATAATAAATAGGGGGCCAATACATTAGTATTAATGTAATGGCCCCCACTTTGTTATTAACCCCTTCACGTCTGCAATCTGTATATATACGTGATAGCTGCACATACCCCGTGCAGCTACCACGTATATAAACGTTCTGGCAGCTCTTTAATCCAAGCGCTGCAAAGCGCTTGGATTAAAGCTTCTGCCCCTGCCCTGTATGCTGTCACGGACAGCATACAGTGCAGTAATGCCGGCAAGGGACCAATCAGAGTGGCCCCTTGCCGGCAATCGATCCGATTGGTTAGTCTGTGCAGACTAACCAATCGGATCGCGGCAGTGTTAAAATGCCGGTTTCAGGCTCTGATCTGCGCTCTGCAGATCAGAGCCTGAAAGCAGATAGTGTAACTCATGCCCCCCGATCTGTGCCCGTCCAAGCCCTTAGTGCCGATCTGTGCCCCCCCATCTGTGCCCCCCATCTGTGCTCCGCTGATCTGTGCCCATCTCCTGCACTGATGCGGTCCGCCCCCTCCCCGCCCCCTGCATTAATTTTCAAGTCGCCCCTCCTGCCCCAGCCTCCCTCGATATTGTGGGCAGCCTCCCAGTCCCCCTCCTTTCCAGAGCTGCCCCCCCGATCCCCTGCTGTGTGCGATGGCGGCGGCTCAATTACTGAGCCGCCGCCATCAGTAGAGAGTGTCAGCTCTATGCTGACACTCTCCTGTAACCCCTATAGATGCCGCGGTTGCGGCATCCATGGGGTTAACAGAGGGAGGGAGCTCCCTCTCTCCACCATCGGGGCTGCAGCGCTGTGATTGCAGAACCCGATGGTTGCCATGGCAACCGGACGCTTTGCAAAAGCGTCCTGTTGCCATGGCAAAGGCGTCCAGTGCTGCCACCTACAGGCAATCTGGAAGTACTATACTTTGGAATGCAAGAGCATTGCAAAGTATAGTACAACTATCAGCCCCACTGGATCTTCAAGATCCAAGAGGGAACTGATAAAAAAAAAAGTGAAAATAATAAAAGTATAAATAAATAAATAAAAATGTAAATTAGAAAAAAGAAATTACCTTTTCCTATAAAAAATTAAAAAATAAAATAAAATACACATATTAGGTGTCGCCGCGTCCGTAACAACTATCTCTATAAATATATCACATGATAGACCCCGTCCGATAAACACCATAAAAATAAAATTTTAAAAACAGTGCCAAAAAAGCCATTTTTGTCACCTTACATCACAAAAAGTGCAACAGCAAGCGATCAAAAAGGCGTATGACCCCCAAAATAGTACCAATCAAACCGTCACGTCGTCTCGCAAAAAATGCACACCTTATTTAAGACAATCGTCCAAAAAATAAAAAAGCTATGGCTCTCAGACTATAGAGACACTAAAACATCATTTTTTGGGTTTCAAAAATGCTATTATTGTGTAAAACTTAAATAAATAAGAAAAAGTATACATATTAGGTATTGCCACGTCCGTAACGATCTTCTCTATAAAACTATCACATGACCTAACTCCTCAGATGAACGCTGTAAAAATAAATAAATGAAAACTGTTCCAAAACAGCCAATTTTTGGGTCACCTTGCCCCATAAAGTGTAATAATGAATGATCAAAAAATCCTATGTACCCAAAAATGGTACCAATAAAAACCTCAACACTTTCTGCAAAAAACGAGCCCCTGCACAAGACGATCGGCACAAAAATAAAAAACATATGGCATTCAGAAAACCAATCCAGCACAATTTACCTTCCAAAAACCGTATGGCATTCCTTTCCTTCTGCGCCCTGCCGTGTGCCCGTACAGCAGTTTACGACCACATGTGGGGTGTTTATGTAAACCGCGGAATCAGGGTAATAAATTATGAGTTTTGTTTGGCTGTTAACTCTCAATGTGTTAAAGAAAAAAAATATATAAAATGGAAAATCTGCCAAAAATGTGAAATTTTGAAATTTCATCTCCATTTTCCTTTAATTCTTGTGGAACGCCTAAAGGGTTAACAAAGTTTTTAAAATCAGCTTTGCGTAACTTGAGGGGTGTAGTTTCTACAATGGGGTCATTTATGGGGGTTTCCACTATGTAAGCCCCACAAAGTGACTTCAGACCTGAACTGGTCCTTAAAAAGTGGGTTTTGGAAATTTTCTTAAAAATTGTAAGAATTGCTTCTAAACTTCTAAGCCTTCTAACGTCCTAAAAAAATAAAATGACATTTCCAAAATGATGCCAACATAAAGTAGACATATGGGGAATGTTAAGTAATACATATTTTATTAGGTATGACTTTCTGTTTTAGAAGCAGAGAAATTGAAATTTGGAAAATTGTGAATTTTTCCAAATTTTTGGTAAATTTGGTATTTTTTCCTAAATAAGGGTGAAATATATTAACTCAAATATATGACTGTCATGAAGTACAATGTGTCACGAGAAAACAATCTCAGAATGGCATGGATAAGTAAAAGTGTTCCAAAGCTATTACCACATAAAGTGACGCATGTCAGATTTGAACATTTTGACCTGGACATTGGGGCATCAATGACCCTTGGTCATGAAAGGGTTAATATAATGACCCCCGCTTTATTATTAATGTATTGGCCCCCTCTTTATTATTAATGTAATGGCCCCCTCTTTATTTTTAATGTATTGGCCCCCTCTTTATTTTTAATGTATTGGCCCCCTCTTTATTTTTAATGTATTGGCCCCCTCTTTATTATTAATGTAATGGCCCCCTCTTTGTTATTAATGTATTGGCCCCCTCTTTATTATTAATATAATGGCCCCCTCTTTAATAACAAAGAGGGGGCCATTATATTAATAATAAAGAGGGGGCTATTATATTAATAATAAAGAGGGGCCATTATATTATTAACAAAGAGGGGGCCATTATATTAATAATAAAGAGGGGGCCATTATATTAATAATAAAGAGGGGGCCATTATATTAATAATAAAGAGGGGGCTATTATATTATTAACAAAGTGGGGGACATTATATTAATAATAAAGAGGGGGCCATTATAATATACAGGGGGAAATAATATTATGAGGAATGGGGGACTATCTCTCTTGCTCTAGCACAGTATTGGGGGGCAGCAGGATGAGTTGTTGAGACACCAGGAAGGAGAGGATGATAGTAAAGTGAGGAACCTAAAAAAATTCTGCGAAACTCTGCAGAGACGAGAAGCGGCTGAAAGAAGGTATCATGGCGGTCTTATCTCTGAATGAAGACGTTGAGGAAAGTCTACATCACAGGAGACGTCACTGGATGTAACAGGTATGGGGCGGTATTATACTGTAATAATAATGTCCATGCACATATCTGTTTCACAGTAGGGTTGGGGGAGGAGATTGAGAATATGGCCCACCCTGCCGCATTCGGCCCCAGACTTCAGGTCACACTGTGCGTGTTCTGAATTCTGGGGGCTCACACCCATCTACTATATTATCTGTACTCAGAGTTATCACTGTGTTATCTGTGGTGTTACATAGGACTGCTAGTGATCTACTACAGTATCTGTTAAAAGGGGCGTGCCTGGGGTGGTGGGGGGGGCAACCCACACTACGCCACTGGATGGCAGTAAGGGAACATCACTACTATGAGGGGAGCACGTAGGTGCGTAGCTAAAGGCTCACGGGCCCTGGTGCAAGGGTTCAGCTTGGGCCCCCTTCTTTCCTTTGCGGACAGGGAAGCACATAGCCTTCATGGCAGTAAGGGGAAATTATTACTTACTGTGTTGGGGTTTTAAGGGGACTGGACATGTTTAGATATGGATTGGGTGGAGTTATAGGTGTGGCTCAGTGTCAAAAATAATCCCCAAAAACTTTATACAGTTGTTGTCTTGAGCTTTTCAAAAGTTGGGAGGTATGTGTATTAATAAATAAAGCATAGGCTTTGCAAAAATAGTTTTTATTAGATATGTGGCCACTTGACCACAAGAGGTCACTATAAGACAGGCATTACAAAATGTCTTTTATGGCCAGTAAACCATATGAGCGCAGTCTCCATATGTTCAGTACTGTAGCTTACTGGATGTGAAGTGTGACTGTAGGAAGAAATAAAGGCTGGCGATCTTTACAAATGTAAATGTTTGATGATAACATATTACTATCTTTCCCTCCATTGCTGGACTTTTGTTTCATCCCATTTTCTGGGTATTTATGTAACTATTTTAATCAGGTTAATCAGCCTTATCTTAGCAGTCCTCTGGTTTTTACATTTTCACAGGGGACTGGACTTTGCTGCCTGGGGAACCACCAGGTTGCTACCTCCTGAAGTGGCCTCTGTGTGATTGACAGCTTACCCACGGGAATCAAGATAAACTGGTGCAGAGTACTGAGGGATCAGGCTAAACCATAGTCATGGACAGGCCAAGGTCAGGGCAAGTAGAATATGAGCAATCTGATAACCAGTCCGAGGTCAGGACAAGCAGCAAAGGGTCATTACAAAGGTCAGACACTGGTCAGATCTTGCAGCAGAGGGTCAGAATCCAGCTCAGGGAAGTTGCATAAGTACCCAAAAGTGGCCATTGGCTGGAGTGAATTAGGGTTCATGTGCTGCCCCTTTAGGAGCCAGGAGGAGCATTTGCATACCCTACAGGCCAAGGAGCAGAGGAGAAAGACTTTGAGAAAAAGACACAGGTGATTTCATTACCGGAGGAACCTTTTTGGGTAAGGATTAGTGATGATCAAGCACCGTAGTGCTTAGGTGGTCGGGCCGAACACATCGTGATATTCGGGTGCTTGACCGAGCACCCGAGTATAATGGAAGTCAATGGGAGAACCCGAGCATTAAACCAGGTACCCTCTGTCTGGTTCATAAAAATATATCAGAAATTGTTGGTAACACCACTGAAATGGTTCTGTAACAGCATGGGGAGGATGTATGGATGCATCTTGGACTGGCTGGTCGCTGCTGGGAACTATGTTGTCCGAATAGTACGCCACTTTTACATAATGACAATAATACGCACAAAACAAAGGAAAAAAAATTATGAGGAAAAATTGATAGAAAACATTCTTTCCTGAATATTTAGTATAAAAAGTGCAAGTGCTGCCAAAAATTACAAGGAAGAGGTACTCCGATACACCCTTAGTTACACATAAAGGAGGCATTATACACACCCTTTAAAAATTATGAATAATGGCCTGCTGGTGACCCTCAAAAACATTAGGATCAAGGGTCTGCTGATCTGACCATCTAAAACATTATGGGCGGTGGCCTGCTGCCGCTTTGGTGACTCTAGTTAACCTGGGGCCAATGGCACGTCCCTGTGACGGCAACAATCCATTCGGATGTCTGGCCTATCAACTTTCGATGTAATTGTCAGCTCAAAACCATTGTAAACTACAGGTAACAGGGAATCAGTGTTTGATTCCGGAGAGGGAGCCTGATAAACGGCTAACACATCCAGGGAAGGCAAGCGGGTGGCGCGCAAATCACACACTCCCGACTCGTGGAGGTAGTGACGATAAATAACAATACAGGACTCTTAAGATGGCCTGTTATTGGAATGAGTAATAAAAAAAATTACAGGGAATGTCACTGCAGTATTTTGAATGAGGAAATAATCTACAGGAGAGGCCCTGCTGCCGCTTTGTTGACTCTAGATAACTTCTGCCTCATCGCACGTCCCATTGACATCCACGATCCATTTTGATATCTTCCCTATCAACTTTCGATGTTCTTTTATGCACCTAACATAGTGATCACTGGTAACAGGGAATCATTGTTCGATTTCGGAGAGGGAGCCTGATAAACGGCTACGGCTTCTACTTCAAAGCAAGGCAGCATGAGTTGCGGGCCTGCAGGTGAGCTGACCCTGTAAAAGATTTGAGTTACATGCCTGCAGGTGAGCTGACCCTGTAAAAAAATTTAGGTGCTGGACTGCTGGTGACCTGACCCTGTAAAACATTATATGTGAGGGCCTCCGGGTAAGCTGACCCTGTAAAACATTATATGTGAGGGCCTGCAGCTGAGCTGACCCTCAAAAAATTCTATGCGAGGGCTTGTATGTGAGCTGACCCTGTAAAAGATTTGAGTTGCGGGCCTGTATGTGAGCTGACCCTGTAAAATATTTGAGTTGCGTGCCTGCAGGTGAGCTGACCCTGTAAAAGATTTTAGGTGCGGGTCTGTAGGTGAGCTGACTCTTTAAAAGATTTAAGGTTTGGGCCTGCATGTGAGCTGACCCAGTAAAAGATTTGAGTTGTGGGCCTAAAGGTGAGCTGACCCTTGAAAAGATTTGAGTTGCGGGCCTGCAGCTGAACTGACCCTGTAAAAGATTACAGTTGCGGGTCTGTTGGTGAGCTGACCCTCTAAAAAATTATATGCGAGGGGCCTGCAGGTGAGCTGACCATTTTAAAAATTGTGTGGAAGAGGGCCTGCTGCCTGCTGCCAGCTGATCATTAAAAAAATAGGGTGGACGAGGGCCTGCTGCCGAGCTGACCATCTTAAAAAATAGGGTGGACGAGGGCCTGCTGCCGAGCTGATCACCTTAAAAACTTTGTGGATGAAGGCTTGCTGCCGAGCTGACCATTTTAAAATTTTTGTGGGCGAGAGCAGTCTGGTCCCTTATCCCCTGCCACAGCTTTGCGGCGGTGTGCTGTTTGTCACCTAATCAAATAAGTTTTAGCACCGCCTGTTGCCGATTCCCCACTGCAGTGCTACACTGCTTCCATCTACTGACCGATGGCTGACTGGTGCTGCAAGATAATAATTCACAGGTGGAAGTGGAAGAGGAGTAAGAGAAGGAGAAGGGGGGGTTGCAGCCACTAACGTAGGAAGTAGGGGACGCAATCCTTGGCATCGGTAGCACCTGTGCCATCCCAGGGTACGAGGTATAGCGCAAGTAATGTCGCTGCCACCACCGCCTAAGTAAAAATTACACTGAATGAATGTCACTGATATTTAGGATGCGCACATGTTATACAGGAGATTTAGCGCTTTTAATGTTGCTGCCACCACCGCCTAATAAATTTTTTTAACTGAATGAATGTCACTGATATTTAGGATGCACACACGTTATACAGGAAATGGCCTGCTGCTACTTTGTTGACCATAGATAACTTCTGCCTGATCACACGTCCCCATGACTTCCACAATCCATTTGAATATCTTCCCTATCAACTTTCGATGTAACAGTCAGCTCAAAACTATTGTAACTAGTGGTAACGTGGAATCAGTGTTTAATTCTGGAGAGGGAGCTGAGAAACGGCTACGGCTAGCACATCCAAGCAAGGCAGCATGTGCATAAATTAACTATTAGGTATAATTAGCTAAAGGGCCTGCAGGTGAGCTGACCCTTTAAAAGATTTGAGTTGCGGGCCTACTGGTGAGCTGAGGTTGAACCGAGAAACCCAACTTGACTTTGATGGCTGCATTAATCTGCAGGTGACTGTCATGCAGCTCTACAGATCTGTTTCCATCTGCATCTTTCTAAACAATCTGTGGCCTCAGTCTTTTATCCAGACTCTGTCATTGTGCCACTATGTGGCCTCCTCATGCTGCCATCTCCACACCATGTCAACTTGCCACTCATTTTTATCACCATGCTGCTGCTGATGCTGCTTAAAAGGCCTTAAACTGATTACTAGGCCCACAATTTAATTAAGGTTTTGGAATCGATAAACCCAACTTGCTTTTGTGGGATGTATCAGTGGCGTAGCTAGTAATGACTGGGCCCCACAGCAAATGTTTAAATGGGGCACCATCCGACAGTAATTTTTTAGCGACCCCTTCCTTTCATGCCACCCCCATTCCTGTGGCTAGTAAAGATCGCTCTCTCAGACCTGTTCCATCCATTTTATACACTGTCTATACTGTCACTGTATATAATTTCATTGTGTAATACTGTTGAGGGGGCCCTGACCAAATCCTTTAGTCCTCTTCCTCCTCCTGGATGGGCCCCTTCGGAGTCAGGGCCCCAAAGCTGCAGCTTCCCCTGCTTCTCCTATAGCTACGCCCCTGGTCTGCATTAATCTGCAGGTGACCGTCATACAGCTCCACAGATTTGTTTCCATCTGCATGTTGCTAAACAATCTGTGGCCTTAGTGTTTATCCAGACACTATGTTGCCTCCTCATGCTACCATCTCCATCTTTTATAGGAAAAATTGATTGAAAACGTTATTTCCTGTATATTTACTTGTATATAAGGCGCAACTGCTGCCAAAAATTACAAGTAAGAGGCACTCCAATGCAACCTCGATATCACATAAAGGAGGGCCTCATTCACATTAAGTTGCAGGCCTGCAGGTGAGCTGACCCTGTAAAAGATTTGAGTTGCGGGCCTGCAGATGAGCTGAACCTGTAAAAGAATTGAGTTGCGGGCCTGTAGGTGAGCTGACCCTGTAAAAGATTTTAGATTTGGGCCTGCAGGTGAGCTGACCCTGTAAAACATTTTAGATTTGGGCCTGCAGGTGAGCGGACCCTCTAAAAAATTATATTCAAAGGCCATATATGTGAGGGCATTATATGTGATGAATAAGCAATGCATGTTGATATCACGTAAGAGGAGGATGAGAAAAGGAGGATTCAACCATATACCCTTGTTTGTGGTGGAAGGTATGCATGGGAATACAGTCTATTAACTACATTAAAAACAACACATGTAAAGTGCCTTTATGTTCATCGGCATTCCTTTGGTAGAGTCGAGAAGTCATGGTCAATCCAGGCCTTGTTCATTTTTATATGAGTCAACCTATCAGCATTTTCAGTTGACAGGCGGATACGCTTATCTGTTATAATGCCACCAGCAGCACTAAATACACGCTCAGACAAAACGCTGGCGGCAGGGCAGGCCAGCACCTCCAAAGTGTAGCGTGCCAGTTCGTGCCACATGTCCAGCTTGGACACCCAGTAGTTGTAAGGCACTGAGGGATCATTGAGGACACTGACACTGACTGCTATGTACTCCTTCACCTTCTTCCCAAATTTTTCTCTCCTTGTGGCAGTAGGCCGCACATCAGGGTGAGGGTGCTGGTGGGGTGTCATGAAACTGTCCCAGGCTTTGGAAAGTGTTGCCCTGCCTCTGTCGGAACTGCTGTGTGTTCCCCATGTCTCCCCTCCTCGGTTGGCCAAGGAACTACGGACTCTGCCTCCAGCGGTGCCAGATGGAACATTTTGGAGCAATTTTTCAACAAGGATCTTTTGGTATTGCACAATTTTGTTCGTCCTCTCCACCAGAGAAATGAAAGATGAGAAGTTCTCTTTGTAGAAGGGGTTGAGAAGGGTTAACAACTAGTAATCCATGTTGTTTAAACATGAGGTCAGCCATGTGTGCCAGAGTACCAACAGGCAAGACTTCGCTGTCGTCATTAGGAGGATCACTCCCAATCTCCTCATCCTCTTCTGCCCACCCACGCTGAACAGATGGAATTAAACTTCCATGGGTACTACCCTCTGTAGTGGAGGCAACCGTCTCCTGCTCCTCCTCCTCTTTAGCTTCCAATTCGCGCTGAGAAGACGAACTGGGGGTGATCTGGCTATCATCAACCTGTGTAATGTCTTCCACCATTTCCACCTCTTCCACGTGCAAAGTGTTGTCCTTAATTGTGAGCAGCGAGCGTTTGAGAAGACACAGAAGTGGGATGGTGATCCTGATAATAGCGTGGCTCACCATCTGTGTTGATTCTTCACAGTTGCGTGAAACCTCACAGAGGTCAGACATCCATGCCCACTCCTCACTTGTGAATAGCGGAAGCTGACTGCAAAGGCGACGATCATGTTGCAGTTGGTATTCCACAACTGCCCTCTGCTGCTCTAAAAGCCTGGCCAACATGTGGAACTCCACGTTCAAGAGCGTGCTCACGTCGCACAACAGCCGGTGAGCTGGCAATTTTTAAGCACTGCTGCAGCATTGACAGACCGGCTGAAGCTATCGGTGACTTGCGTAAATGTGCACACACGCGGCGCTCCTTCACCAGTAGCTCAGACAAATTGGGGTATGTTTTTAAAAACCGCTGAACCACAAGGAATATGTGGGCAAGGCATGGGATGTGTCTAAGATTGCCCAGCTCCAAAGCCGCTACCAAGGTAAGGCCATCATCAGACACAACCATGCCTGGTTCTAGGTTGAGTGGCGAGAGCCACAGCTCAGTCTGGTCTCTTATCCCCTGCCACAGCTCTGCGGCAGTGTGATGTTTGTCATCTAGGTAGATCAGCTTCAGAACAGCCTGTTGCCGCTTCCCCACTGCAGTGCTACACTGCTTCCAGCTACCGACTGTTGGAAGTGGAGGCGGAGGAGGAGAAGTGGGGGTTGGGGCCACTAACGTAGGTGGTGGCAGAAACCCTGATAGAATTGGGGCCCGCAATCCTTGGTGTCGGTAGCACCTGTGCCATCCCAGGGTACGAGTCGCTCCCAGCCTCCACAACATTCACCCAGTGTGCCGTCAGGGAAATGTAGCATCCCTGGCCGAAAGCACTTGTCCATGTGTCCGTGGTTAAGTGGACCTTCCCAGTAACTGCATTTGTCAGGGCACGTGTGATGTTAAGTGACACATGTTGGTGTAAGGCTGGCATGGCACACCCTGAAAAATAGTTGCGGCTGGGGACTGCGTAGCAAGGGATGGCCGCCGACATCAGGCTGCGGAAGGCCTCAGTGTCCACAAGCCTAAATGCAAACATTTCCAGGGCCAGTAATTTAGAAAGCTGTGCATTTAGTGCTATGGCCTGTCGGTGGGTGGCTGGGTATTAGATGCTGCTCTGGGACAGGGAAGTGGATGTGGTCGCTGATGGTGCTTGCGAAGGTCCAGGTGCAGGGTGGGAGGCATCCCGGCCTGCGTCTTGGACAGGGGATTGGCCAGCACGTAACACAGGGGAAGAGGAGGCAGTGGTGTGACACAGATTGTGGACCCAGGCGTTTGGCCCACCTATGAGGGTGCTTTGATGACATGTGGCGGATCATGCTGGTAGTGGTGAGGTTGCTAGTGATCCCTCCCCCTCTGTACTGCTCTCCTCGCTCAGCTTGGTGCCAGTTTGGGTCAGTGAACTCGTCGTCCAGCATCTCCTCTTCCACTTCCTCACTCTGATCATCCTCCTGATTTGTTGACCTAACCTAACCACAACTTCAGTGATTGACAACTGTATGTCATCCTCTTCCTCAACCTCTTGAGACAGTAATTGCGGTTGAGTTATTGGCAACTGTGTCTATTCATCATCCGCCTCATTAAACACTAATTGCCGTTCCCCAGTGTCATGTTCTCGTGACTCTGGATGCTCAAGAGGTTGGGAATCTGGGCACAAGATCTCAGGTCCCTCTTCAAGCGTGCTTGGCGAGAGGGCCAAATCAATTAATGGCGATGCAAAGAGGTCCTCGGAATATTTGCAGGGAGGCGCAGGACACCACTCTTGAAGACCCCAAACACTATAGCGTGTTTCTCATTGGGGGAGCAGTCCCACCGCATGTGGACCGCAGCAAACAACCATCCCTAGCAAAAAATGCATACAGTGGAGGATGCCGGCGCAGACCACATGCACCACGAAGGCATCCTACACAAAACAGAGCATTGTGCAGAGGGGCTCCGATGTGTTCCTGACAGGAATATATTGGCCAAAGTCCCAACTTTTAATATCTGCTTGTATGACTAGCTAGTATAGTCAGTGGCATATCTGTTTGGTGAATTTTTTTCTGTGATTTATATATTTATATATTTTCATCTGCACAATGCTCTGTTTTGTGTAGGATGCCTTTGTGGTGCATGTGGACCATGCCGGCATCCTCCATTGTACGCATTTTTTGCTGGGGATGGTCGTTTGCTGTGGTCCACATGCGGTGAGACTGCTCCCCCAATGAGAAACACGCTACAGTGTTTGGGGTCTGAGCAGTTCCCCCATATTGGCCACTATATTTCTGTGATTTTGATGGAAGTACTTACCTGCACGTTTATTAGCTGCTTAGCAGCCTCGAAACGTGCGGGGATGAGACTTGAGCATGGTGCTCGAGCACATGCAGCACTCAGCCGAGCACCGCTAAGTGCCGAGCATAACAATGCTCGAGCCGAACAGGTATTCTGCCAAGCATGCTTGCTCAACACTAGTAAGAATAGCCCTGGCTCCCAAAGGGGACACATCGACCTCAAGAAAAAACTGCCTAGATACATTAGGGCGAAACGGAGGCTGAGGAGAAGACCTGCTTAAGAATCTGGAATGCAGATTCCATCTCAGGTGTTCACTTCCTGGCATTCGCCTGTTTGCGAGTAAGTGCTCTTATACACAAATTAATTTTTTGTCCACATCTGATCCGCATTTTTGGCGTGTCGGATGCAGACTCTTTCTGCAATTTGTGGACCGCAAAACAGCTACAGCCTTGTGCTTGAGCCCTAAGGGTGGAGATAGGGGCGATCAGAGTTGAGAAGTGCGGGATAAATTGTCTGTAATAAGTGGTAAAGCCCAAGAACCATTGGATGGCTTTCAGGCCAGTGGGACAAGGTCATTCCAGAACTGCAGGCAACTTATTTAGATTCCTCTAAATGCCATAGTCTTACATGATATAGCCTAAGAAGGGAAAGAAAGTCCTTTTGAACAGACATTTCTCAAACTTAGAGTAAGACGGTATGGACAGGTTTGCGATATGAGATCAGATCTGGAGAGAGAACCAGAATCGTTTCCAGGTAAATCATGACACAAGCATATGGCAAATCTTGTCATTTCTCTCATATACTAATTAAAGGGGTTATCCCATGATTAATGTAAAAAAATATCAAAATCATACATAGTCTAGTACATAAATTCTTTCTAACAAAGCTAGAAACAGCCCTGTACCTCACATGGATACAGAGATCTCCCCACTCATTGCTTCAATTATTCTGCTAGATTTATTTCAACCTGTCATCTTAGGGTTTGTATCCTTTCTCAGGTGTGTGTAATTTCTGCTACAGCTGGTGGCAGTTCAAGAATGGAACTGAGAATGTGCTTCCATCTCAGTGAGCAGGACAGAGAAATTAGAAAAAAGGCAAATATGAGATGGTGCTATACAGATTGATTTTATTTAAAAATGTAGTAGCTATAATACATTTTGAATTACATGCAATTACAAAAGTATTCATATCCAGTAACTGGTTTGAAAACTTGAGAATATTTTTTGGGACATCCCCTTTGATTTATAAGCCTCTGCGGGGCTTATAAGCCCCTCATTGTCACGCTCTAATGTGGGAGGAAAACCCCACACCGAACATAGTGAGGACAGAGAAATTAGTAGGGAAAGGGGAAAGAAAATAAGGCCTGAAAACTAGGGAAGGAACATGGACACCTCCTAGGGAAAACCCTAACCAGAGCCCTGACTGACTACCAGTATGAACAGAACCCAAAGGTAGGCGAGTTCATACACAGGAATACCTTAAGTCCTAACTAACCCTAAGGACCCTGGTACTAATGACAGGAATGAGATAACCTGTACAAAACAACAAGGAAATGCAACACACAGAAAAGCCAAAATAAAATACAAAAGGGAAAGGTAACAATTAACTTCCAAGAAGCTATGGCAGCACCAGGAATTCAGCCAAGATCCAAACATCAGCTATCCACAGGTCCAACTGAAGCTGTAAACCGCAAAGCATTGTGGGAGAAACAACTATAAATAGGGAAAGTTAAATGACCACAATAGCAACACCTGGAGGTTAAGGGTGTGGCCAGTACCAGAAACAACACAGACGTCTATTGATCCACAATGCAAACATGTTAAACCAAACCACGTGTTGCCAGTCTCAAAGATCTCCTGCCACTCACTGTCTTGGGGACATCTGCATGTCTCGGTATGTCCGTGAAACTCATAGCCCAAGTTTGTAAACATTCTGGCTAGAAATAAACAACCTATTCAAGATTCTGTTCAGTTCAGGTTAGGGCTGAACAAAAGTTGCTCCAATTTCCCAGAAAACTGGTATATAATCCCTCTAGCCTCATAGAACTCTAAGAATTTTTAGGAAAACTTGTCTCTTTTTTTTCTTTTTTGTGATTTTTTTTCCCCCCTCTCCAAGCTCTTGAACGCAATGGCAGCAATAGTAAATGATGTCTGAGTGACACTGACATACATAGCTATGGGTAAACGCACATTTCATTGCGTTAATATAGAGTGAGTTTAAAAATGTGTTATGCTTTTTCATATTCCAAAGATTTCCAAAAATTGTCCCTTATGGGAAGGGGCGGGGGCAGATGACGTTTAAACACAGTGCTATGGGATTTAAAAAAAAATGGCTTGGGGGACCAAGTGTAAAACTAAGCCTTGACAGGGTCAGAATGCACAATTGATTGTCAGAAGAAAAGGTGTCTTGTTGTAAAAGAGCCTAAACAAATTCTCCCTTTTAATTTTGAGCAGCAGCAGTGCAGTGTGGGTGTGGAAAGCGTAGGGCGATAGTGGCATGCGATAGTAGCGACAGCAGAAGCACCATTACATGGAACATACAAGGCAGTGGAACAGTCTATGGGCAGTAGTAGTAATAGTAGTAGTGGTAGCAGTGGCAGATACTGTCACTGGAGGGGAGGGACACAGAACTAGGTCTCAAGGCAAGGGAGAGGGAAAAGGTTACTTCCTAGGAAGCCCCTAAACCTGGCCCTGACTCCTGTCAGTATGTATAGACCCTGAAGGTGGGAAAATACATACGCCTGAAATGCCCTAGGTAGTGGCAAGGAATGAGACTACTGGTTCCTTCCCAGGTGAATGATCCAGCGTCTCCCTGAGGCCTAATAACAACAAGAAGAGGGGAACAACCAAATACAAAGAGCAATACAACTTATCTTAAAGAAAATGGATGAGCAGGAACTCAGGTAAGGTCCACACACCAACTCTTCCAAATTCAAGCAGAGAATATCAACCGCATAGTATGAAGTGTGAGACCAAACTAAGTAGGGAATGCAGTAATGACCACGGGCTGAACCTGGTAAGAGGTGTGGTCATTACCAAACCACAACACTGAGAATCAAGAGACTGTCAGTTAACCTCACGTGCAGTCAGTCTCTCCGATCTTCTAACCTCTGTCACAGAAGGTACTGTGACAGTACCCCCCTTCTATGGGTGACCTCTGGACACTCAGGACCGACCTTATCCCGATTAGCCCTGTGAAAGGCTTTCACAAGGCGACTGGCATTAATGTCGGCCACTGGAACCCGCATGCTCTCCTCTGGACCGTAACCCTTTCAGTGAACGAGATACTGGAGGGATCTACAGAGAATTTGGGAGTCCACTATCCTGATGATCTGAAATTCATGTTACCGTCCACCGTGACAGGAGGGGGTAGCAGGGAGGACGGTTCAGCAGGTTCGACATATCTCTTCAGTAATGATTTGTGGAAAACATTATGAATCTTTAAAGCCTGCGGAAGGTCAAGACGAAAAGCTACCGGGTTAATAATGGCAGAGATTTTATATGGACCAATAAACCTTGGACCCAACTTCCACAAAGGTACTTTCAACTTAATATTTCTTGTGGACAGCCACATAGAATCACCCACTCTTAGGTCCGGACCACTCACACACCTTTATACTTCTTGCCCATCTTTTCCAGATTATTTAGAATTTTCCACCAAATAGATGACAAAGAAGAGGAAAATCTTTCCTATTCAGGTATACTAGAAGTCTCGGTACCAGAAAATGTGCCAAACTGCGGATGGAACCCATATGCCCCAAAAAATGGCGACTTATCAGTGGACTCCTGCCTACGGTTATTTATGGCGAACTCGGCCAAAGACAAAAAAGAAGACCACTCCTCCTGATTCTCTGAGATAAAACATCTCAGATAGGTCTCCAGATACTGGTTAGTGCGCTCAGTTTGTCCGTTCAACTGAGGGTGAAAGG
Organism: Bufo gargarizans; assembly: GCF_014858855.1. NCBI lineage: Eukaryota > Metazoa > Chordata > Amphibia > Anura > Bufonidae > Bufo > Bufo gargarizans. The sequence goes on along the minus strand of NC_058080.1, from coordinate 356,755,666 downwards.
CCGAAGAGAAGGACAGTTGTACCCCCAAGCGAGTGCAAAACGCCTTCCAGAATCTGGAAACAAACTGAGTCCCCCTATCAGACACCACATCAGAGTGAATATCATGTAGCTTCACAATGTTGTCAACAAACACTTGTACAAGAGTTTTAGCATTAGGTAGCCCTGATAATGCTATAAAGTGCGACATCTTACTGAAGGGATCAACAACCACAAGAATCACAGTTTTTCCTGAGGAATTTGGCAAATATGTGATAAAATCCATGGACAAATGAGTCCAAGGTCTGGACGGTATGGACAACGGAAGTAGAGATCCTGAAGGCCGAATATTTGTCACCGTAGCACGTGCACAAGTACTACAGGCTGACACATAGACCTCCACACAGTTACGCAAACCCCGGCCACCAGAATTACGAGAGATGAGATCAACCGTGGATCTGCTCCCAGGGTGTTTAGTGATGTTCGAACACCTTGTACCGTAATTCAGAGGGAACAAACAATTTTCCCAGAGGACAAGAATCCGGTGCTTCTCCCTGGGCCTCCAACAGCTCTGCCTCAAGGTTGAGATAAAGAGTGGATATTACTACCCCTCAGACAAGATAGGACCAGGATCTTCTGAATCACCCGCCACTTCCCCAGGAAAGCTACGCGACAAGGCATCCACCTTGACGTTCTTAATCCCAGGGCGATAGGTGACAATGAAATTAAATCTGGTAAAAAACAACGACCATCTGGCCTGCCTTGGGTTCAGACATTTAGCCGACTCCAGGTAAGCCAGATTTTTGAGATCGATAACCACTGTAATGGGATGAACCGCTCCTTCCAACCAATGACGCCATTTCTCAAAAGCCAACTTAATGGCCAGCAATTCTCCATTGCCTACATCATAATTTCTTTCAGCAGCCAAGAGTTTCTTAGAGAAGAAAGCACATGGGCACCATTTATTAGGTGAAGGACCCTGCGACAAGACTGCTCCTACCCCTACCTCGGATGCGTCAACCTCCACAATAAATGGCTGTGTAATGCCTCATCAGACCAGACTGAGAAATCCGCAACTTTCTTAGTCATATCTGTTAATGGTTTAACAACAGTCGAGTAATTCAAGATAAATTTACGGTAGTAGTTGGTGAACCCCAAAAATCGCATAAACGCTTTTCAGATTTTCAGGTCGATCCCAGTCCAACACAGCACAGACTTTTTCCGGATCCATACGAAAACCCGAAGATGAGAGAAGGTAATGCAGGAATTGCACTTCCGGAACCGCAAATACACAATTCTCAATCTTAGCATTCAATTTATTCTCCCTTAGGATCTGTAAAACCTGTCTCACGTGATCCTGATGCTTCTCCATGTTGGGGGGAATAAATTAAAATATGATCCAGATACACCACCACAAACCTGCCTACCAGATGATGAAAGATGTAATTGATGACATTTTAAAAAAACAGCAGGAGCATTGGTCAAACCAAAAGACATGACCAAATTCTCAAAATTACCTTCAGGGGTATTAAAGCCCGTCTTCCATTTGTCCCCCTCCTTGACCCTTACCAGATCATATGTCCCCCTCAAATCCAATTTAGAGAACACCTTGGCACCGACAATCTGATTGAACAAATCTGGGATCAAAGGAATGAGATAACGATCACGGACTGTAATACGATTAAGCTCACAGAAATCCAGACATGGCTTAGAAATCCGTCCTTTTTCTTAACAAAAAACAAAAAACCGGTGCGGGAGAAAGTAGTGCCGGCCGGAGCTACCGACGGCACAGAAGCACAGCGCTGCTCACAAGTGTCTGTGCCTTATAGATCCTTGCGCGCCTGTTTCCCGGCACTTGAAGGGAGCCAAAGCTAGCGCTGCAAAGGGAGTACTCACCGTGAGAAAGGGCACCTCAGTGGGGCTGGCAGTTGCCCCGGTGTCCAGCTTATAAAGTGACTGATCACCCCTGTGAGAGGCCCCAATATACAAATATAAACTGAGCTATCAACAGCAAGGACAGCTCTGAGCGCAGTCTTTGAGTATAAGGCACCAGTGTGGGGCTGAGAATTGCTCCAGTGACCTGAAGAAAAGGCTTGTACACTTGAAAAGTGCCCTTGTATGCGGCTCCAGTGCGATCTAATAAAGTGCTCATAATCGCAGGCATTAGTAATAGAGCACCGATCATTGCCCAGGCGCAGATTTTGACTGTATACATAAAGTGGATTGCACTACCTCAGGCAGATTGCAGACTCTGATCCCTCCAAGTGCTGTTTTCATTAAACTACATGTAAATTGCTGAATCAGCATCCTAGTCCCCTGATCACAATTCCAACTTCAATTGTCTAAACTAACAGGTGAATGGACTACATCTGAGAGACATATGGAGCTAATATAATATGCAATGAGTGTTGCTCCGGTTTCCTGACCCAGCTATATTCGCGACACATTCAGACAATGAGATGAAAAGATACTTATTTGGCAACACATCAGCCTCCTCTTCTTTTTTTCATATATATATGTAACTAAAGCAGGACTACTACCCCCATCTGTTAATTCCTTCTTAAGTGATTTCGGATCAATGTTCTTTTGAGAGAATATGGGTAAATCCAGAGGTCATAACGCAGAAGACAAGACTGCTAAAACGCCAAGAAAATCCTCAGACCATCCTAAAAATTTACACAATACACCTGCAAACGACGAGCCTAGCGGTGCCAAAATGAAAAGCAAAAGTAAATTCTTTGCCTCTCATGACCCAGGATCAGGGTCAGACTCTGAAGAACAAATCCTAGAACAAGACCAGAGTGATCAAGAAGATTTAAAGAAATGCATCAAAACACTGCCAACTACTGACCATATGAGGGACTTGTTCAAAGAATTTACCAATACTCTTAAGACAGATCTGGCGGAAATAAAAGCTGATGTAAAACAAATATACACCAGAGTTTCCACTCTTGAAGACGCTAATGAGAAAATTGCTCAACATGCGACTCAACTTGAAGACACGGCACAAAGACAACAAAAAGAACTCTATGAACTCAAACTACATGTTGATGATCTAGAAAATAGGTCAAGAAGAAACAATCTACGTGTCAGAAGCTTAACTGAGCAAGTGGAAGATAAAGATGTTCATGGTGTTCTCCAGCAGATCTTTCTTGAACTGTTAGGCAAAGAAGGGGAAGAAGACCTAGGAATTGAACGGGCACATAGAGTATTTAAACCGAGGAATGCTCCTAAAGACTCACCAAGAGATGTTTTATGTTATATTTTGAGCTTCCGTCTCAAGGAGGACATTCTTAGGAAGGCCCGCTTAGCTAAAAGTATTAACTACGAAGGTGGGGAAATTTCTATCTTTCAGGACGTTTCCAAATATACACTTGATAAGCGCAGGCAACTGTCGACCTTCACTAGACCGTTGAGGGAGAATAGAATCAAGTACAGATGGCTATATCCGTTCGGGATACTGATAACTCACAATGGCAGACCTTTTACGGTCAGAACACCTGACGAACTGGCAACAGTTATCCCTAAACTCAACATTGGACAATTTGAAGTTCCGGACTGGACCCAGGAAAGTTCTACGGATCCGTTCCCAGGCCTACCTGAAATTGAAAGATGGGAAAGACAATGTACCCCAAAGCAAAGAAGGATGGGAGGTTTTGAGACACCTCTCCCCAAAGCACCCAGGAAAAATGCCAGGGGGTCCTTGCCAGGCTGATGTGAGCCATGTATCCTTTTACAATGTCATACAACTGTTAATGTTTGCTTATTTCTATCGAATTGCTCTGTCTGTAATTTAATATATCTTTATTGATGCTGGGTCGGTACCCCGGGTTTCACTTGTCACTTCTGCTTAACCTGGAAATACTGACGTAGTTCGGTGACAGTCAGTGTCCCTACCCTTATGGGGATACTGGGTGTTATCAGATTATATCTGATTGTTCTTTTATTATACTTCTAAAATACCACTTGGTGTTACGTATTTTATCTTAACTCTGACCCACTAGGTTCTTGACGCAGTCTCCTAGTGGACCAGACACTGTTTTGTTCCCCTCAGTACTATACTCAAAGTTTTTAGGTGAACTGACAATGTTTTCCCTCTGTTATATGTTTATATACCAGTCATCTAAACCGCTAGACAAGATAACAAAGATGTCAGTAACATGACTGAAATTTCATGTGTTTCTTTTAATGCAAATGGCTTGAATATCCCTGCAAAAAGAGCCCAAGTCCTAAGGCTTTTCCACAAAAACAAAGTTGATGTATTACTGTTACAGGAAACTCACTTTAAGAAAACGTTTACTCCCATCACTAAGCATTACTTTTACACGCAATGGTTTAATGCATGCTCACCAACGCAAAAGAGGAAGGGCGTTTCTATAGTTTTTAACAAAAACATACACTTCATCAAATCGGATTTAATGGTGGACCCAGAAGGGCGGTTTATCTTTATTAAAGGAAAGATAAACGAAAAATTATTCACCTTCGCTACCATTTATGCCCCTAACGATAATCAAACTCCCTTTTTTAAACAACTATAACAAATTGGAGGACTTTGCAGAAGGTTCATTGATTGTAGGGGGAGACCTTAATATTCCCCTGGAACCAAATCTAGATAATTCTCAGGGTAGAACTCACGTTACTGCCCGTACTCTGAGGGTAGTTAAAAAACTTCTCCAACAGAATCAGTTGGTAGATGCTTGGAGAGCAATGAATCCTACAGTTAAGGATTATTCATTCTTCTCCAAAGTTCATCAAACCTACAATAGGATTGATTACCTTTTTGTTAATCAAAATGACTTAGGTTGTATCAAAAAGATTGAGTATGATCTGATCCTGCTCTCTGACCATGCCCCGCTTAGAATGACCTTGACCTGTGGCCTTATCAATAAAACTCCAGGATTGTGGAGACTGAATGAAAGTTTGCTGTCGAGAAAGGAGAATTTGGATCTATTGTCTAGACATATTAATAACTTTTTAAATGAAAACCTGGGAGATAGTAAGTGTACCGCCCTCGTCTGGGAAACCCATAAGGCGGTTTTGAGAGGCGCCTTAATTCAGATAGGTGCGAGAAAGAAAAAGGCCAAACAAAAGGAAATGGATGAAACTTTGCATAAAATTAGACTTTTGGAAAGCTCACATAAAAAGGCAGTTTCTAGTGTATGTGAAGCGGAGATTACATGCCTAAGAATAAGACTGAAGGAAATCCTGAATGCCCAGTCACAGAAATTTTTGTTTATGGCTAAATATAAACACTACATATATGCGAATAAATGCGGAAAGGCCCTTGCGAACTTAGTTCGCAAAACTAGATCTGCCACGAATATCCCCAAAATCAAACCGGATCCTTCCTCGAATAAAGTCCTTTATGAGTCAAAGAAAATTGTGGAGTGTTTTAAAGAATACTATAGCAAACTTTATAATCTGAACGAAACAGAGATTAACCCAGAGATTAGAAAAAGAGCAATTGGTAAATATCTTGAGAATGTAAACTTCCCTGAATTGTCTAAATTTCAACTAGAACAACTAGAGGCCCCTTTTACAATTGACGAAATTAAGCAAGTTATTAACTCTCTAGAAAATGGGAAGTGTCCCGGACCAGATGGCTTCTCAGCCAGTTACTACAAAAAATGCAAAGGTATATTGGCCCCTTACTTGGAGCAGTATTTAAATGGTGTCTCTCTGGCCTCTCCGCTCAGAACAGAATCTACGTTGGCTCACATCTCAATTATTCCGAAAGAGGGTAAGGATAATATGTTATGTATGAATTACAGGCCTATTTCATTACTAAATGTAGATATTAAGATTTTTGCCAAATTGATCGCTGATAGGATGAAGAAGCTGATGCCCCTTTTAGTAGATCCTGACCAAGTTGGATTTGTGGTGGGTAGAGAGGCCAGAGACAACACCATCAGGGTGTTCCATCTGATTCAAGAAGCTAAAATTAAAACAGTCCCCCTAGTTCTAATTTCGACTGATGCCGAGAAGGCGTTTGATCGCCTCAACTGGTACTATCTCCAATCGGTACTCCATAAAGTAAAATTCCCACAAATCTTAATTGACAAAATTATGTCTCTTTATGTATCGCCTTCTGCTTGCGTTAAAGCCAATGGGGTTCTGTCTTCTCCTTTTTCAATAGCAAATGGAACCAGACAGGGCTGCCCCCTATCCCCGTTATTATTTGTCTTATGCTTAGAACCTTTCTTAATGAAAATAAGAACCAACCCTGGTATTAGAGGTTTTCCCGCCCACTCTAGGGAACACAAGATTGCAGCGTTTGCCGACAATACACTTCTTACAATAACTGATCCATTGACATCTATTCCAGAAATTCTCAAAGAATTTGACGCGTTTAATGAGGTTTCAGACTTTAAAGTTAACTTGAACAAGTCAGAATTATTTAATATTAATGTAGATGCTAGCACATGGAGTAAGATTGTTAAGAGAAGCCCACTAAAACACACGTCCAATTTTATCACTTACTTAGGTGTCAAAGTTTATAGAGACCTCCCAGAAACGTATTGTAAAAACTTTCTGCCCCTACTGACAAACACTGAAACTCTATTGAAGGAATGGAGCTCTAATTGGATTTCCTGGTTCGGCAGAGTCAACTTAATTAAGATGGAAATTTTACCCAGATTCTTGTATATGTTTCAGACACTTCCGGTGGAAATCCCCCCAGTTTTTTTTTTTAAAACTCAAAAGGATTTTGACAAAATTTATTTGGCAAAACAAACAGAATAGAATTCAATATGCTACATTGGCTAGACATAAATAAAAAGGGAGGTATAGGGCTTCCAGATTTTGAACTCTACTATAAAGCATCGGTTCTAACCAGAATATTAGATTGGATTCCAGATCCTACTACCAAAAGGTGGGTAGAATTAAAACAAGATTCAGTTAAGACATCGCTGTTTGCTTTGCTCTGGAGGACCCCCCAATATGCTAAAAACCTGGCTGTGGTGGATAACAAAATTACCAAAGCCACACTTAAGAAGTGGCACTCTATTATACATTCCCTAAAGATTCCAACTCGGAAAGATACCAGAGCCTTTCTCTGTAGCTTTATAACCCATGATTGGCATGCCTTAACTAAATTTCTAACAGTAAATAAGAAATTTGCGAGAATGCAAGTGAGAAAGTTTTTTAGAGGGGGACGCTTGATTTCCATAAAGGATTTTATCACCAACTTTGGGAAAGAGATGATCACAAATGATCAGTATGATCTACTGGCCGCTCAATTGACGAGTTGGTTTAAGGACCATGTTGATCCATTGGATACTGTTCCTTTGTATCGATTATTATTAAACGACACCCCTGGAGGCCATTTAATCTCCAAATGCTACAAAATATTAAACGATTCAGACACAACCCCGCCCCATATTGAAAAATGGACTAAGGAACGAGACAAACAGTTTAGTGAAACGCAAATAGAATTTTTGTTAAGCAAGACACTCACAAATATCAAGAGATGCAATATAAACTAGTTACACGATGGTACAAAATCCCTACTTTGCTTCATAGGATTAATCCAGATATTTCAAACCTTTGTTGGAGGGGTAGTAGTGGAATAGGAGATTATACACACATTTGGTATACTTGTCCTAAGACTGTTCCCTTCTGGGAAAGGTTTAATGATATCATTAATGATGTTTTTAAGTCTACGGTAAAAATTTCGGCAGAATTAGTCTTGTTTTGTTTATTTGATATTAGTCAGATACCTATTAAAACCGATTTGTGTTTACACCTCTTTAATGCGGCCAAAATATTGGTGCCTAAGCTTTGGCTTCAACAGGACCCTCCGACGATAAGAGACTGGATAACAGAAGTATTAAAGTTACGTGATTTTGAAAAACTCAAATGGACCTTGGCGCAAAATCTCTCGAAATATAATGATACTTGGGTCGCATGGGACATTTATTTGACCCCGGAGAAGTATACATGTTTGTATTCAAGTTCGAATTTATGATTCTGTTACACTGATTGCTGGTAATAATTTGTTGCTTTCAGACAGTTATTCATTTTAATTGACCAAATGACTGGTATTCCTTTTATGTTCTTCCTTGGTTTTGCCGTTTGTTCCGTTTATACCCCCCCCCCCCCCCCCATCCTTTGTCTATGTCTTTCTTTTCTTTTATTTCCCAATTTTTTATGTTTATCTCATGTTGATGTTTTGCAATCATCAAATCTTGTTTTCAAACGGTGTTTTATGCTTTGAAGTGAAGTAACTTTAAACATGCACTGTATTTCTTTGTTTTGTAACGAAATTTCCTTGATAATCAGACGATGAGAAAACATTTAATTGTTCTAAAAACTATAATAGCCTTTTGTTTGCTATTGAAAATAATAAAAATTTACAAGAATCTGTCTCACTTGCCAATCATGGTAGGGTTATGTTTACTTAACCATGGTAAACCTAGCACCACCGGAGCAGGCATACCCTCCAGCACAAAACACAAGATGGATTCTTGATGAAAATCACCAACCTTTAAACGGGTGTCCTGCACAATACCGAAATATTTTTGCCTAATGCATTTGTTGTCAAACCATGCATGCGAACAAACTGACCATCAACTAGGTTAACCCCTGCCCCATTGTCAATAAACACTTCAATTCCCACAGTTTTGGAGAAATAGGTTACTACCAGTAAATGAAAAAAGGAAGTTTTATGGCTCCCCACCCACATCCCCCATAAGTTGGGGATTAAACATTTTTTTGCTTTGTTTTCACATTGACGCTGAACATACGGGCATGTATTCACAAAATGTCCCTTCTTGTCCCTTCTTTCCACAACAAAAACAGACTCCCTTCATATGACCAAAGTTCTTGCCAGCAGTTCCAGGAGTAGCTCCGCCTAACTGCATAGGCTCGTCACAAGGCGTAACCACAGGTGTCTCTCCACCATAAGTGTCAAAGGAAGAAGCCACATTATTCGACAGTACGATTTCTCTCTCTCTCTCTCAGGTGTCTATCAAGACGTACAGCAAGGGACATAGCTGCTTCCAATTAGAGTTGAGCGGACACCCGGATGTTCGGGTTCGAGAAGTTCGGCCGAACTTCCCGAAAATGTTCGGGTTTGGGATCCGAACCCGATCCGAACTTCGTCCCGAACCCGAACCCCATTGAAGTCAATGGGGACCCGAACTTTTCGGCACTAAAAAGGCTGTAAAACAGCCCAGGAAAGGGCTAGAGGGCTGCAAAAGGCAGCAACATGTAGGTAAATCCCCTGCAAACAAATGTGGATAGGGAAATGAATTAAAATAGAAATTAAATAAATAAAAATTAACCAAAATCAATTGGAGAGAGGTCCCATAGCAGAGAATCTGGCTTCACGACACCCACCACTGGAACAGTCCATTCTCAGATATTTAGGCCCCGGCACCCAAGCAGAGGAGAGAGGTCTCGTAACAGAGAATCTGTCTTCATGTCAGCAGAGAATCAGTCTGCATGTCATAGCAGAGAATCAGGCTTCACGTCAGCCACCACTGCAACAGTCCATTTTCATAAATTTAGGCCAAGCACCCAGGCAGAGGAGAGAGGTTCCGTAACAGACAATCTGGCTTCATGTCAGCAGAGAATCAGTCTTCATATCATAGCAGAGAATCAGGCTTCACGTCAGCCACCAATGCAACAGTCCATTGTCAGATATTTAGGCCCAGCACCCAGGCAGAGGAGAGAGGTCCCGTAACAGACAATCTGGCTTCATGTCAGCAGAGAATCAGTCTTCATATCATAGCAGAGAATCAGGCTTCACGTCAGCCACCAATGCAACAGTCCATTGTCCGATATTTAGGCCTAGCACCCAGGCAGAGGAGAGAGGTCCCGTAACAGACAATCTGGCTTCATGTCAGCAGAGAATCAGTCTTCATGTCATAGCAGAGAATCAGGCTTCACGTCACCCACCACTGTAACAGTCCATTTTCATAAATTTAGGCCCAGCACCCAGGCAGAGGAGAGAGGTCCCGTAACAGACAATCTGGCTTCATGTCAGCAGAGAATCAGGCTTCACGTCACCCACCACTGCAACAGTCCATTTTCATAAATTTAGGCCCAGCACCCAGGCAGAGGAGAGAGGTCCCGTAACAGAGGATCTGGCTTCATGTCAGCAGAGAATTAGTCTGCATGTCATAGCAGAAAATCAGGCTTCACGTCAGCCACCACTGCAACAGTCCATTGTCAGATATTTAGGCCCAGCACCCAGGCAGAGGAGAGAGGTCCCGTAACAGAGGATCTGGCTTCATGTCAGCAGAGAATCAGTCTGCATATCATAGTAGAGAATCAGGCTTCACATCAGCCACCACTGCAACAGTCCATTGGCATATATTTAAGCCCAGGCAGAGGAGAGAGGTCCCGTAACAGAGAATCTGGCTTCATGTCAGCAGAGAATTAGTCTGCATTTCATAGCAGAGAATCAGGCTTCACGTCAGCCACCACTGCAACAGTCCATTTTCATAAATTTAGGCCAAGCACCCAGGCAGAGGAGAGAGGTTCCGTAACAGACAATCTGGCTTCATGTCAGCAGAGAATCAGTCTTCATATCATAGCAGAGAATCAGGCTTCACGTCAGCCACCAATGCAACAGTCCATTGTCAGATATTTAGGCCCAGCACCCAGGCAGAGGAGAGAGGTCCCGTAACAGACAATCTGGCTTCATGTCAGCAGAGAATCAGTATGCATGTCCTAGCAGAGAATCAGGCTTCACGTCAGCCACCACTGCAACAGTCCATTGTCAGATATTTAGGCCCAGCACCCAGGCAGAGGAGAGAGGTCCCGTAACAGACAATCTGGCTTCATGTCAGCAGAGAATCAGTCTTCATATCATAGCAGAGAATCAGGCTTCACGTCAGCCACCAATGCAACAGTCCATTGTCCGATATTTAGGCCTAGCACCCAGGCAGAGGAGAGAGGTCCCGTAACAGACAATCTGGCTTCATGTCAGCAGAGAATCAGTCTTCATGTCATAGCAGAGAATCAGGCTTCACGTCACCCACCACTGTAACAGTCCATTTTCATAAATTTAGGCCCAGCACCCAGGCAGAGGAGAGAGGTCCCGTAACAGACAATCTGGCTTCATGTCAGCAGAGAATCAGGCTTCACGTCACCCACCACTGCAACAGTCCATTTTCATAAATTTAGGCCCAGCACCCAGGCAGAGGAGAGAGGTCCCGTAACAGAGGATCTGGCTTCATGTCAGCAGAGAATTAGTCTGCATGTCATAGCAGAAAATCAGGCTTCACGTCAGCCACCACTGCAACAGTCCATTGTCAGATATTTAGGCCCAGCACCCAGGCAGAGGAGAGAGGTCCCGTAACAGAGGATCTGGCTTCATGTCAGCAGAGAATCAGTCTGCATATCATAGCAGAGAATCAGGCTTCACATCAGCCACCACTGCAACAGTCCATTGGCATATATTTAAGCCCAGGCAGAGGAGAGAGGTCCCGTAACAGAGAATCTGGCTTCATGTCAGCAGAGAATTAGTCTGCATTTCATAGCAGAGAATCAGGCTTCACGTCAGCCACCACTGCAACAGTCCATTGTCAGATATTTAGGCCCAGCACCCAGGCAGAGGAGAGAGGTCCCGTAACAGACAATCTGGCTTCATGTCAGCAGAGAATCAGTCTTCATATCATAGCAGAGAATCAGGCTTCACGTCAGCCACCAATGCAACAGTCCATTGTCAGATATTTAGGCCCAGCACCCAGGCAGAGGAGAGAGGTCCCGTAACAGACAATCTGGCTTCATGTCAGCAGAGAATCAGTCTTCATATCATAGCAGAGAATCAGGCTTCACGTCACCCACCACTGCAACAGTCCATTTTCATAAATTTAGGCCCAGCACCCAGGCAGAGGAGAGAGGTCCCGTTACAGACAATCTGGCTTCATGTCAGCAGAGAATCAGGCTTCACGTCACCCACCACTGCAACAGTCCATTTTCATAAATTTAGGCCCAGCACCCAGGCAGAGGAGAGAGGTCCCGTAACAGAGGATCTGGCTTCATGTCAGCAGAGAATTAGTCTGCATGTCATAGCAGAAAATCAGGCTTTGTTGTCAAACCATGCATGCGAACAAACTGACCATCAACTAGGTTAACCCCTGCCCCATTGTCAATAAACACTTCAATTCCCACAGTTTTGGAGAAATAGGTTACTACCAGTAAATGAAAAAAGGAAGTTTTATGGCTCCCCACCCACATCCCCCATAAGTTGGGGATTAAACATTTTTTTGCTTTGTTTTCACATTGACGCTGAACATACGGGCATGTATTCACAAAATGTCCCTTCTTGTCCCTTCTTTCCACAACAAAAACAGACTCCCTTCATATGACCAAAGTTCTTGCCAGCAGTTCCAGGAGTAGCTCCGCCTAACTGCATAGGCTCGTCACAAGGCGTAACCACAGGTGTCTCTCCACCATAAGTATCAAAGGAAGAAGCCACATTATTCGACAGTACGATTTCTCTCTCTCTCTCTCAGGTGTCTATCAAGACGTACAGCAAGGGACATAGCTGCTTCCAATTAGAGTTGAGCGGACACCCGGATGTTCGGGTTCGAGAAGTTCGGCCGAACTTCCCGAAAATGTTCGGGTTTGGGATCCGAACCCGATCCGAAGTTCGTCCCGAACCCGAACCCCATTGAAGTCAATGGGGACCCGAACTTTTCGGCACTAAAAAGGCTGTAAAACAGCCCAGGAAAGGGCTAGAGGGCTGCAAAAGGCAGCAACATGTAGGTAAATCCCCTGCAAACAAATGTGGATAGGGAAATGAATTAAAATAGAAATTAAATAAATAAAAATTAACCAAAATCTATTGGAGAGAGGTCCCATAGCAGAGAATCTGGCTTCACGACACCCACCACTGGAACAGTCCATTCTCAGATATTTAGGCCCCGGCACCCAAACAGAGGAGAGAGGTCTCGTAACAGAGAATCTGTCTTCATGTCAGCAGAGAATCAGTCTGCATGTCATAGCAGAGAATCAGGCTTCACGTCAGCCACCACTGCAACAGTCCATTTTCATAAATTTAGGCCAAGCACCCAGGCAGAGGAGAGAGGTTCCGTAACAGACAATCTGGCTTCATGTCAGCAGAGAATCAGTCTTCATATCATAGCAGAGAATCAGGCTTCACGTCAGCCACCAATGCAACAGTCCATTGTCAGATATTTAGGCCCAGCACCCAGGCAGAGGAGAGAGGTCCCGTAACAGACAATCTGGCTTCATGTCAGCAGAGAATCAGTATGCATGTCCTAGCAGAGAATCAGGCTTCACGTCAGCCACCACTGCAACAGTCCATTGTCAGATATTTAGGCCCAGCACCCAGGCAGAGGAGAGAGGTCCCGTAACAGACAATCTGGCTTCATGTCAGCAGAGAATCAGTCTTCACGTCAGCCACCAATGCAACAGTCCATTGTCCGATATTTAGGCCTAGCACCCAGGCAGAGGAGAGAGGTCCCGTAACAGACAATCTGGCTTCATGTCAGCAGAGAATCAGTCTTCATGTCATAGCAGAGAATCAGGCTTCACGTCACCCACCACTGTAACAGTCCATTTTCATAAATTCAGGCCCAGCACCCAGGCAGAGGAGAGAGGTCCCGTAACAGACAATCTGGCTTCATGTCAGCAGAGAATCAGGCTTCACGTCACCCACCACTGCAACAGTCCATTTTCATAAATTTAGGCCCAGCACCCAGGCAGAGGAGAGAGGTCCCGTAACAGAGGATCTGGCTTCATGTCAGCAGAGAATTAGTCTGCATGTCATAGCAGAAAATCAGGCTTCACGTCAGCCACCACTGCAACAGTCCATTGTCAGATATTTAGGCCCAGCACCCAGGCAGAGGAGAGAGGTCCCGTAACAGAGGATCTGGCTTCATGTCAGCAGAGAATCAGTCTGCATATCATAGCAGAGAATCAGGCTTCACATCAGCCACCACTGCAACAGTCCATTGGCATATATTTAAGCCCAGGCAGAGGAGAGAGGTCCCGTAACAGAGAATCTGGCTTCATGTCAGCAGAGAATTAGTCTGCATTTCATAGCAGAGAATCAGGCTTCACGTCAGCCACCAATGCAACAGTCCATTGTCAGATATTTAGGCCCAGCACCCAGGCAGAGGAGAGAGGTTCCGTAACAGACAATCTGGCTTCATGTCAGCAGAGAATCAGTCTTCATATCATAGCAGAGAATCAGGCTTCACGTCACCCACCACTGCAACAGTCCATTTTCATAAATTTAGGCCCAGCACCCAGGCAGAGGAGAGAGGTCCCGTAACAGACAATCTGGCTTCATGTCAGCAGAGAATCAGTCTTCATATCATAGCAGAGAATCAGGCTTCACGTCAGCCACCAATGCAACAGTCCATTGTCAGATATTTAGGCCCAGCACCCAGGCAGAGGAGAGAGGTCCCGTAACAGAGACTCTGGCTTCATGTCAGCAGAGAATCAGTCTGCATGTCATAGCAGAGAATCAGGCTTCACGTCAGCCACCACTGCAACAGTCCATTGGCATATATTTAAGCCCAGGCAGAGGAGAGAGGTCCCGTAGCAGAGAATCTGGCTTCATGTCAGCAGAGAATTAGTCTGCATGTCATAGCAGAGAATCAGGCTTCACGTCACCCAACATTGGAACAGTCCATTGGCATATATTTAGGCCCCGGCACCCAGACAGAGGAGAGGTTCATTCAACTTTGGGTAGCCTCGCAATATAATGGTAAAATGAAAATAAAAATAGGATTGAATGAGGAAGTGCCCTGGAGTACAATAATATATGGTTAAGGGGAGGTAGTTAATGTCTAATCTGGACAAGGGACGGACAGGTCCTGTAGGATCCATGCCTGGTTCATTTTTATGAACGTCAGCTTGTCCACATTGGCTGTAGACAGGCGGCTGCGTTTGTCTGTAATGACGCCCCCTGCCGTGCTGAATACACGTTCAGACAAAACGCTGGCCGCCGGGCAGGCCAGCACCTCCAAGGCATAAAAGGCTAGCTCTGGCCACGTGAACAATTTAGAGACCCAGAAGTTGAATGGGGCCGAACCATCAGTCAGTACGTGGAGGGGTGTGCACACGTACTGTTCCACCATGTTAGTGAAATGTTGCCTCCTGCTAACACGTTGCGTATCAGGTGGTGGTGCAGTTAGCTGTGGCGTGTTGACAAAACTTTTCCACATCTCTGCCATGCTAACCCTGCCCTCAGAGGAGCTGGCCGTGACACAGCTGCCTTGGCGACCTCTTGCTCCTCCTCTGCCTTGGCCTTGGGCTTCCACTTGTTCCCCTGTGACATTTGGGAATGCTCTCAGTAGCGCGTCTACCAACGTGCGCTTGTACTCGCGCATCTTCCTATCACGCTCCAGTTCAGGAAGTAAGGTGGGCACATTGTCTTTGTAGCGTGGATCCAGCAGTATGGCAACCCAGTAGTCCGCACATGTTAAAATGTGGGCAACTCTGCTGTCGTTGCGCAGGCACTGCAGCATGTAGTCGCTCATGTGTGCCAGGCTGCCCATGGGTAAGGACAAGCTGTCCTCTGTGGGAGGCGTATCGTCATCGTCCTGCCTTTCCCCCCCAGCCACACACCAGTGATGGGCCCGAGCTGCGTTGGGTGCCACCCTGCTGTGACCATGCTTCATCCTCATCCTCCTCCACCTCCTCCTCATCCTCGTCCTCCTCGTCCTCCAGTAGTGGGCCCTGGCTGGCCACATTTGTACCTGGCCTCTGCTGTTGCAAAAAACCTCCCTCTGAGTCACTTCGAAGAGACTGGCCTGAAAGTGCTAAAAATGACCCCTCTTCCTCCTCCTCCTCCTCCTTCTGGGCCACCTCCTCTTCCATCATCGCCCTAAGTGTTTTCTCAAGGAGACATAGAAGTGGTATTGTAACGCTGATAACGGCGTCATCGCCACTGGCCATGTTGGTGGAGTACTCGAAACAGCGCAACATGGCACACAGGTCTCGCACGGAGGCCCAGTCATTGGTGGTGAAGTGGTGCTGTTCCGCAGTGCGACTGACCCGTGCGTGCTGCAGCTGAAACTCCACTATGGCCTGCTGCTGCTCGCACAGTCTGTCCAGCATGTGCAAGGTGGAGTTCCACCTGGTGGGCACGTCGCATATGAGGCGGTGAGCGGGAAGGCCGAAGTTACGCTGTAGCGCAGACAGGCGAGCAGCGGCAGGATGTGAACGCCGGAAGCACGAACAGATGGCCCGCACTTTATGCAGCAGCTCTGACATGTCGGGGTAGTTGTGAATGAACTTCTGCACCACCAAATTCAGCACATGCGCCAGGCAAGGGATGTGCGTCAAACCGGCTATTCCCAGAGCTGCAACGAGATTTCGCCCATTATCGCACACCACCAGACCGGGCTTGAGGCTCACCGGCAGCAACCACTCGTCGGTCTGTTGTTCTATACCCCGCCACAACTCCTGTGCGGTGTGGGGCCTGTCCCCCAAACATATGAGTTTCAGAATGGCCTGCTGACGTTTACCCCGGGCTGTGCTGAAGTTGGTGGTGAAGGTGTGTGGCTGACTGGATGAGCAGGTGGAAGAAGAGGAGGAGGAAGCCGAGAAGGAGGAGGTGGCAACAGGAGGCAAAGAATGTTGCCCTGCGATCCTTGGCGGAGGAAGGACGTGCGCCAAACAGCTCTCCGCCTGGGGCCCAGCTGCCACTACATTTACCCAGTGAGCAGTTAGGGAGATATAGCGTCCCTGGCCGTGCTTACTGGTCCACGTATCTGTGGTTAGGTGGACCTTGCTACAGATGGCGTTGCGCAGTGCACACTTGATTTTATCGGATACTTGGTTGTGCAGGGAAGGCACGGCTCTCTTGGAGAAGTAGTGGCGGCTGGGAACAACATACTGTGGGACAGCAAGCGACATGAGCTGTTTGAAGCTGTCTGTGTCCACCAGCCTAAATGACAGCATTTCATAGGCCAGTAGTTTAGAAATGCTGGCACTCAGGGCCAGGGATCGAGGGTGGCTAGGTGGGAATTTACACTTTCTCTCAAATGTTTGTGAGATGGAGAGCTGAACGCTGCCGTGTGACATGGTTGAGACGCTTGGTGACGGAGGTGGTGGTGGTGTTGGTGGTACATCCCCTGTTTGCTGGGCGGCAGGTGCCAACGTTCCTCCAGAGGCGGAGGAAGAGGCCGAGGCGGCAGCAGCAGATGAGGCCGAGGCGGCAGCAGCAGAAGAGGTAGCAGGGGGAGCCTGAGCGACTTCCTTGTTTTTAAGGTGTTTACTCCACTGCAGTTCATGCTTTGCATGCAGGTGCCTGGTCATGCAGGTTGTGCTAAGGTTCAGAACGTTAATGCCTCGCTTCAGGCTCTGATGGCACAGCGTGCAAACCACTCGGGTCTTGTCATCAGCACATTGTTTGAAGAAGTGCCATGCCAGGGAACTCCTTGAAGCTGCCTTTGGGGTGCTCGGTCCCAGATGGCGGCGGTCAGTAGCAGGCGGAGTCTCTTGGCGGCGGGTGTTCTGCTTTTGCCCACTGCTCCCTCTTTTGCTACGCTGTTGGCTCGGTCTCACCACTGCCTCTTCCTCCGAACTGTGAAAGTCAGTGGCACGACCTTCATTCCATGTGGGGTCTAGGACCTCATCGTCCCCTGCATCGTCTTCCACCCAGTCTTGATCCCTGACCTCCTGTTCAGTCTGCACACTGCAGAAAGACGCAGCAGTTGGCACCTGTGTTTCGTCATCATCAGAGACATGCTGAGGTGGTATTCCCATGTCCTCATCATCAGGAAACATAAGTGGTTGTGCGTCAGTGCAGTCTATGTCTTCCACCGCTGGGGAAGGGCTAGGTGGATGCCCTTGGGAAACCCTGCCAGCAGAGTCTTCAAACAGCATAAGAGACTGCTGCATAACTTGAGGCTCAGACAGTTTCCCTGATATGCATGGGGGTGATGTGACAGACTGATGGGGTTGGTTTTCAGGCGCCATCTGTGCGCTTTCTGCAGAAGACTGGGTGGGAGATAATGTGAACGTGCTGGATCCACTGTCGGCCACCCAATTGACTAATGCCTGTACCTGCTCAGGCCTTACCATCCTTAGAACGGCATTGGGCCCCACCATATATCGCTGTAAATTCTGGCGGCTACTGGGACCTGAGGTAGTTGGTACACTAGGACGTGTGGATGTGGCAGAACGGCCACGTCCTCTCCCAGCACCAGAGGGTCCACTAACACCACCACGACCATGTCCACGTCCGCGTCCCTTACTAGATGTTTTCCTCATTGTTATCGTTCACCACAACAACAAAAATATTATTTGGCCCAATGTACTGTATTCAAATTCAGCTGAATATAAATTTGAGGCCTAGTATTTAGGCGCTGGGTGACAGGTATAGATTTACTGACAGAATTAGACTTGGAAATGCACAGTAGCGTGTGTGTGAAGTTATTCTGAATGACCCTATGTGCACCTTGAATATTATATACCCTTTTAGGGATGTATTTAAAGTAGGCCTGATACAGCAGAAACCACTAAATTCGGAAATTGCTAAATTGGGAATTGTATTTCAACCCAGAACAAAAAATGTGCTTTGACGGACACTAAATAACTTGCCCAGCCAGAACAGTACACCAGTAACGACAGATTTAGCAGAATATAAATTTGAGGCCTAGTATTTAGGCGCTGGGTGACAGGTATAGATTTACTGACGGAATTAGACTTGGAAATGCACAGTAGCGTGTGTGTGAAGTTATTCTGAATGACCCTATGTGCACCTTGAATATTATATACCCTTTTAGGGATGTATTTAAAGTAGGCCTGATACAGCAGAAACCACTAAATTAGGAAATTGCTAAATTGGGAATTGTATTTCAACCCAGAACAAAAAATGTGCTTTGACGGACACTAAATAACTTGCCCAGCCAGAACAGTACACCAGTAACGACAGATTTAGCGGAATATAAATTTGAGGCCTAGTATTTAGGCGCTGGGTGACAGGTATAGATTTACTGACGGAATTAGACTTGGAAATGCACAGTAGCGTGTGTGTGAAGTTATTCTGAATGACCCTATGTGCACCTTGAATATTATATACCCTTTTAGGGATAGATTTAAAATAGCTCTGATACAGCAGAAACCACTAAATTAGGAAATTGCTAAATTGGGAATTGTATTTCAACCCAGAACAAAAAATGTGCTTTGACGGACACTAAATAACTTGCCCAGCCAGAACAGTACACCAGTAACGACAGATTTAGCGGAATATAAATTTGAGGCCTAGTATTTAGGCGCTGGGTGACAGGTATAGATTTACTGACGGAATTAGACTTGGAAATGCACAGTAGCATGTGTGTGAAGTTATTCTGAATGACCCTATGTGCACCTTGAATATTATATACCCTTTTAGGGATAGATTTAAAATAGCTCTGATACAGCAGAAACCACTAAATTAGGAAATTGCTAAATTGGGAATTGTATTTCAACCCAGAACAAAAAATGTGCTTTGACGGACACTAAATAACTTGCCCAGCCAGAACAGTACACCAGTAACGACAGATTTAGCGGAATATAAATTTGAGGCCTAGTATTTAGGCGCTGGGTGACAGGTATAGATTTACTGACGGAATTAGACTTGGAAATGCACAGTAGCATGTGTGTGAAGTTATTCTGAATGACCCTATGTGCACCTTGAATATTATATACCCTTTTAGGGATAGATTTAAAATAGCTCTGATACAGCAGAAACCACTAAATTAGGAAATTGCTAAATTGGGAATTGTATTTCAACCCAGAACAAAAAATGTGCTTTGACGGACACTAAATAACTTGCCCAGCCAGAACAGTACACCAGTAAATTTGAGGCCTAGTATTTAGGCGCTGGGTGACAGGTATAGATTTACTGACAGAATTAGACTGGGATATGGCCAAAAAATAACCACACTATTGCTGGTTAAATGCACTTGGTGTGACAGCTTGACCAACCACACTACTGAGGGTTAAATGCACTTGGTGACGGGCGCAGCTTGCCCCTGATGTAGTATATGGCCAAAAAATGAACAGACTATTGCTGGTTAAATGCACTTGGTGTGACAGCTTGACCAACCACACTACTGAGGGTTAAATGCACTTGGTGACGGGCGCAGATTGCCCCTGATGTAGTATATGGCCAAAAAATAAACAGACTATTGCTGGTTAAATGCACTTGGTGTGACAGCTTCACCCTGATGTAGGCTTTAGCCAAAAAACAACCACACCATTGAGGGTTAAATGCACTTGGTGACAGGCGCAGCTTGCCCCTGATGTAGTATATGGCCAAAAAATAAACAGACTATTGCTGGTTAAATGCACTTGGTGTGACAGCTTCACCCTGATGTAGGCTTTAGCCAAAAAACAACCACACCATTGAGGGTTAAATGCACTTGGTGACAGGCGCAGCTTACCCCTGATGTAGTATATGGCCAAAAAATAAACAGACTATTGCTGGTTAAATGCACTTGGTGTGACAGCTTCACCCTGATGTAGGCTTTAGCCAAAAAACAACCACACCATTGAGGGTTAAATGCACTTGGTGACAGGCGCAGCTTGACCCTGATGTAGTATATGGCCAAAAAATAAACAGACTATTGCTGGTTAAATGCACTTGGTGTGACAGCTTCACCCTGATGTAGGCTTTAGCCAAAAAACAACCACACCATTGAGGGTTAAATGCACTTGGTGACAGGCGCAGCTTGCCCCTGATGTAGTATATGGCCAAAAAATAAACAGACTATTGCTGGTTAAATGCACTTGGTATGACAGCTTCACCCTGATGTAGGCTTTAGCCAAAAAACAACCACACCATTGAGGGTTAAATGCACTTGGTGACAGGCGCAGCTTGACCCTGATGTAGTATATGGCCAAAAAATAAACAGACTATTGCTGGTTAAATGCACTTGGTGTGACAGCTTCACCCTGATGTAGGCTTTAGCCAAAAAACAACCACACCATTGAGGGTTAAATGCACTTGGTCGCAGCTTGTGCTGGCGCACCACAAGACACAAAATGGCCGCCGATCACCCCAGAAAAAAGTGACTGACAAACGGTCTGGGCAGCCTAAAAACAGTGAGCAATTGAATTTCAGCAGCTCAATGATGCACAGCTGCAGATCGATCGATTAATCAAGTCCTTTGGAGGAGTTAATCTGCCTAATCTCGCCCTACTGTCGCAGCCGCAACCTCTCCCTACGCTAATCAGAGCAGAGTGACGGGCGGCGCTATGTGACTCCAGCTTAAATAGAGGCTGGGTCACATGGTGCTCTGGCCAATCACAGCCATGCCAAAAGTAGGCATGGCTGTGATGGCCTCTTGGGGCAAGTAGTATGACGCTTGTTGATTGGCTGCTTTGCAGCCTTTCAAAAAGCGCCAAGAAAGCGTCACAAAAGCGCCAAGAAAGCGACGAACACCGAACCCGGACTTTTACGAAAATGTCCGGGTTCGGGTCCGTGTCACGGACACCCCAAAATTCGGTACGAACCCGAACTATACAGTTCGAGTTCGCTCATCCCTACTTCCAATGATTTTCAATAAAGGCCAACGCGTCCTTCAGCCTCTCAGATAGCCCCTGACAGAATTGACTACGGAGAGCAGGATCATTCCACTCCGTATCCGTAGACCATCTCCTAAATTCAGAGCAATAGGTCTCCGCAGAGCACTCTCCCTGCCGTAAACCACGTAATTTAGTCTCGGCCTGAGAGCTCCGATCCGGGTCATCGTAAATAAGACCCAAGGCTCTAAAAAATTAATCTACCGACTGGAGAGACTGTTATCCGGTCGGCAGAGAAAAAGCCCAAGACTGGGCGTCACCTTTAAGCAAAGAAATGATCATACCCACACGTTGACTCTCATCCCCAGAAGAGTATTGACACGGCTTAAAGGGACACTGACAGGCCCAATAAGCATATTTAGGTATATATATATCACAGTACAGGTCTTATAAAGTGTATTAAAATCATCTAAGTATCCCCCCTGTCCACCTTATAAATACAGAAAACTGAAGTTTTATAACCTGGTTAAAGCGTCTTCAATCTGCCCAAGGGGCGGCGTTTCATCTCCACTTGCGCCCAGCCAGCCGCCCCCAACTGCCGTTTTGAAGCACCGCCCATCTCATCAATATTCACTTCGCTGGGCGGCTACTACTGTCCCCGACTTCACAAGATCCAGCGCATGCCCAATACAGTCCTATGGGCATCGGCCTCCATCTCATCTTCAGCGCATGAGACGGAGGCCGATGCCCATAGGATTATATTGGGCATGCGCCGGATCTTGTGAAGTCAGGGACAGTAGTAGCCGCCCAGCGAAGTGAATATTGATGAGCTGGGTGGCGCATCAAAACGGCAGTTGGGGGCGGCTGACTGGGCGCAAGTGGAGATGAAACGCTGCCCCTTGGGCAGATTGAAGACGCTTCAACCAGGTTATAAAACTTCAGTTTTCTGTATTTATAAGGTGGACAGGGGCGATACTTAGATGATTTTAATACACTTTATAAGAACTGTCAGTGTCCCTTTAAAGTACAATTTACACGACTCCCTGAACCAACAGAAATTGTCACTACCCCAGTAAAATCTGTCCGGGAGGGCAACCTTAGGTTCAGGGCAGGCCTGGTACCCACCACCGGAACCAGCCGCCTGTGGTCTCTGGATCTGCAAGACGGTCGCGCGGAGGTCAGCTACCTCCAAAGACAGACCTTGCAGCTGTCTGTGCAGACATAGGATCCATAGCTGCACTGATCCTAACAAAATGGCGGAATTTCACGAATACAGGGGAGGGGAGGGACACAAAACTAAGCCTCAAGGCAAGGGAGAGGGAAAAGGTCACCTTATAGGAAGCCCCTAAACCTGGCCCTGACTCCTGACAGTATGTATAGACCCTGAAGGTGGGAAAATACATACGCCGTAACCTAGACCCTAGGAGCCCTGAAATGCCCTAGGTAGTGGCAGAGAATGACACTACTGGTTCCTTCCCAGGTGAACGAACCAGCGTCTCCCTGAGGCCTAGTAACAACAAGAACAGGGGAACAACCAAAGAGCAAATACTTTGCGTTAATAGCGGTGGTAATAAGGGATTAGCAATAGGAGGAGCAGCAGCAGCCTACATATGGTACAGTATCAGCCGTACAGAAGATTATGGTTGGTAGGCTGTAGCAGATGATGGAAGCAGCAGCCATAAAGAAAATGATGATTAGCAGTTTGCATAAGTGGCATGATGGCAGCGGTGGCATGATCGAGGCGACAGCAGCGATAGCTGTACAGAGGAGTGTGAAAATCCTCCCCAATCCAGGCTTGGTTAATTTTGACAAAAGTGATGTTTTGGACACTGGAGGAGGACAATTTGGTTTGTTTGGGTGTGACCACATCTCCTGTGGTGCTGAAAACCCTCTCCAAGATAAAAATGGAGGCTGGGCAAAGTGTAGGTAGGCCTGAACCTGGACATAGAGCCGGGAACTGTTGGCTTTCTAACTGGCCTCAGCCTGACATAGAACGTGAAAAAATGGCTTCATTAAGTTGAAGAGACTGAAGAGGCAGCTGCAGCTTCTGCTGCTGGGGGGAGCTGAACTCTGTGGAGGATGGAGAGGGGCCTCTCTTTCGGAGACGCTGGCAGTAGGTGTCTGCTCTTCGTAAGCTGCGGCAAACTGTGTACACAGTGTTTCTTGGTAATAATGTAATTTGGCCTCCATGTTGGAGGGAAGAAAACATTACCCCATTTTGCTTTGATAGCAAGGATTTAAGAGCATGGATATTCAGTCATCAGACTGCTTGATATCACTGATCTGCCTGTCACTGTGTAAGTAAGTGGTCGCCATGTGTAAGTACAGGTCGCCATTCTGGCCAGCATGCCTGAGGAGCCAGTTCTTTCCAACTCTGCCTCTTACTCAGACGAATAAGTGTCATGGCCGGTGTCACAGTCATCAACATCATCATGTTGCTCATCCATCTCCGACTCATTCTCCTCCTACCCCCATGGGAGTTTCTCATTGCAGGTCCCCAACAGCTACAGGGCAGACAGAAAGATGCTTTATCTGTTGCAGCATGACCAGCATGAGCTGCCACTGCCTGACCTGGTAACAACACGTGCTCCCTGCTGAGGCAGTCTGGTGAATAAAAAAATTGTTCACGGCTTTTCACTGCTCATATAGATGCTTGAGCATGTGCAATGTTGAATCCAGTTAGTTGGAATGTCAGAGATTAAAGGAGTTCTCCAGGATTTTAGAAAATGTAATACTTAAATATTACTTTATTATAAATTTATTCCCAAATACCTTTCATTAGTTTTAATGGCTCATTTTGTTTAGGGAGCAATTATTAGCAGAAAAAAAATGGCCGCCGTCCTATTAGTACACACTAAACCTGTCCTAATCACACAGCAGGACAAGTTACTTCACAACATTGAGATAAAGGTGGCTGAGACAGTTCTTTCCTACTTGTCAGGGATTATGATCCCAAATACAGATGATAAGAACCTTAGCTGAATCTCTGTAGGAATGGAGTTCATGAGGAGACATGAAGTACAGAAAGGATGGACTATAGCTCAGTGTTATGAAGTAACTTGTCCTCCTGTGTGATTAGGACAGGTTTTGACTGCACTAATAGGACAGTGGCCATTTTATTTCCCCTGATGATTGCACCCTAGAAAAAATTTGCCATTATAACTAATGAAAGGGATTTGGAAATATATTTATAATAAAGTAATATTTAAGTATTTTTATTTTCTTAGTTACCCGAGAACCCCTTTAAGCTGCAGACCATTCTGACTGGCCAGGATGTTGAGGCCATTGTTACTGTCCACATTGCCCAGTTGGAGTCAGCGGTATGAGAGCCAGCAAGATGTTTGCTGTTTAATGTACTTTAGCAACTGCTCGCTGGTGTGGCTTCTCTCATCCAGGCCAATCAGCTCCAACACGACCTAACAACGCTTGACTTTACATGTGATGGTAAGGAGGGGGAGTGCGAGAGACGCTGTTCCCTGCTGCTGTTAGGGACGGAACCATGTCCATGAGTGAGACAGATAAGTGTCTGCTGTGGGAGCCAGCCAGGTGCTATGGTGGGGAGGGGGTCAAAAGGACCCGGCCATGTTGCTGGGGTGGCTGCCTCTCCACTGCCACTAAAAACATTGACCCAGTGAGCCGTGAAAGACCTGTACTATCCCTGCCTGTTAGACCTGCTCCAGGTGTCCAACATGGAGTGCAGTTTACCGCATAGCAAGAATCACAAGGAATGGCCCACATTCTCCACCACGCAAGAGTACAAGGCACTTCTACAATGGTACTGCAGCAACTGCACCACCAGCAACGTGGCTAGGTGGGGGCTTCAGCTTGTAGAGAAGCTAATTGCTGATGGAGAAAAGTTTTTTCATGGCCAAGCATTCCGTTATAGATGTCTCACGATAGAGACAATGACAAGGTGGAAGCTGATTGGCTTCTTTGGGCAACTAAGCCAGTTCTGCTTTACACCAGTTTGATAAGTTCCCCTAGAGTGCCCCGAGTAATAATAACACCCTCTGTTGTGCTCCAGGAAATAATCCCTGTATAGTGTCCCCAAAAATAATAGAATTGCCCCTACAGTGCCTCCCCAATAGCAACACCCCCATATAGTAATTTCCACCACACTACCCCATTATAGTAATCCCCCATAGAAATTTGCCCCCACACAGTAATTTCCCTCAAACTGCCCCTATATAGTAGTTTGTCCCCACACAGTAATTTCCCCTACATAGTTATTTCCACCACACTGCCCTACGTAGTAATTTCCATCACACTGCCCCCCACATAGTAATTTCCCCCACACTGCCCAATATAGTAATTTCCCAGTAATTTTAGCATAAATAGTAAAAGTTGCGTGTTATCTCAATAGGGGTGACCCTGTACAGGGACTATTTTCATTCAGTTATTGTCAAAATTCACATGGGAACAACACGGAGGACCCGGGAAGCGGTGAAGGCTCTGTACTCACTACTTTGTGGTCCTTGGTTGTCGGCTGTGTTGTGGCTGGGCACATCTTGGGGGCACTCTGTGACCTCACACTGTGCGCGTCAAGTCACAGTACAGCCGCAGCATGAAGAAGAGAAAGAGTGCGCTGGAGGTGAGGAGCGATGGTGTCCGGAACAGGAGAGGCAAGTGGATTTTTTATTTTGTGATCTGAGGCTGGGGGCTGTTGAAACATGGCTTGGGGCTGCTAAAACATGGCTGGGGGCTGATATGAGCCATGGGGGTCTTATCTGAGGTATGAATGGGGGCCTTCTTTACATTGGGGTCTGAGCTGAAGTCTTATTGGGGGTCTTTTTAACAACAGGGGTCTGATTGGGGCTGTGAGCTGAGGTCTGATTAACATTAGGGGTCTAATTGCTGGTTTGATCTGAGGTCTAATGAAAAAAAAATGTTTTCTTATTGTCCTCCTCTAAAAGCTAGGTGCTTCTTTTGGACTGGTGCGTCTTATAGGACAGTATATGCTGGTTTAATTAAATTGAACAAGTCCCAAAATAAATGAAATTCCAACCGTATGGAAATAAAATAAACAGAAATGGACTATTGAGGCCTGGCGCACAATTTCATGTTAACACTCACAGGAAAATTGTTGCCCTACCCTGTGTATTGGTATACTGATCACCTTTAATTAAATTCAATAACCCCTACCTCCCAAATTAAATTTGTGAGATGACCTGATACACAGTGCTCACTAGTATTCTATATGCTATGCTAGATTGATGGTAACACGTGTTGTACAGTTTTTAGTGTTGATCGAGCACCGAGTGCTCGGGCCGAACACATCGGCATGTTTGGGTGCTCGATCGAGCACCCGAGTATAATGGAAGTCAATGGGAGAACCCGAGCATTAAACCAGGTACCCCCTGCTCTGAAGAGGGGAGGGTGCCTGGTTCATAGGAAAATGTCAGAAATTGATGGAAACATCACCAAAATGGTTCTGGAACAGCATGGGGAGGATGTCTGGATGCATCTTGTACTCGCAGGTCGCTGCTGGGAACGATGTTGTCCAAATAGTACAGCACTTTTACAGACTGACAATAATACGCCCAAAACCGAATAAAAAAATGATTTTAGAGGAAAAAATTATAGGAAACATTCTTTCCTGTATATTTACTTGTATATAAAGTGCAGGTGCTGACAAAAATTATAAGGAAGAGGCACTCCGATACAACCTGTATATCACATAAAGAAGGGCCTCATTCACATTGTGGTACAATTGTTCATGTAGTGGGACTCCTACACTCATAAAGCCTATGCACTAAGTGAAAGGGCTGCCAAAAATTACAAGGAACCGTTACTCCAATACACCCTTTGTTTCACATAAAGGAGGGTATCATACACAGCCTGGAAAAAATATGATTGAAGGGCCTGCTGATCTGACCATCTAAAACATTATGGGCGAGGACCTGCTGCGGCTTTGGTGACTATAGATAACCTGGGGACGATCGCACGTCCCCGTGACGGCGAAGATCCATTTGGATGTCTGCCCAATTATCTTTCGATGTTATTTTCAGCCCAAACCATGTAGACCCTGGGTAACGGGGGGATCATGGTTCGATTCCAGAGAGGGAACCTGGGAAACAGCTACAGCTACCACATCCAAGCAAGATAGCATGCGTGCAAATTACCTATTAGGTATAATTAGGTGAGGGCCTGTAGGTGAGCTGATCCTGTAAAAGATTTTAGGTGCAGGCCTGCTGGTGAGCTGACCCTGTAAAATATTTTAGGTGCGGGCCTGCTGGTGAGCTGACCCTGTAAAAGATTTTAGGTGCGGGCCTGCTGGTGAGCTGACCCTGTAAAAGATTTTAGGTGCGGACCTGCTGGTGAGCTGACCCTGTAAAATATTGTAGGTGAAGGCCTGCTGGTGAGCTGACCCTGTAAAAAATTATATGCCATGGCCTGCTGGTGAGCTGACCCTGTAAAAGATTTTAGGTGCGGCCTGCTGGTGAGCTGACCCTGTAAAAGATTTTAGGGACGGGCTTGTTAGTGAGCTGACCTTCTGAAACATTATATGCGAGGAAACTAACAGAAATAACGTGGTGCTCAACAGGCAGGAAATGCTCAAACCCTGGGGAGCAAATCCTGCACTTGTGGCCCGTTGCTAATGGAGATCCCCAGCAAAAATGCATACAGTGGAGGATACCTGCAGCGGACCACAAGTACCACAAGAGACATCCTACACAAGATAGCAATTGTGTGGATGTGATAAACAGTATAACAATCTAATAACAAGGACAGGTGAACTCTGCGATCTTGCTAAGCCCTCAAACTGGTGTTAAAATTGAGAGATTAGCCAACATGTCCTACGCTCCTATAATTCGCCCACTGGCCCCTGGTATTGTCCATATGGCTCAGGTAGGTAAATGTTGGGACCCAAGCTACTTGAGAAACCTTGGCGCCCTGCTTGGACTCAGACATGTCCTCATAGTAGGACATGTTTGCTAATCTCTCAATTTTAACACCAGTTTGAGGGCTTAGTAAGATCGCAGAGTGCACCTGTCCTTGTTATTAGATTATTATATGCAAGGACCTTCAGGTGAGCTGACCCTGCAAAACATTATATGTGTGGGCATTCAGGTGAGCTGACCCTCTAAAAAATTAAATGTGAGGGCCTTCAGGTGAGCTGACCCTGTAAAAGATTTGAGGTGCGGGCCTGCTGGTGAGCTGACCCTGTAAAAGATTTTATGCACTGGCCTGCTGGTGAGCTGACCCAGTAAAAGATTGTAGGTGAAGGCCTGCTGGTGAGCTGACCCTCTAAAAAATAATATGCAAGGGCATGCAGCTGAGCTGACCCTCTAAAAAATGATATGCAAGGGACTGCATGTGAGCTGACCCTGAAAAACATTATATGCAAAGGGCATATATGCGAGGGCATTATATGTGACGAATAAGCATGTTAATATGATGGAAGAAGAGATGGAGGATGGGAAAATAAAGATTTAGCCATATACCCTTGTTTGTGGTGGAAGGGGTGCATGGGAATACAGTACATTATAAACAACACATTTAAAGTGCATTTATGTTCAGCCGCTTTCCTCTGGTGGAGTCGAGAAGTCATGGTTAATCCAGGCCTTGTTCATTTGACAGGTGGATACGCTTATCTGTTATAATGCCACCAGCAGCACTAAATACCCACTCAGACAAAATGCTGGTGGCAGGGCAGGCCAGCACCTCCAAGGAGTAGAGTGCCAGTTCGTGCTACGTGTCCAGCTTGGACACCCAGTAGTTGTAAGGTACTGAGGGATCATTTAGAATGCTGACACGGTCTGCTATATACTCATTCACCATCTTCCAAAATGTTTCCCTCCTTGTGACACTAGGCCGTGCATCAGGGCTAGTGGGGTGGGGTGTCATGGGGTGCTGGTGGGGTGTCATGAAACAGTCCCAGGCTTTGGAGAGTGCTGCTCTACCTCTGTTGGTACTGCTGTGTGTTCCCCTTGTCTCCCCTCTTCGGTTGGCCAAGGAACTACGGAATCTGTCGCCAGTGTTGTCAGATGGAAATTTTTGGAGCAATTTTTTAACAAGGATCTTCTGGTATTGCACCGTTTTGCTTGTCCTCTCTACCAGAGGAATAAGAGATAAGAAGCTCTCTTTGTAGCAGGGGTCGATAAGAGTGAACCAACCAGTAATCCGTGTTGTTTAAAATGTGTATAACGTGCGGGTCGCAGGAGACGCAGCCTAACATGAAGTCAGCTATGTGTGGCAGAGTACCAACAGGCAAGACTTCGCTGTCATCATCAGAAGGACCACTCTCAATCTCCTCATCCTCTTCCTCCTCTTCTGCCCACCCACTCAGAACAGATGATGGAATTAAACTTCCATGAGTACTATCCTCTGTAGCGGAGGCAACCGTCTCCTGCTCCTCCTCTTCATCGTACAATTTGCGCTGAGAAGACAAACTGAGGGTGATCTGGCTATCACCCTGTGTAATGTCTTCCACCATTTCCACATGCACAGCGTCGTCCTTAATTGTGAGCAGTGAGCGTTTGAGTAGACACAGAAGTGGGATAGTCACGCTGATAATAGCGTTATCGCCACTTACCATCTGTGTTGATTCCTCAAAGTTTCTTAAAACCTCTCAGAGGTCAGACATCCATGCCCACTCCTCGCTTGTGAATAGCGGAAGCTGACTGGAAAGACGACGACCATGTTGCAGCTGGTATTCCACTACTGCCCTCTGCTGCTCACAAAGCCTGGCCAACATATGGAATGTGGAGTTCCAGCGCGTGCCCACGTCGCACAACAGATGGTGTGATGGCAATTTCAAGCACTGCTGCAGTGTTGACGTGTAAGACCGGGAATCGTGGAGGGACCCCTAGGATACAGCGAAGTCACAGACGAGGAAAGCGACAACAACACACAGCTTTGTGCAAAAACAGAAACGTTACTAAAACAGTAATATAAACACAACAATGTGAAGGTACACCAAAGATCTTATACCCCGGCCCCACAGTCACTGTCCCTGTCCAGTTGGACAGACCTATCGCGGTGGCGCACGTAGCAGAGCCTGCAAGTCGATGCTGTGCTGCAAAAAAGAACAAACCTAGCAGAACAATTCTGTAAAGCCTGCCAAACATGAAAGTAATAACTAACTAGATATCTAACTGCAGGCCTAGACTTAGTCTCTGATGCTTCAGGTGCCACTAATATAGTGCGATGAGGAAACGGATTTACTGACCTGCGTCCGTTCTGTGTCAGAGGATGCCTCTTAACAGAGATGGCCACCAGTCCCTTATCACACATGTGGCCTTGCTTGGTAGTTAGACTTCTGTCCAGACACTGTAGCAGTCCTCCTGGAACAATCCCTCTTCCTAAGGGCCGGATCTAGGTAAGGGACAATGACTAGTCCACCTCCACTGCGTCCCCAATTACTCCAGGACACTCAGCAACCAAGAAGGAACAGGATTCAGTCTCACACAAACAGTCCTTCCACGATGTTAGCTCTCACTTCTTGGTTCTTCTCTCAGCAATAGCAGCATAAGTCATCCTTTACTTTGCATATTTAAATCCAGCAGTCACTTAGCTGTAACAAAGAACCAGCGGCCTCCTGTGGCCGAAATGCAAAATGACAATCTCAAAGTTTAACTATGCACCAGCATTATACAGGAAGAGCTGTTCCACAATGTCACATACCACCCCACTACAGGTTGTCATCCTTGACAACCACCCCCATACAAACTCCTCCTCTGCATAGCGCTGGTGAGGCACACCAGCATTGGGTCTCGCTGAATGTCCCAGAGTGAGGGGCTCAGAAGTACTAGGGACATCAGGCATATCTGTCAGGGGAGGAGCTACTACTTGTTCAGCACTCTCTCTGGGTGGCAAACTTGCCACAGCCAGGGTCTCTGTGGGTGCCCGGGCAGGGACAACCCACCATTCTGAGGGGCTTTCCTCTGTACTCTGAGCGTGAGGAGGCATCTCCTCCACGCACATTGGTTCATCAAAATTATATTGTCTCAGCATATTACGGTGCAAGTTTCTCGAGGGTTTCTTGGCTTTACCTCAAAGACTGGAATGGCAGGGTCTACTCTCCTTTTCACCGTCTATGGGACTGCCTCCAACTGCTCATCCAACTTCCCAGACGGCCGTTTGGCTTTGACCATCACCTGGGGCTTACCCATCCCTCTGTCTCGGGTTGGGGTGTACCACTTGCCGCAGGAGCTCCCCCACAACCTTGTAGATAGTTCTCAGCCAGCGGCGTTGCTCTTGCACCCAGGCGGTGGCACTTCTCGGTAGTAGCTCCATTGGGTCGGGCATGTGGAGGTCTTCAGTCTCCAGTCCGGCTCTCCCAAACATGAGCATATGTGGAGAGTATCCGGTGGTACTGTGTACCCTGTTGTTATAGGCCCACATTAGTTCAAGTAGGCATTCGGGCCACCGACCCTTTTGGCTATCCTCGAGAGTCCGCAGCATCTGGAGCAAGGTGCAGTTAAAGCGTTTGCATGCCCTATTTCCTTGGGGGTGATACGGGGTAGTGCGGGAGAGTTTGATCCCATATAGCTGGTACAGTTCATTCATTGGAGTACCCTGGAAACATGCCCTCTGGTCCAAAGGTATTCCCAGTAGACACCGGAACACCTGTATAAAGTGTTTGCAGACCACTTCAGCGGCCAACTCTCCTGTCTTGTTTCTGGTGGGTACAGCCACTGCATACTTTGTGAAGTGATCTGTCATGACTAGACAGTACGAGTGTCCCGAGGTAGAGAATGCAATCTGCAAATAATCGATCATTGGAAGCTCCAGGGATGCTGAGGTCCGGATGGCCTGGACAGGAGCCTGCTGTTCAGTACTCTTACTCAGCCCGCAGGGTCGACACTTAAAGGGAACCTGTCATGTGGATATTTGATTATAATCTAACTAATTATATACAATCATTAACTACTAAAAAGTACCTTAGATGTATTCACTTACTGGTGTGACAGATGGTTACCTCATAATATACACACAAAGATGCCGCATGCTAATGAGCTAATTTGAGTCCCGCGTGATGTCATTGAGTCCAGCGTATATTTAATTCAGAGCTATAGCCACTCCCCTGCCCACCTACTGCTTATTCATATGGAAAAAAACTGTCATTCAGCAGTAGGTGGGCGGGGAGAGTCAGGAGCTCATGAATATCCAGGACTCATCATTATGAGCTGGAGCTTTTCAATACACGATGTTGGCAGATTGACTGGGTCAATTAAAGAAAGTGACCCAGCATTTTGCTAAGAGAATCTGTCACTTATTTATGTTGCCCTTAGTTAGGACACCATAAAACTGGTGACAGGTTCCCTTTAAGACATGCCTCAGCCACCAGATCTCGACAGTATACCAGCCGTTGGAGCCTCTTGAACGTTTTGTTGCTCCCGAAATGGGCTCAACTTTCATGGGTTTCCGGTCCCAATGACATGGGGATGACAATCTGTTGTCGGTACTGTAGCTCCGACTGTAAGTATATGGTCTGGCACAGGAGGCCCTGGTTAACGGTCAACTTATCCCACTTCCTCAATAACCTTTGCCCCTCTGGGGTCAGTCGGGCTCACTATTCTGGCCGTGGCCAGATCTTAGCCCAAACCCATTCCTTCACTTTCCACAAGTCCGGGCAGCCATTCTGGGTTCTCTCCCAATCGGCCAATGTCTTTCCCAGCACCAGGGACATCCCGGATGCCACCCCACTTGAATGTGCCACGTCCTGGAACACAGGTAATCGACCAAGGTCAGATGTTTCAGTGTCCTCCAGCTCCTCGTTTGTACTCTGAGCCGACAACCCTACAGGGACTCGGGAGAGTGTGTCGAAGCTGCTGTTCTCCCTACCTGACCGAAACTTGATGCAGTATTGGTACTAAGAAAGGCGAGCCAACCACCTCTGCTCAAGCATACTGAGTTTGGCATTCTCCAGTTGTGCTAATGGGTTGTTGTCTGTCATCACGGTCACCTCCGCACCTGTCAGGTACTCCGCAAACCTTTTGGTCATGGCCCACACCAGCGCCAGTAGTTGTTAGGGTTGTATTCTGATTCCCTCGGAGACCGGCTGCCATAGGCAATGACTCTCTCACGTCAATCCTGGACTTATGGATAACACAGCCCCCAGACCATGTAGACTTCCGTCAGTGTAAAACAGGAATGAAGTTTCGAACCGTACATTAGTAATCGGGGCACTGATCAGTGCCTTCTTCACTGATTCAAAGGCCTCTTGTTGTCTGGATCCCCACTCGATGGGCGATTCCATGGGCTCCCCGCAGTGCCCCTCAATAATTCGTTAAACAGGCCCACTACATTTCTTTGACTTACAAAGTCAAAGAGTTAGGAAATAACATGGATGGAGAAAGGGGAAGGGATATAAACAAACGCCAGTATGCAAAATGTCTGGAACCATCTACAGTGCAAAAACACAAACCTGCCCTCTTTATCTATTCTTTGTCCGATAGGTTCATACTGTACTTTATTATGTATATACACACTAACCGCCCCCCCCCCCCCCCCGATAATAGGGGGAGAAGCAAGAGTGGTACTCAGCTTGTGCCCACTTTTTTTTACACACACAAGACTTTTTCAGGGATCAGGTGAGTTTCGACTAGACCCACAATCACGGAGGAATGTTTACTTATTATGTCAGAAACAATCACTCTTTTAGTTCTGTCCGCCAGACCACGGACATTCCATACAAAAAGTCTTTCTGTCATTAAAATGTGCTTATCCTGCCTCCAGGTCAATCCTTGGAGGCACAAACCTCCCAGGCGTGTCTACCATAGATTTGCCCTGAGACAGTGAATTCCCATCCCCCCTCCACCCCACTAACCCCCCTTCCTGGTCACCGGAGAGTAACATTCCTCCCCGATAGCCTCTTCCTATTTGCACTCCCCCCTCCCCACCCTCGACACCCACTCCATATTTAATTAGCAATACCCTCCTGCTCCATCCACGATACTACTCTATCCAATTTAGGGAAAAACAAAGTCTTTCCTTCATATATTAGTCTAAGAGTTGCTGGGTACATCATAGAATATTTGATTTTTACAGATGCAAGCTGTTTTTTCACCTCACGAAAAGCCCTACGTTTGTCTTGGGTATTTTTGGATAAATCTCAATCCTTCTATCATTAAAGAAGAGATCTTTAACATCACGCTTTTCCCTCAGGATCTTATCCCTATATTTTTGGGACCGCAGCCTTACTAACATTGTCCTGGGGGGGGAGGGGGGGGCCCAGTGTTTTTTTTTTCTAGCTGGAATCCTATGCACCCTCTCCACGCAGAAGGCGGTCGAAAGGGACTCCATTCCAATATTATTTAGCAGCCAACTTTGTACAAACTCCTCCGCTGCATCACCCTCAACCCCCTCCGGGAATCCCATCAACCTTAAGTTAGATCTTCTGGACGTATCCTCTAGGGACGCCAATTTATCCTTAAGTATTTTGTTCTCGGATTCCAAAACATTGGCTTTCCCCGAGGTCACGTCCAGATCCTTTTTCATTTCCTTAGTGAATTCCTGCAGCTCCTTAACTTTGCCCAGTATCTTATTCATTTCATCCTTTATAAGGGAAATATCAGATTGTACCGAGGTGACCTTTAAGGAAAGGTCCCTCAATGATTGATTAGATAACTGAACTGCTGCCAATATGTCAGCCAATTTGTTATCATTCAATTCCATCCTTTTCTCCCCCCAGTATTCCCATTCATATCACTCCCCTGATCTATTTTATCAGAAATACCTGGGATTTCCTGGGGCAACTGTGACTTCTGAGTTTGTCTTGTCTTATGCGGGGAGGATTTTTTTAAGAATCTATCTATTTTTGCTGAGGGGCTACTCGGACCTGAGCTTCAAGGTATGAGTACCCTGTAGATTCCTATTAACAGACTTTGGAGGCATTTTCCCTGTACAATATCAAAATCTCAAAATACAAAACTTATCACAAGCAAGAGCAATGCGAGTAACAATCTTAGTCACCGTGTTCCACTTCCTCCGCCTCTCTGAAAGAGGTTAGGGGGAGGCAGAAGGGGAAACTATTGATATCCTGGATACTAGGAACAAGATTACCCATTAAAAAATAAACAGGATGGTATACTTTAAATAAATCAATGCTCCAGTATCCAGATACCACAGTATCAAATGCCCAGTACCAATATTTACCAGTATTTACCAATAACTACATTCCTCTCGTTACAGTACCTATGCAAAATTCCAAGCATATAAGCTCGTGAGTAGAGTTGAGCGAACATCTGCATGTTTGGGTTCGAGAAGTTCGGCCGAACTTCCCGGAAATGTTCGGGTTCGGGATCCGAACCCGACCCGAACTTCGTCCTGAACCCGAACCCCATTGAAGTCAATGGGGACCCGAACTTTTTGGCACTAAAAAGGCTGTAAAACAGCTCAGGAAAGGGCTAGAGGGCTGCAAAAGGCAGCAACATGTAGGTAAATCCCCTGCAAACAAATGTGGATAGGGAAATGAATAAAAATAAAAACAGAGAATCTGGTTTCATGTCAGCAGAGAATCAGTCTTCATGTCATAGCAGAGAATCAGGCTTCACTTCACCCAACACTGGAACAGTCCATTGTCAGATATTTAGGCCCAGGCAGAGGAGAGAGGTCTCATAACAGAGAATCTGGCTTCATGTCAGCAGAAAATCAGTCTTCATGTCATAGCAGAGAATCATGCTTCACGTCACCCAACACTGGAACAGTCCATTGTCAGATATTTAGGCCCAGGCACCCAGGCACCCAGGCAGAGGAGAGAGGTCCCATAACAGAGAATCTGGCTTCATGTCAGCAGAGAATCAGTCTGCATGTCATAGCAGAGAATCATGCTTTACGTCACCCAACACTGGAACAGTCCATTGTCAGATATTTAGGCCCAGACACCCAGGCAGAGGAGAGAGGTCCCGTAACAGAGAATCTGGCTTCATGTCAGCAGAGAATCAGTCTGCATGTCATAGCAGAGAATCAGGTTTTACGTCACCCACCACTGTAACAGTCCATTGTCATATATTTAGGCCCCGGCACCCAGGCAGAGGAGAGAGGTCCCATAACAGAGAATCTGGCTTCATGTCAGCAGAGAATCAGTCTGCATGTCATAGCAGAGAATCATGCTTTACGTCACCCAACACTGGAACAGTCCATTGTCAGATATTTAGGCCCAGGCACCCAGTCAGAAGAGAGAGGTCCCGTAACAGAGAATCTGGCTTCATGTCAGCAGAGAATCAGTCTGCATGTCATAGCAGAGAATCAGGCTTCACGTCACCCAACACTGGAACAGTCCATTGTCAGATATTTAGGCCCCGGCACCCAGACAGAGGAGAGGTTCATTCAACTTTGGGTTGCCCCGCAATATAATGGTAAAATTAAAATAAAAATATGATTGAATGAGGAAGTGCCCTGGAGTACAATAATATATGGTTAAGGGGAGGTAGTTAATGTCTAATCTGCACAAGGGATGGACAGGTCCTGTGGGATCCATGCCTGGTTCATTTTTATGAACGTCAGCTTGTCCACATTGGCTGTAGACAGGCGGCTGCGTTTGTCTGTAATGACGCCCCCTACACGTTCAGACAAAACATTGGCCGCTGGGCAGGCCAGCACCTCCAAGGCATAAAAGGCTAGCTCTGGCCACGTGGACAATTTAGAGACCCAGAAGTTGAATGGGGCCGAACCATCAGTCAGTACGTGGAGGGGTGTGCACACGTACTGTTCCACCATGTTAGTGAAATATTGCCTCCTGCTAACACGTTGCGTATCAGGTGGTGGTGCAGTTAGCTGTGGCGTGTTAACAAAACTTTTCCACATCTCTGCCATCCTAACCCTGCCCTCAGAGGAGCTGGCCGTGACACAGCTGCCTTGGCGACCTCTTGCTCCTCCTCTGCCTTGGCCTTGGGCTTCCACTTGTTCCCCTGTGACATTTCGGAATGCTCTCAGTAGCGCGTCTACCAACGTGCGCTTGTACTCGCGCATCTTCCTATCACGCTCCAGTGCAGGAAGTAAGGTGGGCACATTGTCTTTGTAGCGTGGATCCAGTAGGGTGGCAACCCAGTAGTCCGCACACGTTAAAATATGGGCAACTCTGCAGTCGTTGCGCAGGCACTGCAGCATGTAGTCGCTCATGTGTGCCAGGCTGCCCAGAGGTAAGGACAAGCTGTCCTCTGTGGGAGGCGTATCGTCATTGTCCTGTGTTTCCCCCCAGCCACGCACCAGTGATGGGCCCGAGCTGCGTTGGGTGCCACCCCGCTGTGACCATGCTTCATCCTCATCCTCCTCCACCTCATCCTCGTCCTCCTCGTCCTCCAGTGGTGGGCCCTGGCTGGCCACATTTGTACCTGGCCTCTGCTGTTGCAAAAAACCTCCCTCTGAGTCACTTCGAAGAGACTGGCCTGAAAGTGCTAAAAATGACCCCTCTTCCTCCTCCTCCTCCTCCTGGGCCACCTCCTCTTCCATCATCGCCCTAAGTGTTTTCTCAAGGAGACATAGAAGTGGTATTGTAACGCTGATAACGGCGTCATCGCTACTGGCCATGTTGGTGGAGTACTCGAAACAGCGCAACAGGGCACACAGGTCTCGCATGGAGGCCCAGTCATTGGTGGTGAAGTGGTGCTGTTCCGCAGTGCGACTGACCCATGCGTGCTGCAGCTGAAACTCCACTATGGCCTGCTGCTGCTCGCACAGTCTGTCCAGCATGTGCAAGGTGGAGTTCCACCTGGTGGGCACGTCGCATATGAGGCGGTGAGCGGGAAGGCCGAAGTTACGCTGTAGCGCAGATAGGCGAGCAGCGGCAGGATGTGAACGCCGGAAGCGCGAACAGACGGCCCGCACTTTATGCAGCAGCTCTGACATGTCGGGGTAGTTGTGAATGAACTTCTGCACCACCAAATTCAGCACATGCGCCAGGCAAGGGATGTGCGTCAAACCGGCTATTCCCAGAGCTGCAACGAGATTTCGCCCATTATCGCACACCACCAGGCCGGGCTTGAGGCTCACCGGCAGCAACCACTCGTCGGTGTGTTGTTCTATACCCCGCCACAACTCCTGTGCGGTGTGGGGCCTGTCCCCCAAACATATGAGTTTCAGAATGGCCTGCTTACGTTTACCCCGGGCTGTGCTGAAGTTGGTGGTGAAGGTGTGTGGCTGACTGGATGAGCAGGTGGAAGAAGAGGAGGAGGAAGCTGAGTAGGAGGAGGTGGCAACAGGAGGCAAAGAATGTTGCCCTGCGATCCTTGGCGGCGGAAGAACGTGCGCCAAACAGCTCTCCGCCTGGGGCCCAGCCGCCACTACATTTACCCAGTGTGCAGTTAGGGAGATATAGCGTCCCTGGCCGTGCTTACTGGTCCACGTATCTGTGGTTAGGTGGACCTTGCCATAGATGGCGTTGCGCAGTGCACACTTGATTTTTATCGGATATTTGGTTGTGCAGGGAAGGCACGGCTCTCTTGGAGAAGTAGTGCCGGCTGGGAACAACATACTGTGGGACAGCAAGCGACATGAGTTGTTTGAAGCTGTCTGTCTCCACGAGCCTAAATGACAGCATTTCATAGGCCAGTAGTTTAGAAATGCTGGCATTCAGGGCCAGGGATCGAGGGTGGCTAGGTGGGAATTTACGCTTTCTCTCAAATGTTTGTGAGATGGAGAGCTGAACGCTGGCGTGTTACATGGTTGAGATGCTTGGTGACGGAGGTGGTGGTGTTGGTGGTACATCCCCTGTTTGCTGGGCGGTAGGTGCCAACGTTCCTCCAGAGGCGGAGGAAGAGGCCGAGGCGGCAGCAGCAGAAGAGGTAGCAGGGGGAGCCTGAGCGACTTCCTTGTTTTTAAGGTGTTTACTCCACTGCAGTTCATGCTTTGCATGCAGGTGCCTGGTCATGCAGGTTGTGCTAAGGTTCAGAACGTTAATGCCTCGCTTCAGGCTCTGATGGCACAGTGTGCAAACCACTTGGGTCTTGTCGTCAGCACATTGTTTGAAGAAGTGCCATGCCAGGGAACTCCTTGAAGCTGCCTTTGGGGTGCTCGGTCCCAGATGGCGGCGGTCAGTAGCAGGCGGAGTGTCTTGGCTACGCTGTTGGCTCGGTCTCATTACTGCCTCTTCCTCCGAACTTTGAAAGTCAGTGGCACGACCTTCATTCCATGTGGGGTCTAGGACCTCATCGTCCCCTGCATCGTCTTCCACCCAGTCTTGATCCCTGACCTCCTGTTCAGTCTGCACACTGCAGAAAGACGCAGCAGTTGGCACCTGTGTTTCGTTATCATCAGAGACGTGCTGAGGTGGTATTCCCATGTCCTCATAATCAGGAAACATAAGTGGTTGTGCGTCAGTGCATTCTATGTCTTCCACCGCTGGGGAAGGGCTAGGTGGATGCCCTTGGGAAACCCTGCCAGCGGAGTCTTCAAACAGCATAAGAGA
Source organism: Bufo gargarizans (assembly GCF_014858855.1). Classification (NCBI taxonomy): domain Eukaryota; kingdom Metazoa; phylum Chordata; class Amphibia; order Anura; family Bufonidae; genus Bufo; species Bufo gargarizans. The sequence continues at coordinate 356,715,894 of NC_058080.1, read as the reverse complement.
CTGCTGCATAACTTGAGGCTCAGACAGTTTCCCTGGTATGCATGGGGGTGATGTGACAGACTGATGGGATTGTTTTTCAGGCGCCATCTGTGTGCTTTCTGCAGAAGACTGGGTGGGAGATAATGTGAACGTGCTGGATCCACTGTCGGCCACCCAATTTACTAATGCCTGTACCTGCTCAGGCCTTACCATCCTTAGAACGGCATTGGGCCCCACTAAATATCGCTGTAAATTATGGCGGCTACTGGGACCTGAGGTAGTTGGTACACTAGGACGTGTGGCTGTGACAGAACGGCCACGTCCTCTCCCAGCACCAGAGGGTCCACTAACACCACCTCGACCATGTCCGCGTCCGTGTCCCTTACTAGATGTTTTCCTCATTGTTACCGTTCACCACAATAACAAAAATATTATTTGGCCCAATGTATTGAATTCAAATTCAGGCCTTTTTTTACAGACACCTAACACTATCTGGCTATCTATTTAGGTACCGTATTACACTAATAAAGGCACAGCAGTAACAACAGATTTAGCTGAATATAAATTTGAGGCCTAGTATTTAGGCGCTGGATGACAGGTATACGTTTACGGACAGAATTAGACTTGGAATTGCACAGTAGCGTGTGTGTGAAGTTATTGAGAATGACCCTATCAGCACCTTGAATCTAATATACCCTTTTAGGGATAGATTTAAAGTAGGCCTGATACAGCAGAAACCACTAATTTAGAGAATTGCTAAGTTGGGAATTGTATTTCAACCCAGAACAAAAACTGTGCTTTTACGGACACTAAATAACTTGACCAGCTACAGCAATAATGACAGATTTGGATGAATATAAATTTAAGGCCTAGTATTTAGGCGCTGGATGACAGGTATACGTTTACACACAGAATTAGACTTGGAATTGCACAGTAGCGTGTGTGTGAAGTTATTGAGAATGACCCTATCTGCACCTTGAATCTTATATACCCTTTTAGGGATAGATTTAAAGTAGGCCTGCTACAGCAGAAACCACTAAATTAGGAAATTGCTAAATTGGGAAATGTATTTCAACCCAGAACAAAAACTGTGCTTTGACGGACACTAAATAACTTGACCAGCCACAGCAATAACCACAGATTTAGATTAATGTAAATTTGAGGCCTAGTATTTAGGCGCTGGGTGAAAGGTATACGTTTACAGACAGAATTAGACTTGGAAATGCACAGTAGCGTGTGTGTGAAGTTATTGAGAATGACCCTATCTGCACCTTGAATCTTATATACCCTTTTAATGAATAGATTTAAAGTAGCCTTGATACAGCAGAAACCACTAATTTAGGAAATTGCTAAGTTGGGAATTGTATTTCAACCCTGAATCCTTTGCCAGACAGCAGACAGTATTACAATTGGCTGGCCACAGCTGAAACACCAGATTTAGGGTACTGCTATTTTGGCAATTGTATTTCACCCCTCAAAAAAATAGCAAGCACAGCCAAGCCCCTGATGTAGGATATAGCCACAAAATAACCACACTATTGATGGTTAAATGCACTTGGTGACAGCTTCAACCTGATGTAGGATATAGCCAAAAAATAACCACACTATTGAGGGTTAAATGCACTTGGTGACAGCTTGACCCTGATGTAGGATATAGCCAAAGAACAACCACACTATTGATGGTTAAATGCACTTGGTAACAGGCTCAGCTTGCCCCTGATGTAGTATATGGCCAAAAAATAACCACACTATTGATGGTTAAATGCACTTGGTGTGACAGCTTGAACCTGATGTAGGATATAGCCAAAATTAACCACACTATTGATGGTTAAATGCACTTGGTGTGACAGCTTGACCCTGATGTGGGATATAGCCAAAAAACAACCACACTATTGAGGGTTAAATGCACTTGGTAACAGCTTGACCCTGATGTAGGATATAGCCAAAAAACAACCACACTATTGATGGTTAAATGCACTTGGTGTGACAGCTTGACCCTGATGTGGGATATAGCCAAAAAACATCCACACTATTGAGGGTTAAATGCACTTGGTGACAGCTTTACCCTGATGTAGGATATAGCCAAAAAACAACCACACTATTGATAGTTAAATGCACTTGGTGTGACAGCTTGACCCTGATGTAGGATATAGCCAAAAAACAACCACACTATTGAGGGTTAAATGCACTTGGTGACAGGCTCAGCTCTCCCCTGATGTAGTATATGGCCAAAAAATAACCACACTATTGATGGTTAAATGCACTTGGTGTGACAGCTTGACCCTGATGTAGGATATAGCCAAAAAATAACCACACTATTGATGGTTAAATGTACTTGGTGGCAGCTTGTGCTGGCGCACCACAAGACGCAAAATGGCCGCCGATCACCCCAGAAAAAAGTGAATGAAAAACGCTCTGGGCAGCCTAAAAACAGTGAGCAATTGAATAGCAGCAGTTCAATGATCCACAGCTGCAGATCGATTACTGAATGAAGTCTTTTGGAGGAGTTAATCACTGCCTAATCTCGCCCTAACGTCGCAGCTGCAACCTCTCCCTACACTGATCAGAGCAGAGTGACGTGCGGCGCTACGTGACTCCAGCTTAAATAGAGGCTGGGTCACATGCTGCACTGGCCAATCACAGCCATGCCAGTAGTAGGCATGGCTGTGACGGCCTCTTGGGGCAAGTAGTATGACGCTTGTTGATTGGCTGCTTTGCAGCCTTTCAAAAAGCACCAAGAAAGCGACGAACACCGAACCCGAACCCGGACTTTTACTAAAATGTTCGGGTTCGGGTCCGTGTCACCCCAAAATTAAACTATACAGTTCGGGTTCGCTCATCCCTACTCGTGAGTACTGTTAGAGTATTAATTGGCAAGATAAATACGCAGTCAAAAGGTAGAATTTCAACAGTTAGTACTCTAGTGTCCAACTAGGAAGATGTTAATAACTCTCACTACTTCACACATTACAGTTCCAGTGAGAGGATTTTAATGATGTTATGGACCGTGGGCTGGGTAGGATCTCTTCGGGAGGCCGGAGCGGAACGGGAACAGGGGGGATACTGTCATTGTCAAATATATGCCAAGAAATGGCGCTAATAGATATTTGGCGATATTTGTATGGTAATGCAAGAGTATATTCCTGTTTCAGTCATTCCTGTACTGCTCTATCTAGGATAGATCTCGCCTTTACAACGGCCAACTTTATTAATAGGATTGTGCGTATGAAATATGAGCCACATACGATCTCAGACCATTCCCCAATTCTCCTAGTAATGAAAAAAGAGAGAGTTAACCCTCATTGGCTTAATATACTTCAGGAACAGGGAGAAATAAGGAGTGACTTGGAAGAGTTCTGGAATTTTAACGCTAGTTCTGCCCACAAACATTATGTCTGGGACGCTTTAAAAGCCTTTATCCGAGGCATTCTTTATTCCAGAATTTAAAGAGCTAAAGCTTCCTATGAGGAAAAGGAGATTGCCCTGGTGTGTACATGACCTACAAGGGATAGTAGCTATGGATCAAAGCGCAGATATACAACAACGCCTACTTAAGGCGAGGGAGGAATATAACCAGCACCTCCAAGATAAATGTCAACAAAAAAAAAAAACATTTTTATTCAGGTCAAAAACAGTTCTGTGAGGCAGGAAAACCAGGGAGATTATTAGCTTCCCTGATCCAAAACCAGCAATCTACAAGATATGTACAGATAGAGTGGAAATTGAGAAAGAATTTGCCAGTTATTTTGCTACTTTATATAGATCGGAGTTAAAGGGGCGACATTACAAAATATTCCTGGATAGAATTAATCTCCCCTCCCTCTCCCAGGAGGATCGAGCTGTGTTGGAGACCCCTCTCCGGCTCCGGGAGCTGGAGGAAGCCTTGAGAGCAACTAGGGGTAATTCCTCTCCTGGGGCTAATGGCCTTCCTTTTGAATTATATCGGCGGTATAGTGAGGTGCTCTTACCTCACTTACTGCAGCTATTAAATGTGTCTTGGAGTGAGGGCCGTCTACCAGTATCAATGTCTGAAGCTATTATCACCTTGGTTTAAAAAAAAAAGGAAAGAACAAACTGGAGATGGGGTCATATAGACCCATCTCCTTACCTAATACCGATTATAAAATCGGTGCCAAGGCACTTGCCAATAGACTAAAGAGGGTAATAGCTAAGATTATTCATATTGATCAAACGGGTTTCATACCAGGGCGCCCAGCCCAGACTAACATTCGAAGAACATTAATGAATATCTACCTGGGAGATGGAGAGGACCGCTCCATCCTGTCTTTAGACGCCGCAAAGGCCTTCGACAGGGTGGAGTGGAACTTTTTGTGGGAAGTAATGGATAGGATGAACTTTGGTCCTAATTTTATCCAGTGGGTTAAGTTGCTGTATGAATCGCCTAGGGCGCAGATAAATGTGAACGGCACTTTGTCGGACCCCTTTGAGTTACAACGGGGTACTAGACAGGGCTGCCCCTTATCCCCTCTATTATTTGTTATTTTTTTAGAGCCCCTGGCATGTCGAATTAGACAGGATATGCATATTCTTGCTTTTGGAGGCCAGGATTTGCAGGACAAAATTAGCTTGTATGCCGACGATGTCCTTATATATTTAAGGGATGGATATTTAGCCCTGCCCTATGTGATGGAGATAATAAATGAATTCGGCCTTCTCTCTGGATATGAAGTGAATTGGCAGAAATCAGCTTTGCTTCCCCTAAATAAGACCCCCCCAGGTAAAGTGGCAGCCGTAAGATGTCTTACGTTAACAGACTCATTGGAATATCTCGGGATTCGGATCAGCCCTTTGGTGAAAGATTACATCAAATTGAATATTATCCCACTAATAGATAAAATAAAAAAGAAAGTTTATGTTTGGCGAAAGCTGACGCTGGGCCAGGCAGATAGGATTACTCTAATTAAAATGGTGCTTCTCCCACAGATATTATTCCAACTGGCCCCTTGCCCGATATGGATTGAAGATGCACATTTTAAAGCTTTCGAGAGATTGTTTAATGAACTGATTTGGGGCAGGAGAAGAGTTCGTATTAAACAAAATTATTTATGGCTAGCAGAAAAGAATGGGGGTTTATCTCTCCCTTACTTACGGGGCTATTATTTAGCCTCTCAAATACAGTGGTTTCTCTCTGCCCCTTTCAAGATATATCCCCAACTTATTAGAAATTATAGACGACCTCAGCAGGACATATTTAGCATTTTAGAAACTGGTTATATGGGAGAGGGGGGGTGGGAGTGTATTATTTTACATTCTATGCAACTTGTCTGGAACTCACTCAAAACTATTTTGGGAATTACGCATATTTTTTAATTCACCCCCTTATGGTATAATGTGCACTTTAGTGAATTTAATAAGATCGATGATATCGAATTTTGGGAAAGGAAGGGTATAATTAGGGTTGAGCAAATGATACATAACGGTGACACTACCGGATATATTGGGGCACAGAGATGTTAAAACATTAGATAAGTATAAATATTTTCAGGTTAAACATGCTTTTATGTGCACTAAAGACAAAGAGGTGTTTATGATTAAATCACATGATTTTATGGATTGGTGTTTCAATTCATATCAGAATAGTATGTCTATTTCACTAATTTATAGTAAACTGAGATTGGAAATGGGTAAAATGAATAAGTTCAGAAGTGAAATAAAATGGGGCCAAGATATAGGAAATAATAAAACATTAAAATGGGAATTGATTTATAGGAATATTCGGAAAATCTCTATATCTGGGAATCACAGGCTAATCTAGTTAAGGATTTTACACCGTATATATTACACGCCCTTCTTTCTTTCTCGGTTCTATAGGGATGCTTCAGATAGATGCCGCAGGTGCCAGGCCCAACGTGCAGATTTTACACACCTTGTCTGGTCATGTCCTATGATTCAGGACTTCTGGACTAACGTTTTTTCTGAGCTACGGAGATGTTCTTCATACAACTATGATGTAGACATAATAACTGCAGTCTTAGGTGCTTCTTTATTTGATGAGCAGGGAAGGGAAAATATACTCTGGATGAAGTCACTGATGCTGGCCAGGGTGGTAATTGCTAGGAACTGGGGCTCAAACAGTCCCTTGTCGGTGTCTGAGTGGCGTCGTCTGGTTGATAAAGTAAAGGAATATGAGAAACTTGCTAGCCATACTATGAGCCAGAAAGTCAGATGGGATAGAATTTGGTTGACATGGTCTTGTTCGCGTGGATGTGCTCCGAGGCAGCGCTAATGAGGGTGGGGGGAATGGGATTAAATAGGTCCTTTACTCTTTTGTATACTAATTTTGCATTCATGATGGAAATATTGCACAATTTTTGTGGACAATTATTGTATTTGTGTAACATCATGTTTTAAAAAAAAAATTATATGCTGTGGATATAAAATCAAAATTAATTAATAAAAAAAAAAAAAAAAAAACAGGCCCACCACATGAGCAAATTTGGGTAGTACCTCCAGTAGTAGCCGGCCAGTCCCACGAATGCCCGCACCTCTCTCAGTGTACGCGGTTGGGGCCACTTCTGGATGGCCTCCACCTTGCTGGGGGCCGGCTTTACCCCCTCCTGGGTGACATGTCCCGAATACTTGATCTGTTGCCAAAACAATTGGCACTTCTTGGGCTTGATCTTGAGCCCATGGTCTCGTAGCCATCCTAGGACCTGTCGCAGCTTCTGGAGGTGATCTTCGAAGGAGGCCCCAAACACTACTATCTCGTCCAGGTATATCAATACTGACTCAAGGTTGATATCCCCCAGGCAGTGTTCCATCAGCCGCTGGAATGTTGCCGAGGCATTGGACAGGCCGAATGGCATCTGGTTGAACTCGTAGAGTCCCGTAGGTAGAATGAAAGTCGTCTTCGCTTTGTCCTTCTTGGCCACCGGTACCTGCCAATATGCACTGGCCTGGGCAAGAGTCGAGAAGAACTTTGCGTGGCTCAGGGCTAACGACGACTGCTTAATCCGCGGAAGTGGGTAAGCATTCCGGATGGTCTGAGCATTCAGCTTCCGATAATCCACGCAGAACCGGAGGCTCCTATCTTTCTTCCACACAAAGACTACTGGAGCAGCCCAAGGACTTTGACTCTCTTGGATCACCTGGTTTTCTAACATGCTGGCTACCATATCCTTCACTTCCTGGTACATTTCCCTTATCGGTGCTGCATCGCCGGTAGGGATTTCGTGTTCAATGGCAGAAAGCACAACCGAAGTCCTCATCATGTCGCGACAATGCCTCTTGAAATTCCCAGAGGGTGTCTTTCAGCAACGGGAGTCAGAGTCTTGCAGTCCACCCCTATCCGGGCCATGATCACTCGACCATTCCACTCCACTGTCGGGGTCTCCCTTTGATGAACCTCTACAACATAGGTCCAGGCTGATCTCCTATCAGGCTGTAGCATGTAACTCCGTCGTCGAGAGACATCCCCTTCGGACACATAGACTTTGGCCAGCAAGGTGTTTCCGGGAATGGTCAGCTCACAGTCTTCAACTTTGAGGCAGCGTACAGGAACACACCCGTCCTTCACAATGGCGAGTGCCCGAGATACCAGTGGGTGAGTCTGTGTTTCCTCTTAATAACCGGGCTCGATCAGGACCTTCAGTCCGTTCAGTCGTCATCCAGCCCCCACCGGCAGCATCAATATTTGTTCTTGTCGAGGAGGGATCTTCACCGGGGTCCTCTGCGGCACCTTCACGTCTCCAATGGGCCGACCAGACATGTTACTCTTTTGCAGACTATAGCTCCTCACCATCTGTTGTAAAACCTTCTGGGTCGGCCGGTGTGTGGTGGCCCGTTGCCAATACTTCTGCCCTTCTTTGGCACAGAGTTGATGGTCTAGGTCCCTCAGTACATTCATACCTAGGGTCATGTCCATTCCTTTCCGGGACGGATGGTCCACCAGCATGACCTCCTTCTTGCCAACGTCTTGTCCAAACAGTTAGACCCGCATCCAGACTATCCCTCGGATGTCTATCTCTCTGTTCTCGGCAGCCATCAGCCTGGTGACGCTCCTGTCTTCGGGCTCCATCATGTGCTGGAAGTGCCTTTCGAAGAACTGCAGAGGCATAAGGGTGCACTCTGACCCTGTATCAACTAGACAGCGTACCTTCTGGCCTTCCAACTCGGCTTCCATAACGAGGCTGCTAGCATACAGGTCATGTTTCTCACGCATAGGGCTTAGCTTCTGGTGTACCAGCTGCTGCGGCAGTCGGAAGTTTTACGTCAGCTCGGACTTCATCTGTTCCGGGCCCTCTCTGGCCATATTGTCGTAATATCGACAAGCCGAGCAGATGGGTCCTCTTTTGACGTGCCCTCGCGCCTGAGTTATTCTGGGTGGAGTGGTGTGGGGTGCTGGGGTAATTTCTGGAGGCATGTGCTCTTCTTCTCTCTCCGCAGTGGATTGGTAGACGCTGTAGAATGTCATGTCAGCCGCCGTCTGGGTCATCTCTTGCAGCTTGTCCTGTAAGAACTTGTTGGAGAGACCCACTATGAACTGATCTATTAGTAGCCGGTCCACCTCCCAGAAGGCTCCCATGGCCTCTGGGTCCCGTCGCTGTATTTAATTAAGCGTCTCCTGTAGGGCATTGGAGTAACATAGTAACATAGTACATAAGGCCGAAAAAAGACATTTGTCCATCCAGTTCGGCCTGTTATCCCGCAAGTTGATCCAGAGGAAGACCCCTCTCTAGTAGCTATAGCCTGTAATATTATTAAGCTCCAGAAATACGTCCATGGCCCTCTTGAATTCCTTTATTGTACTCACCATCACCACCTCCTCAGGCAGAGAGTTCCATATTCTCACTGCTCTTACCGTAAAGAATCCTTTTCTATGTTTGTGTACAAACCTTCTTTCCTCCAGACGCAGAGGATGTCCCCTCGTCACAGTCACAGTCCTGGGGATAAATAGCTGATGGGATAGATCTCTGTACTGACCCTTGATATATTTATACATATTAATTAGATCTCCCCTCAGTCGTCTTTTTTCTAAAGTGAATAACTCTAATTTTGATAATCTTTCAGGGTACTGTAGTTGCCCCATTCCAGTTATTACTTTAGTTGCCCTCCTCTGGACCTTCTCCAGCTCTGCTATGTCTGCCTTGTTTACAGGAGCCCAGAACTGTACACAGTACTCCATGTGTGGTCTGACTAGCGATTTGTAAAGTGGTAGGACTATGTTCTTATCACGGGAATCTATGCCCCTTCTGATGCAACCCATTATCTTGTTGGCCTTGGCAGCAGCTGCCTGACACTGGTTTTTGCAGCTTAGTTTGCTGTTTATTAAAATTCCTAGATCCTTTTCCATGTCAGTGTTACCGAGTGTTTTACCATTTAGTATGTACGGTTGACTTGCATTTTTCCTTCCCATGTGCATAACTTTACATTTATCAGTGTTAAACCCCATCTGCCACTTATCTGCCCAAGCCTCCAGTCTATCCAGAGATCCCTCTGTAGTAGTATACTGTCCTCATCAGTGTAAATTACTTTACACAGTTTAGTGTCATCTGCGAAAATTGATACTTTACTATGCAAGCCTTCTACAAGATCATTAATAAATATATTGAAGAGAATAGGGCCCAATACTGACCCCTGAGGTACCCCACTAGTGACAGTGACCCAATCTGAGTGTGTACCGTTAATAACCACCCTCTGTTTTCTATCACTGAGCCAGTTACTTACCCACATACAGATGTTTTCTCCCAGTCCGAGCATTCTCATTTTATATACTAACCTTTTATGTGGTACAGTGTCAAATGCTTTGGAGAAGTCCAAATATACGACATCCATTGATTCGCTGCTGTCAAGTCTAGAACTTACCTCCTCATAGAAACTGATTAAATTAGTCTGACATGACCGATCCCTCACGAAGCCATGCTGATATGGCGTTATTTGCTTATTTCTGTTGAGATGCTCTAATATAGCATCTCTCAGAAAACCTTCAAACAGTTTACCCACAACAGATGTTAAACTTACCGGCCTATAGTTTCCAGGGTCTGTTTTTGGCCCCTTTTTGAATATTGGCACCACATATGCCATGCGCCAATCCTGTGGGACATTCCCTGTCAGTATAGAGTCTGCAAATATCAGAAATAAGGGTCTGGCTATGACATTACTTAATTCCTTTAGGATACGGGGGTGTATGTCATCCGGTCCTGGCGATTTGTCTATTTTAATCTTTTTAAGTCGCTGATGTACTTCTTCCTGGGTCAGACAGGACACTTTTAATGGGGAATTTATTTTTGCATTCTGCATGTCATCTGACAATTTATTTTCCTCAGTGAATACATTGGAGAAAAAAATATTTAACAGCTTTGCTTTCTCCTCATCGCTCTCTGCGACTTCCCCCTCATTACTCTTTAAAGGGCCGACACCTTCAGATTTATACTTTTTAACATTTATATAATTGAAGAACATTTTAGGGTTAGTTTTACTCTCTTTGGCGATTAATCTCTCGGTCTCTAGTTTGGCCGCTTTTATTTGTTTTTTACATGTTCTATTTTTTTCCTTATAGTTTTTCAGTGCTTCCGTGCTACCCTCCTGTTTCAGTGAATGATATGCTTTCTTTTTGTCATTTATTGCTTTCGTTACAGTTCTATTTATCCACATTGGTTTCTTTTTATTCCTTAACCTTTTATTCCCATACGGTATGTACCTCTCACAATGAGATTTTAGGATGTTTTTAAAGATATCCCATTTTGTGGCTGTATTTTTATTTTTGAGGACTTTGTCCCAGTTAGTTTGGCCTATGGCCTCTCTTAGTTGGCTAAATTTAGCTTTTTTGAAGTTTGGTATTTTTGTTCCTCCCTGTAGAAACGCTCTTTTGAATGATAATTGGAAGGTTATTACTTTGTGGTCACTATTTCCCAGGTGTCCCCCAACCTGCACGTCTGTTGTTCTGTCCGGCCTATTGGTTAATACTAAGTCCAGTATGGCCGTCCCTCTAGTCGGGTCCTGAACCAGTTGGGAGAGGTAATTGTCTTTGGTTATTGCCAAGAACCTGTTTCCTTTATAAGATATACAAGTTTCAGTTTCCCAGTCTATATCTGGGTAGTTGAAGTCCCCCATAATAACCACCTCATTATGATTTGCCGCCTCATCTATCTCGTTTAGTAATAGATTTTCTGTGGACTCTGGTATATTAGGTGGTTTATAGTAAACTCCTATTAGTAATTTATTGTTGTTTTTAGCTCCATGTATCTCTACCCACAGTGACTCCACATGTTCATGTCCCTCATTTATATCTTCGTGTGGGCTTTAGACCAGACTTTACATAGAGGCAGACCCCTCCTCCTCTCCGGTTTTGACGATCTTTTCTAAACAGACTGTAACCTTGTACATTAACCGCCCAGTCATAGCTATCATCCAGCCATGTCTCAGTTATTCCCACTATGTCATAGTTCTCCTCACACATCACTAATTCCAGTTCACCAGTTTTATTAGTCAGGCTTCTGGCATTAGTATACATACATTTGAGAGGTTTATGTATATTTTTTACCCTACACCTTTCCTTCTGAACTGTTCTAGTCCCTCCTTCCATTCCTCCCCCAGTCCCATTACTTTGCCCCCGGTCTCTATCTGCACTATCTTCCCGTCCTATAACGTAATTACCCTCCCCCCCAGTCCCTAGTTTAAACACTCCTCCAACCTTCTAGCCATCTTTCTCCCCAGCACAGCTGCCCCTTCCCCATTGAGGTGCAGCCCATCCCTACGATAGAGCCTGTAGCCGATAGAGAAGTCGGCCCAGTTCTCCAGGAACCCAAACCCCTCCTTCCTACACCAGTTCTTGAGCCACTTGTTAATCTCCATAATCTCCCGCTGCCTTTCTTGTGTGGCTCGTGGTACAGGCAGTATTTCGGAAAATACTACCTTTGAGGTCCTTGCCCTCAGCTTTTGACCTAAATCCCTGAAATCATTTTTAAGGACTCTCCACCTACCTCTAACTTTGTCATTGGTTCCGATATGGACCATGACCGCTGGATCTTCTCCAGCCCCTCCCAGTAATCTGTCAACCCGATCCGCGAGTACTGCATCAGGGTCTCACCCTCTCGCTGTGGTCGGTTGAAGAAGTGGCTCCGTAGCTGCATTACTTTAGCATGCCCCTCCCAGTGCTCCCTTCAGGAGAGAGAATATTTTCTCTAGGGTGTCCCTCTCTGATTTGGGCCTTACCATCACTGTCCGTCTAACGTCACCCTTTAGAGCTCCCAACGCAACTTTGCCTGTAGCTCGGGGGTCAGGTTACACATTCTAACTGCGCACCGCACCCTTTTAATCCAATCCTGCAACGTCATGTTTTGGCCGTCATATTTTGGCAGATGACGTAGCAGCGCCCCTACGGGAATGTATCCTACTGGGGTGGGCATGGCATTGGGGGCAAGCTGGCCTTGCGCTGGTACACCCTGAGCTGGGTCCTAATCCGGTACCACTGCCGCTGGGGGAAGGTCTCCCGCCGCGTTGCCGTCCATAATGGTCGCTGTATCCTGCCAACTACGCCAAGTTGTAAGACCGTGAACCGGGGAGGGACCCCCAGGATACAGCGAAGTCACAGACAAGGCAAGCAACAACACACAGCTTTGTGCAAAAACAGAAACTTTACTAAAACAGTAATATAAACACAACAATGTGAAGGTACACCAAAGATCTGATACCCCAGGCCCACAGTCGCTTTCCCTGTCCGGTTTGACAGACCTATCGCGGTGGCGCAAACAGCAGAGCCTGCAAGTCGATACTGTGCCACAAAAGAGAACAAACCTAGCTGATGGCGCACACAGCAGAGCCTGCAAGTCAATACTATGCCGCAGATCAAATTCTGTAAAGTCTGCCAAAGATGAAAGTCCTAACTAACTAGATAACTAATTGCAGGCCTAGAATTAGTCTCTGATGCTTCAGGCGCCACTAATATAATGCGATGAGTAAATGGATTTAATGACCTGCGTCCGTTCTGTGTCAGAGAATGCCTCTTAACCGAGATGGTCACCAGTCCTTTATCACACATGCGGCCTTGCTTGGTAGTTAGACTTCTGTCCAAACGCTGTAGCAGTCCTCCTGGAACAATCCCTCTTCCTAAGGGCCGGATCTAAGTGAGGGACAACTACTAGTCCCCCTCCACTGCGTCCCCGATCACTCCAGGACACTCGGCAACCAAGATAGAACTGGATTCAGTCTCACACAAACAGTCCTTTCACCATGTTAGCTCTCACTTCCATGGTTCTTTTCTCAGCAATAGCAGCATGAGTCGTCCTCTACTTTGCATATTAAAATCCAGCAGTCACTTAGCTGTAACAGAGAACCAGCAGCCTCCTTTGGCCGAAATGCAAAATGACAATCTCAAAGTTTAACTATGCACCAGCATTATACAGGAACAGCTGTTCCACAATCTCACAGACATACCGGCTAAAGCTGTCGGTGACTTGTGGAAATGTGCACACATGCGGCACACCTTCACCAGTAGCTCAGGCAAATAGGGGTAGGTTTTGAGAAACCGCTATACCACAAGGTTGAACACGTGGGCTAGGCATGGGATGTCTCTTAGCTTGCCAAGCTCCAAAGCCGCCACCAAGTTACGGCTTATTATCAGACACAACAATGCCTGGTAATAGGTTGAGTGGCAAGAGCCACAGCTCAGTCTGGTCTCTTATCCCCTGCCACAGGAGTGTTAACTCTACTCCATCCGTACTACTCTTTTGTCATCCGCACTTTTCTCAAAAAAGCGCCATACTGCGGAACATCTACCCCTTGGCAAGGGAGATTTCCACAAGGGGTGGCTCCGTGTAACAGTTGCGGGCCTGTGTGGTGTGGCCCGCCTTCTACCTTTTGCCACCCCACTGCCTCTTCCAGTCTGTTGCGGTGCTGCAGATCCCACCCCCTCTGTACTGCTGTCCTCGGTCGGCTTTCCACCTTCTCAGGTTGGGTCAGTGTCCTCATCGTCCACCCCCTCCTCTTCCACTTCCTCACTCTGATTTTTTGACCTAAGCACAACCTCAGTGATTGACAACTGTGTCTCATCCTCTTCATCAACCTCCTGAGATAGTAATTGCGGTTGAGTCATTGGCAACTGTGTCTCATCATCATCCACCTCATTAAACACTAATTGCCGTTCCCCACCATCATGTTCTTGTGACTGTGGATGTTCAATAGGTTTGTAATCAGGGCACAAGATCTCATGTCCCTCTCCAAGTGTGCTTGGCAAGAGGGCCAAATCAAGTAATGGCGATGAAAAGAGGTCCTCGGAATATCCAAGTGTGATATCACTTGTTTGGCCAGACTGTAAATGAGGAAGGGGGATCAGGCTGAGGATTGTGTTGACCAGACTCCTGGCTACTGAGACTGGACTTGGTGGAAGACAGGGTGGTGCGTAACCGACTGGAAGCATTATCTGCTACAATCCAACCGACCACCTGGTCGCATTGGTCTGACTTCAAGAGTGGTGTCCTGCGCCGCCCTGCAAAGTAGGACATGAAGCTAGGTATCTTGGATGATTGTTTTTCTTGTGCTCTGGCAGCAGGCACTGTTTCACCGTGCCCAGGGCCACAGCCTCTGCGTGCAGCATCACGGCCACTTCCCCGCCCCTTACTACTCGCCTTTTTAATTTTAAAAGTGACATATGCTTGAAAGTATGTCACATGTACAGTAGCGTAGGATTTGGAAGTGTATGTGCAAAAAAATTTGCAAAGGTATTTGTGATGACGAAACGTTATACAGGACAGGTACGACAGGTAATGTCACAGTTCGCAGTGTCTACGGAAAAAGTGTACTGGATGTCAATTATATTTTAAGGATGTGTACATTTTAAACAGGAGATGTGGCGCAGATAATTTAACTGTCCACAGGCGATACCGTCTATGGAAAAAGTACTGGATGTCACTGATATTTTAGGGATGCCCACACTTTAAACAGGAGATGTGGCGCGGATAACTTTACTGTCCGCAGCGGACACCGTCTATGGAAAAGAAGACTGGATGTCACTGATATTTTAGGGATGCGCACACTTTAAACAGGAGATGTGGCGCGGATAATTTTACTGTCCGCAGGGGACACCGTCTCCCCGGAAAAAGTGTACTGGATGTCACTGATATTTTAGAGATGCGCACACTTTAAACAGTAGATGCGGTGCAGATAATTTTACTGTCCGCAGGGGACACTGTCTACGGAAAAAGTGTACTGGATGTCACTGATATTTTAGTCATGAGCACACTTTAAACAGGAGATGTGGAGCAGGTAATTTAACTGTCCACAGTGGATACCATCTACGTAAAAAGTGCACTGGATGATATTTTAGGGAAATGCATAATTTACACAGGAGATGTGGCGCAAATAATTTAACTGTCTGCAGCAGCCTATTACACAGTATTTTGCGCAGGATGCGCTAAAAATATATATTGCTGCTGTCACACACAATAGTCCTTAAAAGGACTTTTGGGTCTCCGAAAAGTTTTTTGTATGAAAATCTTCCTATTACACTCCCTACACTATCTGTCCCTTCCTATGTACAGCTCTCCACTGAGCAATTTAGTGCAGGTTGCGCTACAAACATATAATAGTGCTATTCACACACCATAGTCCTTACAAGGACTTTTGGGTCTAGGAAACGTCTAGGAAACAATTTGTATAAAAATTTAATTCAATTACACTCCCTACACTCTCTGTCCCTTCCTATGCTCAGATCTCCCTGACTTAGAAGGAGCCGAATACGCGTCGTCGGGTGCTATAGATGCATTCCAGCCAGCCAATCATTGCAATGCCAGTAGCTAACATGGCTAGTGGCATTATAGTGAGGGCAGTACTTACCTGCACGTTTATTGGCTGTGAAACGTGTGGGGAGGAGACTCGAGCATCGTGCTTGAGCACATGCGGTTCTCGGTCAAGTACCGACATGTACCGAGCATAGCGATGCTCGAGCTGAACTGGTATTCGGCCGAGCATGCTCGCTTAACACTAACAGTTTTCACTTATTCCACATCCCCACCCCTCTCAAAAAAGGGGCATTTCTGTGAAAATAGGGGGAGGGGGGGGAATGAAAGGTGGACTGTGCAGGTCAGTACAAACTGGTTCGCCCCTCTTTAATTATGGCTCCATTTAGTCTGTCAGATAGTTTGTTAATTAGGGTCAGAGAGTACTTATTCTTCACTGTGACCTTATTCAGGCCACGGGAAGAGGGGAGAGGCCTTGCCGGCAAGAAACAGGCTATGGCTTGTAAGGGAGAAGAAACAGGCATCTTTGGTGTCTGGGCCTGTTGCAAGGGAAAAAAGGAGGGCAAGTGGGTCCGGGCCACCAAACCAAGAGGAGGGTGAGTGGAGCAGCACCCATACTGCCCAGAAGAGCGGAGCGGTGGCGGGTACAGCCTGCTGTTATAACAAATTTGCTTTTGTAAATTCATGTTATGAACTGAAATTGATGTTTACAGGTTGTCTAGCAGAAAAGAAAAAAATTCAGAAAAGGCGCAGAATAGGGGACTTTTACTGAGTCCCCGATGATCTCCGCTTTCTGGTCTCATCTTAACAAGAAATAGCTACAAATGCTCACTCAGTCTATTACGGTCATACAAATCCTGATATTCCTAGAAATGTAGTACTCAAGCTCCACTATCATGAGGAACAGGATCAACTGCTGTCATCAGCCAACAATCAACCATTACTCCCTGTTGCAACTGGAAATGTTCTACATTGAGCAAGCTCCCTCTGTGTTGGCTTGAAGGAGAGAACCGAGACCTTTTACTCTAGTTCTACAAACAGTTCAAATTAGATGTAAGATTAGATTACATATACAGTAAATGAGGCTTCCAATTTCAATTCTCTCTTTTCAGATACACTCCAGTCCTCTGTGGTGAAAACTGTAGCCACAATGTATTCAATGGTTGTCCAGCCTAGGAACTGACAAACCCAATGGTTGTAACCTGTGCCATGTTTTTTTTTTTTAAAACTCACCTGTCTGAAGTCCCACTTTTCCGCGCTGCTGCCCCATTTCTGGCCACTTCCATCCATGCTGGACTGCAAGTAGCTTGGTCCCATGACTGCTGTGGCCAATCATTGGCCTCAATTGTCAGATGTGCTAAAACAGCTTGTCACGGCTTGTGCCTGTTATCCACAAGACAAATAGACTCATTGGCCTATTTGTAATATTTGGTCTAAGATGTTAGCTCAAAAACTAAAAGCTATACCAGTATAAATCAGATTTAAAAAAAAAGGTAGTGTAAAGTCTTTTTCAATTCCAACACTATCTAACGCGACATTCCATAAATTTTATCGGCATCTCTATCGGAAGCCATTCCCAGCTTTCATGAGTCAGTCCTGTCGTAAAAATCTACATTCTTCACCTACCCCAAAAGCGAATACATTTCTACTCTAAATTCTCTTGGTCAGTACAGATGGCTGTAGTTATCTGAGTATCTGTCCTTCTAATCCAGCCTATATTGATAGCATCTCTGTGTATAGATAAGACAGGATCCTCTATTAACATAGGTGATTGTACAATGACCTCTGTACAGGTCACAGAGCATGCCTGGAAAACCCTCCCATTGAAGTCAATAAGGTCCCCTCCTGACCATTGTGCCTATGGCCCATGTGGCTGCCATAAAGCAATTATCTTAAAGGGGTTGTCCGGGCTTTTACTACTGATGACTTATCCTCAGGATTGTCGGGGGTCCAACACCCGGCATCCCCGCGGATCAGCTGTATGAGGAGACCACTCGTGCAGTGCGCACTTTCCCATCTCTCTTCCTGTTCACCGTTGTTATCTTTGGCAAAGACCATAGACTGCAGCAGCAGACAGGAAGAGAAAAGGGAGACAGCATGTGCGCACTGCCGTCGCCTATTACTGCTGATTGGCAGGGGTGCCAGGTGTCGGATCCCTGCCGATCTCATATCGATGACCTATCCTGAGGATAGGTCATCAATAGTAAAAGCCCGGACAAACCATTTAATGCTTTCTAAATGCTGTTAAGAACAGATCAGGCAAGAAATATAATAAATAAATCTGCAATCAGAAAATAAAAACGGATTAGAAAAAAAGGATTTGTGTTGCTATTTGGTTTCAACTCGCAGATAAAAATGTTGGTGACACATTTCCTTTAAGCAGTGATTTGTGGAAAACATCATGGGGGTGATTTATCAAACTGGTGTAAAATAGAAATTGTATACTTGCCCATAGCAACCAATCAGATTCCACCTTTTATTTTCCAAAGGAGCTGTGAAAAATGAAAGGTGGAATCTGATCGCTTCGTATGGGCAACTAAGCCAGTTCTACTTTATACCAGTTTGATAAATCTCCTCCCGTGTATCCTAAAGGAGGATGGCAACTGAAGAGCAAAAGATACCAGATTAATAATACAGGTGACCTTATATGGGCCAATAAACTTAGGAACTAAGTAACCAGTAGGAACCCTCAGATGTAAATTCGTAGTAGAAAGCCATACCAGTTCTTCCAGAATAAAATTTTGACCCATGGAACATTTCTTATTGGCTTGTTCATACTGGATGCTTTGAGCTTTTTTCAGACTCTTGCAAGTGTTGTAGAAATATTAATAGTTGTAATCAGCTTGCATCAAACTTTGTGTAAGGAAAGACAAGTCTCTCAACCGCACTCAGCCAAAGGTGTTCTCATGTTAAGTTCTGCTTAGCATCTGCCCCGCCCTGCTCAGTCTGTTCTCCTTTATTTACTCACAAAAGGTGTAAAAGGGGCTGGCCCACAACAAACATACAGGAAGTGATGACATACAGGAAGTGATGACATACAGGAAGTGATGACATAGGAAGACAAGAATACCCTAGCCAACAAACACATGTATGCAATAATCTACCATTACCACTGGAGCTAATTTTATTCATCCTTGCTCAGTGATCAATGCCAGATAAAGTTACTATGATCCTCATGCATGTTTATTTACAGGACAAAGTCATTATCTCCAGCGGCTGATCAGGCGCACTAGAGACAACAAACGCACGTTCCTTTCATATATTGTTCTCTTAACAAATGCATCCACGCCAAGCCGATAAATCCGCGTCTTGCGTGGGGGCCCTAGCCGGCGTCCATACATCAGCCAACAAAACACTGCTCTGCTGAACACATCAGTCTCCCACAGCCCAGTGCATAGCACATGGACCATTCGCCGATGGAGACCTCTACGCCCAGCAGCTGTGACAGGACAAACACGGGAAGATATCCACTCCAATGGTTTACCCTGACACTGAGAGACATGATGACAATACACAATATATTAAATACACATCAAATACACATTAAATTTCCACAACACAAGCCTGGGCCCAAACTGTGCACAGATCATTCAAGATGGCATCCACCGCAGGACTCACAGAATTTAACTCACTCATAGAAGAAAAATGCAGATTAAACTCATAATAACAATAGAAAGATTAAACGCCACTGGTGGAGATTACATGGATGACAGAAAACTCAGCCAAAGACAAAAACCGTTTCCATTTAATTTGACAATCAGACACAAAAAAACTCAAAAACTATCCATTTGTCTCAGGATGGACAGAAGGACAGTTTTATCCCCAAACTTTTACTAAATTATCTTCAGAATCTTGAGACAAACTGCACTCCTTTATCTGAAACAACGGACTCGGGTATCCCATGTAATTTGAGGATATTGCTTATGAACAAATTGACTAATTATTTTAGGGAGTTTCTTCAACAGAATAAGATCACTCATCTTAGAGAACCTGTCAATAACCACCCAGATGACCATCCTCCCCTGGGAGGGAGGAAGTGTCACGACCCTTGGTCATGGTCGTGACTCCTTGGGTGCCGCATGCTGTTGCCCGCGGTTTTCCGTTGTCAACCGCAGCTGGGAGCACTTCGTTGTTGCCTCAGGTGCGGTTGCCGCGGACAATAGGCATGCGTGTGGTTGCCCTTGGCAACGTGTGATATTGTGCACTTCCTTGTTTGTTTGTTGTGCACGAGGTGATGTTTAGTATGCACCTGGACTCCTCCCTTCACCTGCGGTTGTCCGCGGCAACGTCTGGTGATGTTTGCATGCTGTGGAAGTGTCTCGGCCTGTTGGCTGTTCTGGAGGACACGGTTGCCACGCATGCCGTTGCCGTCGGAGACAGGTGAGTGAGGTTGTGTGCTTTCCCCTTTATGTGAGTTTCCCTTCTGTGGTGCTGGAAGGGTTAATTCCCTTCCCAGTGTGTGTGTGATGTCACTGGGTGTGTTCTGACCGTTGGGTGTGGCCTCTTGGCCTATAAAGCCTCAGTCCCTGGCTGGGTTCAGTAGGTTGCTCTCAGCCATGCTGGCTGGAGCAGCCTCCTGTCGCCTCCATCTGCCTGGTGGGGACCATCCTTCTGGTCATAAACCTCTGTTGGGAATTTCTATGTTTCACGGTGTTATTTAGGTGTGTGTGGGGTTTTATGTTAGTGCAGCTTGTGGTCCTGGGTTCCTGTGGGATGTCTGGTGTGTGCTGTGTTCGTTGGTGTCTGAACTGCAGCACCTGCACATGGGATCCAGGGTTTGTTGTCTGTGGCAGGTGAGTGATGTGTTGGTCCCATTTGCCTGTCACTGCCATAAGTCTGTTATTGTATTCCCCTGTGTTGCTTGGCCGTTGAGACTCCTGCTCCCCCGTGCCTAGGAGGAGCAGGTCGTCTCACTCTGTCCCCTAGTACAGGGCCGACTTGAGGGCTCGTAGGGACTTTAAGGTTCCGGCGTATGAGTCCTCCTACCACCAAGGTCGGCTCATACAGATAGGAGACAGGGTCAGCGTTAGGGACGCAATAGGAGGTGACCTGCTCCCTAACTCTGTGGTCCCGGCCAAGGGGTAACCCTACCATCTCCTGGCACCGCACGGCTGGGGGTTTCCCCCACCGCCAGCCGTGACAGGAAGGTCATTTAGGAAATCCACTGAGATATGGGTTCAAGGTCTCTGAGGAATGGGGCAAAATAGATTTGCAGGACGTCTCCTGGGTACCTTGGCACTTGCACAAACATCACATACAGAGATGAAGGCAACCAAGTCTCATGACCAAGTAGGCCAACAGTTTGCTTTGGAAACCAAGGGGGTACTTTACTATACAGAAATACACCTATATTAGATGTATTTCTGTAGCAGATTGTGGCGCAAAGGTTATTTGCGTCGCATTCTACGACTTTTCCCCACTTAAGCCAGGTCTAAAAAAGGGGGGATGGGCCAGCACGCCCGTCTCAGTTATAATTTTCTACGCCTGTTTTAAGTATAGAAAATGGTCTAAATGTTAGACAGCTAGGAAGCTGCCTTACATTTATACTGGTGCTGGATACACCAAAGTTATGTAGAGGCCAGCGTCTCTACATAACTTCAGCGGATCCACCGCCAGCTAAAGGGGCTATTAAAATCGGCATCTAAAATGCTGGCCTTAATAAATGACCCCCCAAATGTTTAGTACCAGCATGATCTGCAAGTACAGAGCAATGCAACCCCTCCAAAACTCTAAGGCTCCTTTGTAAGGTCTGTTGGGGGTACTGCTATTTAAGCAAACTTGGGGACAAATCTATAATGTCCCACAATGCAGAGAAATGCCTTATCCTGTTTCTTGGCAAGTGGACGGGGACATTCTTGGATAGCTTCCACCTTATTTACTTGGGGTTTTATCACCCCTCTTCCTACGATGTACCCCAAGTACCTGGCCTCTTCCATCCCCATGGCACACTTATTTGGATTTATAGTGAAGCCAGCCTTTCTTAGCGCATCCAGGACATTTTGAATTTTACTGAGGTGACTCTTCCAATCCCGACTGAAGATCACTATGTCATGCAACTAAGCTGACGCATATTTCCTGTGTGGGTGTAAGATCTGGTCCATAGCTTTCTGGAAAGTGGTGGGGGCCCATTGCAACCCAAATTGCATCCTGATGTACTGAAAGGACCCTTCTGGTGTGGCAAACCTGTCTTTTCTCTAGTTTCTTTCGATAAAAGAATTTGCCAATACTCCTTGGTAAGATCTAGGGTAGTTATATAGCGAGCTGGCCATAGTCTCTCAATAAGCTCATCCACCCAGGGCATGGGGTATGCATCTACCTTGGATATCTCGTTTAACTTGCGGTAGTCATTACAGAATCGCCACTCTCCATTGGGCTTTGGGACTAGCACTATGGGACTGGACCAATAACTTTTAGATTCCTCAATCACCCCCAGGTTTAACATTCTCTGGACCTCCTTGGAAACTATCTCCCTACAGGTCTCGGGAATCCTATACGGTTTTAAATTTACTCGCGCATGAGGCTCCATGATAATTTTATGTTCTACGACATTGGTTAACCCTGGTGTTTCTGTAAACAAGTCCCTATTCTGCTGCAACATGACCCTGCATTGGTTCAGAATTGTCATGGTCGCATACAAAATGAACTGTCAGGTCATGATATCCCTTTTACCCTGGATAACCTGATTACTCTGGCTACCCATATTGATCTCCATTTCAGAGAGTGCTTCAAGGAATCGGCACGTGAAAGGAGAGTTCCTAGGTTGAGATCTACTTTTCAGATGCCCATGCTTCCATATCCTGAGCCTATGCAACTTTGTGAGGTCCAATTATGCATCAGCATAGACACAGAGGAGATTTGTGCATGTATTGCGTAGCCTAGGGACACTGTGCGTACCTGTTCCCTCAAGACCGGGAACTCTAGAGCCTAGGGTTGATTGGAGAGACAACCCTGGGTGAAGACACTTTCTCTCCAAAGTTAAAGTGCAGGCCTTTCTGGACACTGGCTTGGCAAGAAACTTCCTGCATCAGGCTTTTGTGACCTGAATCCGCATTCCCACCATGCACTAGAGAAATCCTTGGTGTCAATGGGATGGCACTGCCAGAATCCATGCAATATGTCACTGTGCCCATGGAGCTTCAAGTGGGAATTCTGCACACACAGAAGATCTCCTTCTATGTCCTGCCTGTATCCAATAGTCCTCTCCTACTGGGACTGCCCTGGTTTCAAATGCACAGGCCTGTCATAGCCTGGAACACAGGAAAAATTCTGTGTTGGGGTTTTGTCACTCTTGCTGTCTAGCATCAGTACAGCCTGCATGAGTTCCACCAGTTTGTCATAATCTTTAGGGCCTACCTCCTGCCTACACTAGCTGCTCCGATATCTTCAACAATAAAGAGGCTGAGACTCATCACTATCCCATCAACCTGGTGCCAGGAACTACTCCACCACATAGCCGTGTATACCGGTTGTCTCTATCTGAAACACAAGCTATGTCTGATTATATAAAGGAGAACCTTGATAGGGCTTCATTTGGAAGTCCTCTTCACCAGCAGGTGAAACTAATAATGGAGTGGTTTGATATGGACCATGGAGCCAGGATGTTCATAATGTTCGATCTCCGAGGTGCTTACAATCTCATCTAGATTCAGGAGGGTGATGAGCAGAAGTCTGATTTTAATACCCGAGAAGCTCACTATGATTATCTTGTCATGCCATTTGGCCTCAGTATAGCGCTAGCTGTTTTGATCTCAACACTTGTGTAGTGGTCTATGGCATCTTCATCTTTCCACCCAACCTGACTTCTGGAGACATGTGCATATCGTGCACAGCGCTTGAGGGAGAGGACGAATAGACTTCTAGATTTATTTTTTCCAATCTGCGAGCAGAAATAAACAGATCAGTGTAAATTAAAGGGGTTTTCCGGGATTTACATATTGATGACCTATCCTAAGGAGATCAGTGGGGGTCCGAATCCTGGCACAGCTGCCGATCAACTGTTTGAGGAGGCTGCAGCACTACTTTGAGCGCCATGGACTCTTCACAGTTTACCAAGCACAGCACCATACATCTTATAGTGGCTGTGCTTGGTATTGCAGCTCAGCCTCATTTGCCTAGGCCATGTCACCAATAAATGTGACATCCGAGAACTAGGAAGAGGCTGCTGCACTCACCGAGTACTGCAGCCTCTTCATACAGCGGATCGGCAGGGGTGCTGGGTCATCAGTATGTAGATCCTAGAGAACCCCCTGAGCAAGCAGTTTTCCATTAAAATCAATGGAGATTATTTTGCATTGTGTGCAGTGTGGAATCCGCACCGAAATCCACATTGTTGTTGTTCACACTAAGCATAGCACTGCAGATTACTGGAATTACAGCCAAAATCACCAGGCTCCTTACAGAAACCAGGAGTGTGAACAGAGCTTTATTTCAGCCGTGAAAATGGATGTGTCCAAACCGTTCCCGTCTGGTAAAACGTAACGCTAGTGAGAGCCTGAGGGGAAAGACATCAGGGCGTCGAATACACCCTACTTGATGACTTGGAGCAGTCCATGGCCTGCCAACAGACAGGGTGACCCGCAGGCCTGCGCACGGACTCTGGGTATTCCCGGGGAGCGAGGTGTGGGTCTCCATTCTATTTTAGCCATTCGGGACTACTCTTTCCTTCCCGCCTATTACCCTCTCATTGGAAGCTAAGGGGCCATATGAGGACACCCCGCTGGATTAGTTCGTTCGCTGTCTCTAGGCGTAGACCTTAAACGCCCCACCTCCCCCCCTCCTCCTTGTGCACGGTGGTTTGGTCCAACCTTCAGCTCATTGTTGCTTGGCGCCGGGTCCAAGATGGCGCTGTGAGGGTAGCGAGTGTGAGGAGGAGTGAGACCCTGGACCGGCGGGGAGAGGGTGTCTAGCAGTGCCGTAGTAGAAATCCCCCTTCCTGTACATAGCTGTCGGATTGGGATTAGTATGCTCTCAGGACATGGGCGAGAAGCTGGAACTCAGGCTCAAGTCGCCGGTGGGAGCCGAGCCTGCCATCTATCCGTGGCCGTTGCCTGTTTACGTGAGTTCGGGGATTGCGGCTGAGGGGAAGGCCGCAGTGGAGACGGCAGCCCTGCTTGCTGGGCGTTCTGTGCATGGCTTTGTTCGCTGGCTGGCTGTACACGTGTGACTTCCTCGCTGTGAGATGGAGACTGCTGTGTGGTTCTCGGCTGTTACATGTCACATACATTGCACAGGCTTTTATAGAAACACTTGGGGCAATGTCCTAAACCGGACACCCCTATTTAGAGTCAGAATGGTACGTTCTTAATGGTTTGATCTGCTTGACCTTTGCCCTGAGTGATAGCATGGGGAGAAGTGACAAGATGGAAGTGCAGTGTGGCACAGGCTGGTGGTGCCAGTACTGCCCTTCACCCTATACATATTTCTGGTCACTGGCTGGCTACTGTCTAGCTCTCAGCAGTACAGAGCGTTGCCCTCTTTTGGACACTTGAATGACTGAAATGTTAAATATGTTGGTTTTTACGTTTTTCGAGTGCGGTCTCATTCCAGACATCCTTTCTACCTGTTTTGTCGGTGGGACTCGAGCTTATAAGAATGTAAATCTATTTTTATCTATTCCCGCCTCCGGCTCGCGGAGGGTTAACACGGCCATGGCTTGCTATTGGCTGGGGAAAGTAAAACCTAGCGTTTACCCGCTCGATGGCAACAGTTGCTCCCCCTTCTTCTCCCCAACCTTGCCACAGGCCCTGCGCGCCGTAATGTTTTAAGGGGCCAGAGAGAGACTGCTGCAAACCAGGAGTTTAACACTTTGCTGTGAGGTGCGATGGTGGCAGACGCTTATGACCCCAAAAGGGTAGAAATGCCACGTTTCTCCCCTCAAAGCTGCGGATTGTAAGGGGGTTCTTCTAGTTCTATGCCTTCCTGCAACATTTAGAGGTGACGGGTACACCGTGGCCAGATTACCATCAAAGTGCCCACAGCAGGTTAAAAGCCATTCAGCTGGTAATGCCATGCTTCACGTTTCTGGACCATAGCCATGTTTACACTTGCCACTGTTCTTGTTTCCTTTTTTTAACCTGTTAATGACTTCATTCTCTTAATGTTGTGGCTTTATTCTGCTGCAATGTAGAGATCTGGCTTTGCAAGAGAGTGGTGGTGCCAAGAGTGCCTGACAGCTGGCACCCGGTAGAGAGCAGAATGACGGGAGGAAGTGCGGGGTATCTATTGATCCCTCCAGTCACGTGATTGGTTGGGCAGCTGTCATGTGACAGAGCTGCTCGGTCCACTCCAGCCCCAAATGTTATATCAAGACGGAGAACGACAAACACAAATGATAGGCTTTCTATGTTTAAAAAAAAACCTTTACAAATCTTTTTTCCCTTTTTAAAGTCTTAATGCTAAAGATTAAAAAAACACAGCTTTATAGGTATTTTGCTCACTTTTCAGCTTATCTGGAGCACATTTTTCCCTTTCTGTGGCCGGGCAGTGAATCGCTTAAGACAGTGAATACCTATTTTTTATAGAAAATAATATATAATGTCCTGCTCCACTGTAGAGTTAACGATCTCTATGAATGGCCTGCTTCGCTATGAGATCACTATGCTGCCATTATAAAGCCTCATGCAGACGTCTGTGAGATCCCGCACTGGCATTGTAGGAGTCATTTGTTGCTATGATGCCGTGCGCTCCTGCAATGCCAGTCTGGTATCTCACGAACCGTGTTCCACGGATGTCTGCATGAAGCTTTACATGGGTATTGCGGTAATACTTGTATATGGCATAGTAGTACATTTAGTTGGATACCCCTTTTAAGGGTGCATTCACACGACCATAAGTGTCTTGCAGTCTGCAAATTGCGGATCTGTAAAACGAAATGCAGAATGTGCAGGGCTAGCGCTATATAGAAATGCCTATTTTTGTCATGCTCTATATTCCTTGCAGGGCTGTGGAACGGAGCAACGGATGCAACACACGGTGTGCTGTCCGCAGCCCTTGTTAAGACCCATTGAAACAAATGAGTCTGATCCCATTGCGGTCGTGTGAATGCACCACTAATGGTTTTTCCAGGCTCCTAATATCTATGACCTATCCTGAGGATAGGCCATTAATATGGAATCGGAGCCGTTCCAGCACACCACACCCCCTCCGATCAGCTGTTCGCTGCAGCCTGTGATGCCAGAACTTCGACTGGAATGTGCCGAATTACTACAGCTCCCATTGAAGTGAATGGTACAGGAAGCTCTGTGCTGGGTTACCATTCATAGTGCCGAAGGGTGCAGGGGAGAGCTGATCGGTGGGGATGTCATCGCTTCTGATGCTGGCTTTGCCGTCGCTGCATCTCCCTGTCGCGTGGATAAATACTGGCTCCCGTGTCCGGGTTCTTTGATCCGCGCGACAGGGAGATGCAGCCGTGTGGGCATCAGAAGCGATGCGGGTGCCGGGGAGCAGTGTAAGTATTACCTTTATGCGGTGCCTGGGCGTTTTGGAGGAACATTATAGGAGTTGAATAACCCCTTTAAGGCAGCACATACATTTTAAATTTTCCCTCATGATGTATATGCACTAGGCCTGCACAATATATCGCCAAAGGAGTTGCAATAAATCGTCATATCGCCAATTGGCCGACCCAAAAATGCTTCAATTGTATTGCCATATTTTTCGCTTTATAAGACTAACTTTTTTCCCCCCAAAAGTGGGGGGAAATGGCAGTGCGTCTTATAAAGCGATGGTTGACTTTTTACGTGGCTGATACGGATGTATCGCCGGCCGCTATGTTACAGTGCGGGGAGGGAGGAGGCGCTGGAGGCAAGTCGTTATTTTAATGAACAAATGTTCTTCTATTTATCTGTTCTGTGCAGTGCTATTAGGAAAATGGCAAGTTTTGTATTTTGTACTTTTGCAGTAATGCAAATTTTGTAAAATGTTTTTTGAACAACACTGTGCATTACAGTTCTTGAGTTATGCATAACTACATTTCTGCATTATCAGTAATTTGTGTGTGCTTTTGCCTTGAAAATCCAAGCAAATAGACCTCTAGCACAATTCCCTTAAAATATTGCATCGCATACCGTTATCGCAATTTTTAGGCCCTAATCGCAATCACGCAAAATTCCCTTATCGTGCAGCCCTAATATCACGCGCCTGTGTGTTCAAAAGAAGCCAAAAGTGTATAGTCAAGTTAAGAATACATTTCTTATTAGGGGGTTAAAGACCAAACCAGGACTGGATGTGAAATGAAGGAACATATTCTTGCATGGTTTCTTTTGGAACCAATCCCAGTTTTGACCTTAAAGAAAATGTGTAGAAAAAAACCCTGCAGCTGCTCTGTGCTGTCGGAGCAAGGCTTAAATCTTCTGCAGCTTCATGTAAGGAAACGTACAACGTTCTTAGGTTTTTCTGTTCCTCACCATTTTCATGCTGCTTAGACATGGGGGCTCTTGGCTCTAACAGTGTTAATTATGGCATACTGCATTGGATATTGTATGTACAGTATCTCACAAAAGTGAGTACACCCCTCAGATTTTTGTATCTTTTCATGGAAAGAAGGTATGACACTTTGATACAATGTAGTCAGTGTACAGCTGTAATTTGGTGTCCTCAAAGTAACTCAACACACAGCCATTAATGTCTAAACCGGTAGCAACAAACGTGAGTACACCCCTAAGTGAAAATAGTCAAATTGTGTCCAATTAGCCATTTTCCCTCCCAGTGTCATGTGACTCATTAGTGTTACAAGGTCTCAGGTGTGAATGGGAGCAGGTTTGTTACATTTGGTGTTATCGCTCTCGCGCGCTCTTATACTAGTCACGGGAAGCACCTCATGGCAAAGAACTTTGAGGATCTGAAAAAAGAATTGTTGTTCTACATAAAGATGGCCAAGGCTATAAAAAGATTGCCAACACCCTGAAACTGAGCTGCAGCATGGTGGCCAAGACAGGTTCCACTCAGAACAGGCCTCGCCATGGTCGACCAAAGAAGTTGAGTGCACGTGCTTAGCGTCATATCCAGAGGTTGTCTTTACAAAATAGACGTATGAGTGCTACCAGCATTGCTGCAGAGGTTAAAGGGGTCCCTGCCAGCCTGTCAGTGCTCAGACCATATGCCGCACACTGCATCAAATTGCTCTGCATGGCTGTCATCCCAGAAGGAAGCCTCTTCTAAAGATGATGCACAAGAAAGACTGAGGACATGGATTACTGGAACCATGTCTTGTGGTCTGATGAGGTCGAGAAACTTATTTGGTTCAGATGGTGTCTGGCATGTGTGGTGGCAACCAGGTGAGGAGTACAGACAAGTATGTCTTGCCTACAGTCGACCATGGTGGTGGGAGCGTCATGGTTTGGAGCTGCATGACTGCTGCCGACTGGGAAGCTACAGTTCATTGAGGGAACCATGAATGCCAACACGTACTGTGACATACTGAAGCAGAGCATACGATTTCCCCCTCCCTTTGCAGTATTATAACATGATAACCACCCCAAACACACCTCTAAGACGACCACTGCCTTGCTAAAGCAACTGAGGGTAAAGGTGCTGGTCTGGCTAAGCTTGTCTCCAGACCTAAATCCTATTGAGCATCTGTGGGGAATCCTCAAATGGAAGGTGGAGGAGCGCAAGGTCTCCAGCATCCACCAGCTCTGTGATATCACCACCATGCCCAAGAGAGTTAAGGCAGTGCTGTAAAATAATGGTGGCCACACAAAATATCGTTGACACTTGGGGCACAATTTGGCTATTTTCACTTAGGGGTGTACTCGCTTATGTTGCCAGTATTTAGACATTAATGTCTGTGTTAAGTTATTTTGTGGGAACACCAAATTTACAGTGTTATACAAGATGTACACTGACTACTTTACATTGTGTAGCCACTGATCAGATCAGAACGCCTTCAGTGGTTGTCAGGACTGGACCATAGAACTGTGGATGGTCCGATGAATGGCATTTTCTTTTATCTCTTGTGCACGCCAAGGTGGGTTTATGTTGCTTACCTGGGCACAGTTGGCCCCAGGAAGCACTATGGGAGTAAATCAAGTCAGTGGAGGCTGTGTGATGAACCCAGAGTTCTGACATATAACTCTGACTCATATCGTCTACCCAAAGATACACCTCTAAATTACATGGTGTTCCCTGATGAAAGTGGCCTTTTTCATCATGATAATGCACCTTGCAGAAAATGTTCAGGGATGGGTTTGAGTTGAAGGTGTTGTCTTTCCTTCTAAATTCCCCAGATCTCAATTTGATTGAGCGTGCGTGGGATGTGCTTGAAAAAAAAAACAGCCTAATCCATGGAGCTCCACCTTGAAAATTACAGGATTTAAAGGGAATCTGTCGTCACGATTTTGGATTACAACCTGCAGTAATACATGAGTAGTACTGCACTTAAGGAGTCCAGATAGTTTTATTTTCCTCCTGCCCCCAATTTCTCCTTTTCAAGTACTTAAACTGCACAGAAAAACTGCCAGGACTGCTGTGCTAAAATAGTGACGACGTCTGTGTATGTGAACGGCGGTCCTGACAATATATTTATCTGCAACTATGAGAGCTGATGGTAGAGGAAAGGGGTACAGTAGTAAAATAAAAAGGTCATCTGGACTCCTTATCTGCAGGTACTACTCGTGTATTACTGCAGAAGGATCATCAGCGGCCAGAAGTATTAGTGCCCTGACATGGCAGTCCTGTGACCCTCCAGAAGGTCCCTGACCACCATGCCAAGTACTTGGCACTAGGGCTGAAACGATTACTCGATTGAATCAAGTAATTCGACACAAAAAAATCCTCAATGCAAATTTTTTGCATCAAAGGTTAATTTGTCATGTGACCATGGAGCGAGAGTAAAGTGCTTGCTATTACTTACCGCTATGTGGTCACCCGCCGGCCTGTACCACACTGCACTGGATCCTGACAGTCATGTCATAGTGCACGTAAGCGCGCACTATAACCCGGTGCTGTCTGACGTCACGATCCAGTGCAGCACGCAGAGAAGAGGAAGAAGGAGCTGTGGAGCAGTGCCCCTACAGGAAAGGTAAGTATTTTATTTCACTGGCGCTGGGGACATGGCACTGAAGGGGGGGCAGCCGGCAATGGATGGCATGGAGGGGTTGACTGATGGGAGTGGGGACATGGAGGAGCTGATGTGGGGGACATGGCAATGGATAGCATGGAGGCGCTGAAGACACTGGGGGATAGTGGAGCTGATGGCACTGGGGGAACGAAGGGTGTTGGGGTCTGAGTTTTTATAAAGGAAAATAGTCTATTTCATTTTTTCTTATTAGATTACTTGGTCATAAAAAATTATCGATAGAATACTCGATTACTGAAATAATCGTTTACTGCAGCCCTACTTGGCACTCTACAGTGGTAGTTGCAGCTTGGCAGTTGGAAAACAAAGGAGCTTCCTTCCTTTGTCTGCTCGGATGTTGCAGTCATAATAGTGGTATCTGAGGGGTTAAACTGCTGGCATCTGAGTTAGCGCCAGTCCTGGCAGTGAGAACCTGGTGCCTTCTATATAGCCATTATATAACACATGCAACATGTGTAACCGATACCACCGCTCACGGACATATGTTTTGCTGATGAGCACAAGACTTTAAGTTCAGATATTTAAAGAGAGACTCTCTAAGGCTGGGTTCACACCTGAGCGACTTAGAGCGCGTTCCTACGTACTGTAAAACGCTCAACAGGCAAAAACCAATGATTCCCTATGGGCATGGTTCGCACCTGAGCGTTTTACAGCACGTACGAATTAAAAACATTGGTGGCTGGCGCAGTGCTCCCTCCCCACCCAACCCTAGTATTAAAGACAATGGTGGTGCAGTGCAGGCCCCCCCCCCCCAAACCCAGTATTAATCATTGGTGGCAGTAGCCACAGGGTCCCCTCTCCCCTCTTCATTGGCGGCAGCTTCCGATCGGAGCCCCAGCTGTGTAAAGTAAAAAAATAAATAAAATAAAACCACCTAAATATTAAGAATAAATGAAAAAGAGAGAATTACAAAACAAAAGCTAAACATGTTCATTTTCAGCAGATTTGTGTAGGAATTTTTAGTTTTTTCAAAAATGAAACATCGGTATAAATTACCGGCTATCGGCCTGAAAAAGGTCAGATTATCGGTTCTAAAAAAAAATCAACATCGGTCGATCTCTACTCCTGTGTAGCCTAGAGTTTGTCTAGTAGCAGGCTCAGAATTTTCACTGCTCAGCTGACACCCCATATCTTTGATTTGACCTCCTAAACGCTCATTATAGCTCAATATTACTGATAAAAATGTGGCTTAAATATGTGTTTGACCTTTTAGTGATACAAACACAAAGTGAGTGTGTTTCCCACAGCTTGACTTTTAACCCAGTTAAAATGAGTAAAATGCAATAATAAAAAATTGCCTCAGTTAGGAGTACCTAGCCTTTAATTGTGCCAAAGGTCATTTTTCAGAAGGTGCACATTTGCCTGGGTTTACATATACCATATTTTTCAGCCTATAAGACGCATTACCCCATTTATAGTTAATGGGCTGGACTGCATCGCTGTAGCTTCCAGCAATGCCAGGTGCAACCTAGCCTTAGCATTTACTGTAGATCAGTGATAAACAACCCTGTAAGTGCTAGAAGCTTTGCAGATAGTACTTACGTGTAATTATATTACCAAATATCTGGTTTGAGTTTCTACTTAGCGACCAGAGAATCCACTGTGGGGCAGGCGCAGATGTGATATAACCTTTTGGGTATTTTTCTTCACCGTCCCATGGGGCATGCCTAACCTGTTTCGGTTATAGGTATACCTACAAGTTGTCTTTGACATTATTGTCATTCTTCGGGTTTTCTTCATGTTTTTTTAATTTTGCATCATTTTTACATAATTTTTTTTTTGCATTTCAAATTTAGCACTTTTCTTTTTACCTGTATAATTCTTTCTGAGGTAACAGCCTGTGATATTTCAGACAGTAAAATTTTTCTGTAGGTGTAAATTATATAGTTTTCATGAGACTGTCATGGTGGTTGCTGACTGCCGATGTTTCCTACTCACCGCTGCGATCCCAGGTTCCGTGTTTGGGCAAGCACTGTCCTTCCTGGCCGCCTCCATCGTTGTCCGCGTCTGGCTGCATTACAGGCAGATAGTGTCACAAAAGTGAGTACACCCCTGTTTCAATACCATAAAAAAAAATAATATTGCTATACTCGATACCACACAAAAAAACATCCGGCCCATAATCGAACAGTCCTAACCTTCCTTTTTTTTTTTTTTTTTGTGGGGGGGGGACAAAGTGACCAAAAAAGGCGAATCGCACTTTTTTTTTTTTTTTTTCTTTTATGGCGTTCACCGCAAAGGAGATATTTTAATATATTAACTTCAAGATGGTGGCTCACTCCAGACTAAATTCTGGAGCAGGTGCTGCTAGCCCAAATTGGAGGGACACCCGCCCTCTAGTGGTAATTTATAAAAGATGCTATAGTCATGGGCGAGCACACTTCATTTGGACTGGTGTAGTTGATAACATTTTATTAAATCACACTATTTATAATGCACACGTGTATGACAGAGATACAATGTACTGTAAAATGCAATAAAAGCAATTAGAAAGTAAAATCCACTGCATATAATCCGACACATCCAGATGAATCTAACCGAATCCACAGAGGTTGGTTGTATTAGCCGGAATAGTTCCTTATTTGCAAAATAACCAACTGGCTGTGTTATAACAAAGTTCTCAATAGTATTGATTGAAATCCCGTGGGGATATGAATCCACGTATGGGTACAAATATATATTGAGAATGTTGCTGTATGGGATTTCAATAGCTTCGGTATTTCGTAAGTATTCAAGTGCCGGTCTTTTGCACTAATGCAGTCCAATGACTATTTGTGTTTGTTTCAGTCCCATATATGTTATATAGTTATTTAGTTTGCAAGTTGAATCCTCTTACCTTCCTCAGCGTTGGCTGTTTATTCAGGCGAGGGTCGAGCGGCGTGGGACACTGCCGGCGTCTCGCTCCATACTCCTCCAGCCAACTTACCCGAGATCTCGCGGGAGTTCGGACGGGATTTCAGTCTATACTCAGTCTGTGTTGTCTATTGTCCGGCACAGTAGGAAGGTAGATGTCTTTTCGATTTGTTGATCTTTATTTAAATTGTTTTCAGCTGTCCTTTATTTCAATTTAATAGCATGGCCATGCTTATGACTGCGGAGGTGCTGCTTCATCAGTGGTATTGCAACACCTGTTTACCTCCGCCTTTTATTTCATAGGGAGCACCAAAGTGTGGATAGCTGGATTTCCTTTTGAAAAAGGGACCGTTCATGTGTTTTTTGTGCGTCTTTTTTTTTTTATGTACATATGCGGGTTTTTTTTATGCTATATATTCCTTATAACCTTGTGGACATCTTGTATAATAATATTTTCATTTATGATTGCCTTCCAGAGTTATATCATTTTTAAAGTTTGACGTCACATGATATATGATGTCCAACTGTATATGGCTATATCATAACATCAATCATTTTGGGTCAATCTTCTAAGTGCATTCTATACTTTCACTAATCGAAATGTTAAAATATAAAATTACAATATGAATTATAATAAAATTAAAATTCGAGAATAAGTTGATAA